>NC_092399.1:32639105-32944350 GCF_030028105.1 Mobula birostris
ATTTAAAATTGTTGACCCTCTCTAGCTCTGATCCTCTGATGAGGACTGGCGCATGGACCTCCTGGTTTCCTTTTCCTGAAGTCTCTAATCAGCTCCTTGCTCTTGCTGGCATTGAGTAACCAGGGTTTTGGGAAATGTGTTGCACTGGTTTTTTAAAAAGTATTTGAGGCATATAAATGTTGCTGCTAATCTGTTAAACTTGATTTTATTGTCATATGCACAAGTATGTATATGCACAAGCACAATAAAATTCTCACATTATTGCAAAAATATAGTATCAGAAAAACAGAATTCTCAAGAAAAATACAAACATAAATTGTACTCAATTCCTACAAGAAAGAACACAAGTCATTTTAAACAGTTTTATAATCCATGTACTGAGAAGTGAAACTAATAAGGAATACCTGAGCATCGAGTAGTAGGAACTGCTGGTTGTCCATGTCTTTGAACTGGGTGTATTTCAATGCTGCCGTTTGTTTACCAGGAAAGCATGATTTGTATGAACTGCCAGATTACAACTACCCAAGGGCGGACACTTTTTTTTAAATTCAAGATGCTGGTTGTTTTATAGTTATTTTCTGTAAGTTTCAAAATTTTAGTTATTTTTGTTTCATGATGTGATTTTGTGACTGTGTTGTACAATTATTCACCTTTTACTATTGATGGTCTGAGATAACATCAGAATAGAGAGAAGAAAGAAAAGTCAGATTTCTCAGAAATCTTATTTGGAATGTGTCATTTTACCACCCTCCAGTAAAACAGTAAAACAATCCATCACCATCAGCCCATATGGGAACACACATGTAGGTGCCTGGGTGAAATACTGAAGAACTGCTACATGTTTTTAATTTTTTTTTGCATTCCTGAAGATAGAAATGTGTCAGGGTGAAGATGTATGATGTAGCCAGACTTTGTGTTATCATCCTCCTGGTTAACAGCATACTGTTAGGTAGATGTTGGAAGGCTTTTTAAACAT
This sequence comes from Mobula birostris, assembly GCF_030028105.1. NCBI lineage: Eukaryota > Metazoa > Chordata > Chondrichthyes > Myliobatiformes > Myliobatidae > Mobula > Mobula birostris. The sequence goes on from NC_092399.1 coordinate 32,640,082, forward strand.
AAATACAGCCAATTTCTCAATGTCCATAGCATAAGAAAGTGAAACAAGGATTAAGGTCAGAAGTCTAACCAAAGGAGCGGAAATTCAGATGACTTGTATTGGCCTCTAGTTGGACGTGGTCTTGTTACTGTTACAAACTTTAAAAATTCCAAAGTTAATATTAAGGCAAGTATATCTTGTGACAGTTACAAAAATACCATTGATGTGAATGGAATGTGAGCCGGCGTCAGGCTTGATTGATGCATTTCTTTTGAAGTTACATTAATAGTTAATATTTTAACCACATTTCAGTGGTGGTTGCTGCAGATTTTGGTGTGTACTGTGGGAGTCTTGTACACATAGCGCATAGTATTCTGTTCTGAAAAATGTCTGCTGCATAACCAGAACGGAATGATGTAGGAAACAAATTTGGCATTTAGTAACCAGAGAAAAACTTAATTGCAGGTTACAGTAACTGAGCCAGGATGTTCTAGGGTTGTGGAGGGAAAGGGAGGAACAAAATGGCCCATTTATAGCAACCGGTTCGAGCTTTGCTAGCCCAAAGACAACAGTAAAACAATGTGCACAAACCTGCAGCTGCAGGTTTTGTCACTTACTCCAAGGTGTTTTACTTTCCTGATAGAAGTCAGCTGGCTGATTCGGTAACTTAATCTGTCTTAAAGTCTGCAAAGCAGGTTGCACTGTTTAAACTGTCATAGTGAAAATACAGAGGTCTACGCTGCATGTAACTGCATTTTTTTTTGTTTCTGTTGCTTGCAGATGCAGCAGTTTGGGGATTCCTTGGGCTTTGAAGGCGATAAGCATTTTACTTTGCCACCATTCTTAGAAAGAATGTTTTAACCCAGGTGCAATCTAGTCTTCAAGTTGTCATTCTTTAGACAAGTTCCATATTTTTATTTGGGTATCAACACTCCTGTTTGATGCTGTACTTTGATAACCATTTTATATAAAAAAGTTTCAAAACTAACTTATGTTATGACCATCTATTGATTTTCTGTATGATGTACAATCTTTTAAATCTCTCATTTCAAATTTGGGGTAAGTATGTGCCTGGTTATGAAGAGATGTTTAATCTGCAACTTTGCTTAGGTGTGCAGATGTTTTTGAAAGCTGCACTTCGTAACTTTTGAAAGCACTGATGTACTCAAACGTTATATGTAGATATCGTTAGGCTTCATACTTTTTGAATTCTAGTTAACAACTAATGCTAGAAGGCTGTGCGCAGTAAGTGCATGACCTGATTGCCATGTAATTGTAAAACTTAAGCTGCTTTTCTTTAAATTGAAGTTTAAGTTGATCCTAGATGGTTGGTGCAGTTTATTTTTAATTTGAATAATTCGAACTGCTGCCAATATACGAACTGAAGCTTCCTGTCTGCCTTGAGCTCATGGGCTGTTTTGATTATTTTGAGGCAAACACTGCCAGTTTTATTTCTTTCCTGGTCCTGATTTTGTTAAAGTTCCCCCACTTGCTCTTCAGTGGAAGTTTGTTTGCCTTTTTATCATTGCAGTAGTGGTTCTGTATATCATTCACTACATTTTTAAGCATACACTGGATATGGAGAGGAATCGTGACAGAATTTTGGATTATGTGTTTCTCCAGTGGCACAGCTCAGTTTATAAAGCTACACGGGGGGGGGGGGGGGCGGGGGGGAGGGTGATGATAATACATTTATTTCACCAGTTCTGTCAACAAACAAGGCCTTTTCTTTTATTGCTGCTGAAAAGTATATTTGTGGTGGGAACAGTATTGGCTTTAAATGTAATGCTAGGATGTGTTGCTGACTGTTGGCAAGACTTACTGGCTTGCTAAGTTTGTACATGAAGAACAACCAACTTGGATGCAGTACTACTAGAGGAAACCTTGTAGAGCCCCAAGAGTCATAGTGATTCCAAGGGAAGCTCAAGGGAGGAGTTAGAATCTGGACACATTAAGGAGAGGTATATATTTTCCAAATAACTTTTCAGTTATGTTTTATCGAGTAACAGTGCCAAACTCAGTAATCCAAGCTGTTGAAATGCATTTGTCAAGGCAGAATTTCACTGGAAAGCCCTGAGAAAAGTAACTTTGTCAGGAATTGGGTAAACTGTTTAAAATGTGTTGATGTCCACTAAATGACATTTTTGGAAGAAGTTGAAAGAGTAAATACTGAAATGATATTGGGTTGGGATTAAAATTTTTTACACAACTAGCAAAGGGTTGAATGCTTCGGTATGTTTCTTTCTAGGTAATATGAAGTATATTACGTTTTAGTGTAATATCAATATTCAAAACTTAGTATATTTTTGCATGTATTTTAAACAAGATGTTCTCATGAGTGATTCTTTCTCTTCAACAGCAATTCAGCGGTATTTCCGGTTGCTCATTTATGGAGTTTCTGAAAGGCAGCAGTGATTATTGCCAGGCACAGCACGGCCTCCTCGCTGACAAGTGAACTTGGGTCTCTTTCCTACCATTCCATTGGGAAACGACTTTAAACGGAAAATTGGCATCAACAAACTGGGATTCCTCTGGATACTGGATTTAAAAATTGGATAATTTGTGAGAAGAAGAGGGCAATTGTTCTTTCAGTGACCTTGTCTGGATGGGGTAAATCTACTGGTGTTTTGTGCACTTGGATGCTTTAAGTAGCACCATTGCACAAGGACACCAACTTTATATCCTGCGTTCTATATCCAGCTGTCAGTGGAGGTTTAAAAGCACAAGTACCAACGGTGAAATCAAACACAGTTCTGCTTCGTCTCCCCATTTTTGAAACTTGAATTAAGTATTGCAGCCACAATGAACCGCCCAGCCCCAGTAGAAATACGCTCCGAGAGTATGAGATTTCTCATCACACACAACCCAACTGATGCTACTCTCAACAAGTTCACAGAGGTAAAAAAACAAATTTGTCTTATAAGCCAATTGATAACTTATCAGAGCAACCAGTGTTTTTTTGATGTACTCTTGTCCCTGCTTAGTTTTTTGGTTGATAGTTATTTTTAAAAGAGAGTTTAGAAGGAATTGGTAGTTAGTGATAACTTTTCATCCTGTAGGTTTCAAACCCAGCTTAGGTGGAGGAAGCCAACCACTCCAATTTCCGTTCCCATTCTAACATGTTGGTCCATGGCCTCTTCTACAGCCATGATGAGGCTACTCTCAGGTTGGAGGAGCAACACCTCATATTCCATCTGCCTTGAACCTGATGCCATGAACATCAATTTCTCCAACTTTTGATAATTTCCCCCCTTCCCCGCATAGCCTGCATCTTAAACTTTCTCTTCTCCTTACCTCCCCTGGAGTCCCTACTGCTTCCCTTTCTCCCATGGTCCACTCTCCTTTCCCATCAGATTTCTTCCTCTCTAACCCTTTACTTTTTCCACGTATCACCTTCTAGCTTCTTACTTCATATCCCTCTTTCACCCTGCTGGCTTTACTAATCACCTAGCTTATACTACTTCCCTTCCCTCCTTATTCTGGCATTTTTCCCCTTTCTTACCAGTCCTGATGTAGGGTCTCGACCCAAAACATCAACTATTTATTCAATATTGTTACACAGGTTATTCTTGTATGATGAAGCGTTTCCTGACTTCTGCATTTAATTTTGCAAAGCTTCCGGACACAAACCTAATCTGTAATATGATTTTCTAAACAATAAGCTACCTCACTTTTTTAATATATAGTATTTCTGTTTCCTGCGAGATTTTATTCTATTCAGTATACGTATACTGTATAAAGTATACTGAATAAGATTTATTAATTATTATTATTTTTTTCTTCTATTTTATATATTGTATTGAATTGCTGCTGCGAAGTTAACAAATTTCACGTCACATGCCGGTGGTGATAAACCTGAATCTGAAGTGTTTAAACAAAAATACTTGATTGTCGCTACTGAAATAGTAGCCACAGCTTGTTAGTCACCAACAACTTGTTTGACACTTCTGCACTGTACTTGAAATTTTTATTTCTTGTTTCTCATGTGGGTGATCATACTAAAGGGTCACAAATTACTGGTTAGAAAGTAAGCATGAGCAGAAGCTAGAAAATCATTTTTTAGAAATGTATTAGCATTTTTTTGCATTAACGTAAAATGTTTATGTTTTAAAACTTTAATTTAGTTGATGTTCCTTTTCTATCCCAAACAAATAGCTGGAAACTTCCAGCTAAGTCACCTATCTTTTTTGCCTGCCCCCCTTGCCCATTCTTTGCTGCCCCATGTTGCAGGGTTCAATTTACTAAAGGAATATTTTGTAATCATTACCGTTTATTAAATTTTTTGCATAAATCTAAATCTAGCAGTTCAGATATATTTGATATAGAGCTTAATTAAATTAATCTACTTTGTTTTGAAACTTGGTAAAAGCTACATACAACTATTTCATATCACATAAGTATGCATTTATATTGTATAGTGCTTTGAAGTCAAGCAAGTTTAAGGTAAACATTGAAGTAATGACAATCAATTTATAAATTGTTTTGGGTTTCAGATCCTCAATTAAAGATGTTAATCTTGAATAAGAAATGTATAATGATGTGGCTTACTTTTCTAAATTCATCACAATTTCTAAATTGTCAATGTGTAAAATTTTTGAAAAGTTTCAATTATATGTATTTTGTGCTTTCTTTTGCTCAACAAATCTGTTTTCTGAGCTAAGCAGATCTCATGGAATAGCTTTTAGGAATTTGCGTGCTTTTTGTTCTCTATAATCACTCATCTGCATATATTTTGCACAATGTAATGAAATTGATTCTAGATTTTTCATGTTGGTAAATGAGATCTTAAGTAACTATTAAGCTCAATTTGTAGTTAGTCTGGCGTTCCATTCAAATACTGAACCAGCAAAGAAATAATGCCTCCAAGAGTACAGTCTGTGGAAGGAATCCTTTGCCTGATGGTTTAAGTTGTATAAATCTCTAGTTTGAAAGATACAGTATATAGGATAAAACAGATTGTACAGATGCATCAACAGAGGTGAAAATTGGTTAAGTTATGGATAGCGAGAAAGATTGTCAGAGGATACAGCAGAATATACAGTGCCTTGTAAAAGTATTCAGCCCCGGCCCTTTATTCAAATAAATGAGTATTACAACCAGGGATTTTGATCAATTCAACTGAGAATTTTTATTTATGAATCATATGCTCCTTTTTTTTCCACAGAAGAGTCCAAAAAACAGAAAATTGTAAAGCATGAAAAATTTAAAAATTCAAAAACTGAAATGCCAGTTGTTCAGAAGTAATAATCTCTTTCCCGCCTGCCCCCATCCCCCGCCTCCCAGTTTTGGTACTTAGTTGAACCATCTCTTGCATCTATTACAGTCTTTTTTGATGTCTCTATTTTGCACAACGTGATGGAACAAGATTTCCTCATTTCAGGGTCTTACCAGAGATATTCGATCGGGTTAAGGTCAGGGCTCTGACTGGATTACTCTTCTAACTGCGTGATATCCCTCTTATCCAGGCCTAATTTCAAAAAGTAAAATGCCAAGGAGGAGCCACAGACTTCCATTGTTCTGTAATCCTTAGATATGCATTCTTTTTCTCTGTTTGCCTACATGACACATCCGTAAATTTCAGTTTAACTTGATTTTCAGTTTTAGGTTTTCCTTTTTTTAATATTTTGGGGAAAACAAAACTAAACTTAAGTTTTCAGTTAAACTTGCAATTACATTCATTTATCAAAAAATCCAAAGTTCTAAAGTCATTGGTTTGGTGGTAACATGAACCACAAGATTTATTCTTTGAATCTCATTTAACGTAGTATTTGGTCAGAGACACTTGTTGCAAATCTCTTTCATGTGAATCATTACAGGAGCTCAAGAAGTATGGTGTTACCACGCTGGTTCGAGTTTGTGAAGCAACCTATGACAAAGCTCCTGTTGAAAAAGAAGGCATCAGGGTTTTGGTGAGTAATTATTGAAAATGTTTGAAGTTTGTTGATGTGCAGAATTTGTGTTAGATGCTCTGGAATTGCAAGTTACTATCTCATTTTGAATGCCAAGGGACTGAACCTTCTTAACCAAGCTTCCATGCGGGATCTTGTTAAAGGCCTTGCTGAAGTCCATGTAGACATAGTCATAGTCATACTTTATTGATCCCGAGGGAAACTGGGTTTCGTTACAGTTGCAGCAACCAAGAATAGAGTATAAATATAGCAATATAAAACCATAAAAAATTAAATAATAATATGTAAATTATGCCAGGAAATAAGTCCAGGACCAGCCTATTGGCTCAGGGTGTCTGACCCTCCAAGGGAGGAGTTGTAAAGTTTGATGGCCACAGGCAGGAATGACTTCCTATGACGCACAGTGCTGCATCTCGGTGGGATGAGTCTCTGGCTGAATGTACTCCTGTGCCCAACCAGTACATTATGTAGTGGATGGGAGACATTGTCCAAGATGGCATGCAACTTGGACAGCATCCTGTTTTCAGACACCACCGTGAGAGAGTCCAGTTCCATCCCCACAACATCACTGGCCTTACGAATGAGTTTGTTGATTCTGTTGGTGTCTGCTACCCTCAGCCTGCTGCCCCAGCACACAACAGCAAACATGATAGCACTGGCCCCCACAGACTCGTAGAACATCCTCAGCATCGTCCGACAGATGTTAAAGGTAACATCCACTGCCATGCCTTCATCAACCTTCCAGGTAACTTCCTCAAAAAAACTCTCTTAAAATTTGTTAGTCAGGACTTACCATGCACAAAGTCACGTTGACTATCCCTAATCAGTCCCTGTATCCAAATACTTGTATATCTGGTCTGTTAGAATACCTTCCAATAACTTTCTTACTACTGATGTCAGGCTTACCAGCCTATAATTCCCTGGCTTATTCTTAGAGCTTTTCTTAAACAATATAACAACATTAGCTCCGGCATAGTTAGGTGTAATAATTTAAGGTGTGCTTACTGGATAGCAGGCTGAGGGTAACAGACACCAACAGAATCAACAAACTCATCCGTAAGGCCAGTGATGTTGTGGGGATGGAACTGGACTCTCTGACGGTGGTGTCTGAAAACAGGATGCTGTCCAAGTTGCATGCCATCTTGGACAATGTCTCCCATCCACTACATAATGTGCTTGTTGGGCACAGGAGTACATTCAGCCAGAGACTCATTTCACCGACATGTAACACAGAGCGTCATAGGAAGTCATTCCTGCCTGTGGCCATCAAACTTTACAACTCCTCCCTTGGAAGGTCAGACACCCTGAGCCAATAAGCTGGTCCTGGACTTATTTCCTGGCATAATTTACATGTTACTATTTAACTATTTATGGTTTTATTACTATTTATTATTTATGGTGCAACTGTAACGAAAACCAATTTCCCCCGGGATCAAGAAAGTATGACTATGACTTTGTCGCTCTTGTGATCCCTAGGTGTAATACTTAATACTGAATAACTCCTGGGATGGAACACATAGATTCAACATTCCAAATTTGTCAGCAAGTACCAGGTTTCCACTTTTGATTGCATATGTATAAAAGTCAACAATGCAACTGCAATTTAATATCTGAGTACCAACTATTCTGTATATAACTGGTCCACATTTCCCCCTAATTTGAGTTGAATGAATATTTTGCTTCAAGTAGAAAATAACATGAAAACAAATTATTTTAGCTGTTAGAAACATTTAAATGCTTGCTGGAAATGTTGGAAGTATTCTCGCATATCATGCAAAAAGTACTATCTTTTTTGAGTCGGTGACCTTTCCCTTCAGAAAAGGGGAACTGATGTCATGTTAAATTGCATGAACTTTATTCTTCGCTTTCAGTAATTCCACAGTCATTCTGTTAAACAGTGTGCCTCATTACCTCTCTTCTAGTCATTTATCCCACTTAAATAAGAATTGTTAAATTTATCCAGTGTGTCAGGTTTAGGACACCACATTTAGGGAAGATCTGTGGACCTAAGCGAGGGTACAAAGGAGACTTACTAAATGATTCCTGAAGGGGGCTTAATTATATGGTTATAATGAAGAAGCTGACATTTGGAGGCAATCTATTAGATGTATATAAAATTGTGGAGGGTTTTTGACACAGTAGGTGGAAACTGCTCCCATTGTTTTAGGACCAGGTGATTGATAAAAGAGCACAGTAACATCATGAATAACGTTTTGCACAGCGAATGGTTATGGTCTCGGATACACCTTTAGAGATACCAGTGAAGGCAGGTTAAATAAATATAATCAAGGAAGCTGAATGACGTGAATGAACTTGAAAGAATTTGCAGAGTTGCAAGGAGAGGGCAGGGAAGTGCAACAAATGGATTGATCTTCCATTGAGCCAGAATGGACTGTTTGTGCTGAACAGTCTACTAGGATGTAATTTTTGTAAAGTACTGTTTTTATGTGTGTATTTAAATTTACAATTATGTTGCATTTTATTTTACTAAATGGAGGCAGCACTAACTGGATCTAGAGTTTAAGTGTGTGTGTGTACACTCTAAAACATTCTGATCACCTCATAGATGTTGCTTTTACAATAGTGTTCTATATCAGTTGGATAATAAAAGCTATGGAGCTTTAATGAATTTGCTGAAAATCAACTCTTCAGTGCTTATTACTAAACAACCCTTGAACTTCCCCCTGTGTTACATGAATTTTGTCAGGTTTTAATCCTTATTGCAATGTTTGCTTGAATTGAAATGAATTTGGTGGGTCGGTTAAATTGGTTTTGCTCAAATATTTTGTGAAGGACGCTATGCTGTAATGTGCTGAAGGCACACATGTTTGTGGTTGTTGTTTCACTCCTAGTCAGGGATTTTTTATTACAGACTCTGAACTTTGTTCAAGTACTTGAACAACTCTGGTCTCTGGCAGCACATGATACAGCAGGCAGAGCCACTGTCCCTCAATGCTGGAGAGCTGGGTTCAATCCTGACTTTGGGGGCTGTCTGCATGGGTTTTGCATGTTCTCCCTGCGATGAGTTTCCTCAGAGTCATTGAGTTTCCTTGAACATCTTAAAACTGCGTGGCTGGGGGTCGATTAACTGCTTTGTCTAAATGGCTCCTGAGTGATAGAATGTTGCAGTGAGTTAATAAGCTTATTTATGGCTTCACGGAAGAAGCCAGAGAGTGGTTGTAGGATGATTGCTTCTTTCTGGAGGCCTGCGACTAGTGGTGTGCTACAGAGACTGGTGCTGGGTCCTTATCTACACCAGTGATGTGATAATGTGGTAAACTGAATCAGTAAATTAGCGGGTGACATCAAGATTGGGGGTTTTGCAGACAGCGAGGAATACTAAAAGTGCTTGCAGTGAGATCTGGACCAGCTGAAAAATGGCAGATGGAATTTAATGCAGACAAGTGTGAGGTGTTGCAGTTTTTGGGAAGATCAGTTAGGTCTTGCATGGTGAGTGGTAGAACACTGAGGAGTGTGGTAGAACAGAGGGATCTGGGAATACAGATCTGTAATTCTTTGAAACTGGTGTTACAGGTAAATAGGGTCATAAGTAAGAGCTTTTGGCACATTGGCCTTCACAAGTCATTGTATTGAGTACAGGAATTAGAATTAGCACACACAAAATGCTGGAGGAACTCAGCAGGCCAGGCAGCATCTATAGGAAAAAAAAAGTCAAGTTTCGGGCTGAAACCCTTCGACAGGACTGGAGAAAAGATGCTGCAGAGTAGATTTGAAAACTGGGTGTGGGGAGGGGGGAAAGAAAGGCCAGGCAATAGGTGAAACTTGGATAGGAGGGGGGATGAAGCTGAGAGCTAGGAAGTTGATTGGAAGAATGTAGAAGATTGAGAGGAGATTTGATAGAAGTATATAAAATTGAGGGGCATCGATAGGGTAAATGCAAGCAGGCTTTTAACACAGGTTGGGTGAGACTACAACTAGAGGCCATGGGTTAAGAGTGAAATATTTAAAGAGAACATGAGGGGAACTTCACTCAGAGGGTTTGAAAGTGTGGGGTAAGCTGCTTGTGCAAGTGGTGGATGCAGGGTGAACTTCAATATGAGAAATTTGGATAGTTAGATTGAGAGGGGTGTGGAGGTCTATAGTCTGGGTGCAGGTTGATGGGACTAGGCATATTAATGGTTTGGCCTGGACTAGATGGGCTGAAGGACCCATTTCTGCGCTTTAGTGTTCTGTGACTCTACTTTTCTGCCAGAAGGTATTAGTATTATCCTACAGGACTACTTACGCTCCTTTCATTTGTCCTAGGGTAGGTTTTGCTCTCAGTAAATATTTTGGTTGGAGAGCAGAGGAGGAGCAGCAGCCCTGAATCCTCATTTGATGAATGTCACACAAAGACTAGAAACCCAAAATCTCTTGAAGAACCTAGGTTGTCTTGAGCCACCCTAAAGAGGAAAAACATCAATGGTTATGTAGATTTGTGAACATCACAAGATCTGATTAAATCTAATGTACCTATATGGTGACATCTTACCAAAGTAATACTTGTCTCAATGTAAACACTATCAGCCCAGAGTTGAAAGTTCAAAGTAAATTTCAAATCAAAGTACTTGTATGTCACCATATACAGCCCTCAGATTCATTTTCTTGTGGGCATACTCAATAAATCCAATAACCATAATAGAATCAATGAAAGACCACACCAACAAGGCAGACAACCAGTGTGTAAAAGACAACAAACTGAAAATACAAGAAGAAAGAAAAACAGAATGATAAATATTGTGAGCTGAAGAGTCCTTGAAAGTGAGTCCATAGGCTGAGTAATAGTCAGTGATGAGGAAAGTGAAGTTATCCCTTCTGGTTCAAGAGCCTGATGGTTGAGGGGTAATAACTGTTCCTGAATCTGGTGGTGTGAGTCCTTAGGCTCCTGTACCACCTTCCTAATGGCAGTAGTGAGAAGGGAGCATGACCTGGTTGGTGGGGTTCCCTGATGATTTTGCTTTCCAGTGACACCACTCTGTGTAGATGTGCTCAGTGGCGTGGAGGGATTTACATGCGATGGACTAGGCTGATTCCGCTACTTTTTTAGGATTTTCCATTCAATGGCATTGGTGTTCCCATACCAGATCATGATGTATCTAGTCAATATACTCTCCACCACACATCTGTAGCAGTTTGCCAAAGTATTAAATGTAATGTTGAGTCTTCGCAAACTTCTAAGGAAGTAGAGGCATTGCTTTGCTTTCTTCGTAATTGCACTTGCTTGCTGGGTCCAGGCCAGGTCGTGTTAAATGATAACACTGAGGAATTTAAAGTTGCTTACTCTCTCCACCTCTGATTTCCCCCGATGAGGACTGGTTCATGGGCCTTCCCATGAAGTTAACAGTCTCTCTCCTATCCGCTGATTTGTCACAATCTTTGATTCGGCCTGTGTGACAGTGGTGTCCTTAGCAAATTTCAATATGGCAGTGGAGCTGTGCTTAGCCACACAGTCATACTTCAGGATCATAGTTTAAATGCAGTAATAAGGGAACTGAGCAATGACATGCTTTGGGATGTGATGGTAAATAAGTTGGTAAATTAGTTTGTACCATGGTTCATTTGGGGTGGGGGTTAAAAAGGGCGTAAGTTTTGTTTTCATTTCGCTTTTAATTGGGTTGGTTTTGAGTTCTAAAAATAGCAAATGTTGTTTTAGACAATTAATAATGTTTTTCTTTAAATTCTGTGTTTCTGAAATTAGACCAGTTTCCCCTGGTTAATCAGTTTGGGTTCTTTGGAAACCACATAGGTGGAAGGTGTTTGTTCTCTTGATAACCTGTGTATATTAATTCTGGAAAGAGGAATGTCAGTTAAGTAACTTAGCTAATAACTGTGCTGTGATAAGGGCCTTACTAGTTGTTTTCATTTCCCTAACAATTTTGTATTCGTATTCCATTGAGGCGATTGTTAATCAGTAAAAACGATTGAATGATTAGTTAATTTGGGTTATGTGATTTGCATATGGGGGAGATTGGATACTAAATTAGTTTGCCTCTTGTGTTCGGTTAAGAATGTCTGTTGTTAGCCAGGAAGATCGAAGTACAACTTTGCTACAATGAACATTTTTGTACAACAGAGCAGTTGCTGAGGGTTACACTGAATAGACTATCACATGCATCCTTCCTGATTCATTCACAGTTATACCAGTAATGCTATACTACCTGAACAAGTCATCCTCTGGCATTCAGTGGAAGATTGTTTTTCAATGGTTTTGCACAAGAACAACATTAAATTGCAGAATATTGACAATTATCTATTAAAACCGAGTCCTGTTAAATTTCTTAACAGGAGATCTGAAATTTTTCGCTTCCATTTAATATTAGAGCACTCATAGAAAAGATAGTTGACACATTTAATGCTACAATATCAGAATCGGGTTTAATATCACTGGCATATGTGATGAAATTTGTTTTGCAGCAGCAGTAGATTGCAGTACATAATTTAAAAAAACTAAACTTGAAATAAGAAATATATAAAAATTAAGTGCAAAAAGGAGCAAAAAAGTTATTGTGAGGTTGTGTTCATGGGTTTATTGTCAAATGAGAAGTCTGATAGCAGAGGGTAAAGGGTTGTTGTTCCTGAAATGTGTGTGTATTCAGGCGCCTGTGGCACTACCTTGATGGTAGCAATGAAAAGAGGGCACGTCCTGGGTAATGGGAGCCCTTAATGGGGGATGCTGCCTTCTTGAAACATCGCCTTTTGAAGATATCTGTGATACAGAGGATGCCAATGCCCATGACACAGCTGGCCGTGTTTTCAATTTTTGCAGCTTTTTCTGATCTAGTAGAGTGGCTCCCCTCCATGCCAGATGGTGATGCAATCAGTTAGAATGCTCTCCATGGTGCAGCTGTAGAAATTTGCTAGTCTTTGATGACATACCAAGTCTCTTCAAACTACTAATGAAATATAGCTGTTGTTATGCCTTCTTTGTAACTGCATCAATATGTTGGACCCAGGATAGATCTTCAAAGATGTTGACACCAGGAACTTGAAGTTCACACTTTCCACTGATCCATCAATGAGGACTGGTGTTTCCTCCCCCCCCCCCCCCCACCAACTTTCCCTTTCTGAAATCCACAATCAGTTCCTTGGTTTTACTGATGCCGAGTTCAAGGTTATTGTTGTGACATCAATGAGTCGATCTATCTCTCTCCTGTATGCCACCTCAACAACACCTGAAATTCTGTCAGCAATAGTTGTCATCAGCAGATTCATCGATAGCATTTGATCTATGCCTAGCCACACAGTCATGGGTACAGAGACTGAAGCAGTAGGCTAAGCATGCAACTTTGAAGAGTGCCAGTGTTAATTGTCAGCGAGATGTTATTTCCAATCTGCACCGACTGTGGTCTCCTGGTGAGGAAGTCAAGAATCCATTTGCAGAAGGAGGTACATAGGCCCTGATTTTGGAGCTTGTTGATTAGAACTGAGGGCAAGATTGTGTTGAATGTTGACCTGTAATCGATAAACAGCAGCCTGAGATAGGTATTGCTGTTGTCCAGGTGATTCAGTGACATTGCACCTGCTTTCGGCCGATTGTGGCAAGAGGCATATTGCAATGGGTCTAGCTCCTTAAGCACGAATTGATTCCAGCCATGATCAACCTCTCAAGGTACTTCATCACAGTAGGGGTGAGTAAAACTGTGTGACAGTTGTTGAGGAAGCTCACCCTGCTGTTCTTCTGCACTGATATAATTAATGCCCTTTTGAAGCAGGTGACAATCTCTGACTGCAGCAGTGAAAGATTGAAGATATCCTCAAACACTCCTAGTAGGTTGGCACAGTTTTTTAATGCCCTACCTGGTACACCATTTGGCTTGAAGGCTTGCAAGGGTCGAACCTCTTAAAGATTTTCTGTTATTGGCCTCCAAACCAGAGATCACAGGGTCACCAGATACTGCAGAGATTCACACAGGTGTAGCTTTATTCTCCCTTTCAAAGTGTGCATAAAAGGCATTGAGTGAGTGAAGCATTACGGCCATCCATGATGTTGGGTTTCGCTTTGAAGGAAGTAATGGCCTGCGAATCCTTTCGGAGCTGACGTGCATCTGATTCTGTCTCTTAACTTAGCCTTCCCATAGGTCATACCTGGACATGTATAGTTCTGGTTCACCAGTCTTGAATGCCACCGATCTAGTCTTCAGCAGACTATAAGTCTCCTGGTTCATCCATGGCTTTCGGTCTGGGTATGTCCAGTATGTTCTCCAAGGCACACACTCATCCACACATACCTTGATGAGATCGGTGACAACTGTGGCATATTCATTCAGACTTGAAGGCGAGTTCCTGAATATTGTCCAGTCACCAACTAAAGCACTCTCTTGACCATGCATTCTTGGCCCTCACCAGTGGTGCTGTGGTCTTTAGTATTTGCTTATACACCGGGAATAGAAGTACAACCAGGTGATCGGACTTTCCAAGATGTGCGCGTGGGATGGTATGGTAAGCATTCTTGATAGTGGTATAACAGTGGTCAAGTGTGTTGGCTCCTCTGGTTCTCCAGGTGATATGTTGGTTGTAGTTGTTTAGAGGCTTCAAGCTGGTCTGGTTAAAATCCCCTGCAATGATGGGGAAGGCATCAGGGTGTGCTGTTTCATGACTGTTGATTATGATGCTCAGCTCCTCCAAAGCCTATCCGACATTGGCCTGAGATGAAATGTACACCACTACCAGGATGATAGCTGAAAACTCCCTTGGCTGATAAAGTGGATGATACTTGATCACTAGATGTCTGAGGTCAGGTGAGCAGGACTGAGACACATCTGTGTACCATGATGAGGTATTGTCAAGAGTCTAAAACTCTGGTTGTCACTTCAGCCTGTCAAGAATTTAAGACCCATTAATAGCTTTACAAGTGAAAAGCTTCCAATCTATTTAGAAACTCATAGTATTTACAAAGCAAAAGTCAATGTAATATAAATCTCCTCCAATCTGTAAATAAAATATAAACTGAATTTTGCAGCTGGTGAGACTTCCAGATAAAGTTTAGGTCATTAACTGCAGCAGTGATACTTTAGAGAAAGGAAGACCACAGTATGACTTTTATTCAGTGACCCATTTAAAATTCCAAGACAAATTAGAAGTTCTGTATAAAAGTTATTTACCCAATGATAATTTAATGTCTCATGTTGAATCTCCAGATTCTGTTCTCGGTAAGGGGATTAGGAACTAAGGTTGTTACTGCCTGCTCAATGCTACATTAGTGATGTTTTGTAACTAAGAAGTGGACCAGGACGAAATTATCCAGATACAGTTCTTTTTTATTGCTAAATGTCTTTTTAAATATAAATCCTTAGTCTTTGAGGAATAAAGGTATTTCTTAAGTGTAAGTATATTTGCTGCGATGTTAAATCAGTAATTATTTACATGTACCAAGATACAAAGCATGTCAAGATAGTATAATGGAAAGGCAACTACAGAATATAGCATTACAGTTGCAGAGAAAGTACAGTGTAGTTAGACTGTAGGGTGCAAAGCCATGCTGTAGATTGTGAGGTCAAGACCCATCTTGTCATACCAGAGGTTCGTTAAATAAGTCTTAAAACAGCGGGATAGAAGTTGTTCTTAAGCCTGGTGGAATGTGCTTTCAGGCTTTTGTATCTTCTCCCTCTCCCAAAAGGTGGAATTTCTGGGTGGGAGGAGTCTTTGATTATGTTGGCTGCTTTCCCAAGGCAGTGAGAGTAGACAGTCCATGTAGACATGCACATCTCTCTGCAGTTCCTTGTGGTCTTGGGTGGAGCAGTTGCCATACCAAGCCATGATGTACCCAGATGGAGGAGGAGGAGAAGATGGCAGCGCGTGTGGCCTCAGATATTCATCACTGGAATCTGTTATTTGTCAAGTAGGATACCGTGCACAATTCTGATTTGATGGAGGTAGGTGTGAGAGCACGGAGGAACATCTGGTGAAACTTCTGAAATGCCTGTTTTGCTGCCGCTGCAACTGTGTGATCCGAAATCTCCAGAGAGGAAGGCCCCGAATCCTCGGCTTTGCTTGTTGCTTGGCGACCGGGGTGGGGTCGAAGCGCTCGGCAGAGATGGTGCTCGGTGTTGGAGGACTGGTCAGAGGCCTGAAGTTTTCGGACGGACTCAGAGTTGGACTGTGGTTGGGTGCTTCCAGGATGCTGCATCGGCATGTTTGTAGCGCTGGAAGCTCATGGCAGGGAGAATTTCTCCCTTCTACCGTCTGCGTGAGATGTTGGAGCTGTCGGGACTTTGAGACTTTTTTTTACCATGCCCATGGTCTGCCTTATCAAATTACGGTATTGCTTTGCACTGTTGTAACTATATATTATAATTGTGGTTTTTGTCAGTTTTAGTCTTGGTCTGTCCTGTGTTTCTGTGATATCATACTGGAGGAACATTGTATCATTTTTTTAATGCATGCATTTCTAAATGACAATTAACGAGGACTGAGTGTCCTCATAATCTAATCTAATCTAGATGGCTGCATTTATATGGTGTGCATATGATCCTTATCTGTTATTAATGGGGACATGCCAAATTAAGAGGTAAGTATTTTGTACACAAATCTTATCTAAATGGGTATGTTATAGTTTACCTGATGTGGTCTGTTTTTATTCTAATTACTAGAACTCACTACTTGTAAGTTCACAGCTGTTGTTGATTACTTATTACCGCATTGTTAAGCAATTAGCTTTTGACATTAGGCCGGCCATTATATAATTGTTTGTACATTTCATTTAATAGTTAGAAGCAATTGTTAGATGTCAAAGGAATTTCAATCAATATTTGAATCTGCCTTTTGCTAGAACGATGAGAAGTACTGTCTTTTTACACCAGCTCCTAGTGTACTGTAATGCGTTGATGAATAATAAAACTGCCTTCAACTATAGCTACACTGGAACTGGAGTTATCTATCTGTCTAGCTTGAGAAAACAGGGAAAACTCTTGAGCGAGGGCAGAATAGGGTAACTTTTCAAAGGTGCATTAATGCCTATCTATCCAAGCATTAATTATAATTAAAGTAGGGTCATACAGCTGAGCTCCTTGATAGACCCTAAAGGTTTTTGTATTTGGAAACTGCCTGATTTTGAAGAACTGGTAGATAAGAGCGCATGAGGTGTGAATCTCTGAACAACGGTGATGGTCCACGGAATTGCCAGAGATTTGGTATTTTACATTTTGCTCTCCCTGTCTGATGATGTTTGATAGCAGCTTTTTAAATAAACAATTTTTTTTCAGACTGTATTAAAATGCCTCTGCTGATGTTTCTGAAACAATGTCACTAAGAAACAGTTAATTAAATATTGCATTGTTTTGACTTTTGTTAAGGTGCTGATAAGCTTTTTGCGTTTGTGTTTTTACCTAATATTTATCACTGATTTGTGGGATAAGGAAGCATGTAGACAATTTGGGCTTTAGCTCAGCTTTTTACTTTAATACTATCCTGCCTGCAAATTCTTAATTTTGAATATTTATAGCATCAAATTCTGAGAAGTATGTTTGAGCCACCTTTTACAAACTCTTGTTCTTGTGATTCTGGGAGCCAGAAAGACTGGGTAGAGATCTGGTGCACGTACCGTTGACAGTTTAGAACAAACAGAAATTTTTGTTTTTGAAGTGAAATGTCCAGCATGATTATAAATAAGAAGCAAAGCTTACGTCAAACCATCTCCCCAAAAGATAAGCCATAGAAAAAATAATTGTTATTCACAGCACTTGAAGGATCACAGGTCTGTATCCACCCTGAGAACATGATGTTGATGAAAGATGGGAAAGAAAGGCATCTTTAAATATCATTGTCTAGTCTGTGAAAGAATACAAGAGATAAGAAATTAGAACTGTATGTAATGTTAATTACATTCTGGTAGGATTTTTAAAAAATGAATGGAGTTGTGACTGTGATGGAAACCACACTGAAGCTGTTGATATACAGTGCCTATAAAAAGCATTTCTTCCCCTCCGGAGTTTTTCATGTTTTATTGTTTTTCAACATTGAATCACATTGGATTTGATTTCGCTTTTTTCTTTTTTGACCCTGATCAACAGAAAAAGATTCTTTATTGTCAAAGTGAAAGCAGATCTCTACAAAGTGATCTAAATTAATTACAAATATTAAACACAAAATAATTGATTGCATAAATAATCACCACCACCCCCCTTTAATATGACACACCAAATCATTATTGGTGTAGCCGTTTGGTTTTAGAAGGCATTGCAGAGACTTGGGTGTCTCAGGAGCAGGAATGGCTGCTGAGTGTGCCAGGCTTTAAGGCTGATTAATCTACGCAAGTGACCTACGCGCGTTGTGAGCATTTATACTTGTGCGTTGGTGTGTCTGCGTCGCTCTGCAATTCGCGCACGTCACGCATGTGCACACACCTGCCCGTGCAAGGCTTTATGGTCATGGTAGTCTTTCTCAGGAAAACAAGAAGCGAGCGTCTTTTTTTGTAAAAGCGAAGTGTGTCCTCCATGATTTCGGAGATCTATAAAGCTTTATGGAAAGCATTGCAGTCAGGGTTCCTTCCCTGCCCTTCAGTCGCCTAACGGGAAGCTATTGCAGCGTAGGAGGAAGTGCGATGCTACCAAGCGGACCAATCACAGCTGTTGCGGTCTGCATTGCCGTGATGCGTAGTTACATTTTGGGAGAGGTGCGCGTCAGGCTACGGCATAGGGATCCGCGTAGACACTGCGTAGCGTTCGCGGTTACGCCATACCTACAGCGTCGAGTTAACGCAGAAGTATAAATCACCCTTTAGATGTTTCAAAAAGAAAAGAGAGGGAGGCAAAAGAGTCGGGGCGTGGCATTACTATTTAGGGATAGTGTCAAGGTTGCAGAAAAGGAGGAAGTCATGGAGGGATGGTCTACTGAAGTCAGTGTAGGTGGAAGTCAGAAATAGTAAAGGGGCAACAGCTCTACTGGGTGCTTTTTATAGACCCTCCTCTCTCCCCCCCCCCCCCCCCAATAGTAACAGGGAGATTGAGGAGCAGAAAGGGAGGCAGATTCTGGAATGGTGCAATAATAGTTGGGCTGTTGTGATGGGAGATTTTAACTTTCCTAATATTGATTGGCATCTCCTTAGTGCAAGGGGTTTAGATGGGGTGGAGTTTGTTTGGTGTGTTCAGGAAGGTTTCCTGACACAATATGTAGATAAGCCAACTAGAGGAGAACTGGTATTGGGAAATGAATCTGGTCAGGTGTCAGATCTCGGTGGGAGAGCATTTTGACGGTAGTGACCACAACTCTATCTCCTTCACCATAGTGCTGGAGAGGGATAGGAGCAGACAATTTGGGAAAACGTTTAATTGGGGTAGAGGAAAATATGCTATTAGGCAGGAACTTGGAAGGAGATGTTCTCAGGGAAATACAGGGCAGAAATGTGGCAAATGTTCGGGGAACATTTGCATGGAGTTCTGCATAGGCATATTCCATTGAGGCATAAAAGCGATGCTAGGGTTAAAGAACCATGGTGTACAAAGGATGTAGAAAATCTAGTGAAAAGAAAAGCTTACGATAAGCTCAAGAAACTAGGTACTGTTAGAACTCTAGGAAATTACAAGGTTGCTAAGAAGGAGCTAAGAATGAAATTAAGGGAGCCAGAAGGGGCCGTGATGAGCAGAATTAAAACCCCAAGGCATTCTACAAGTATGTAAAGTGCAAGAAGATGAGCTGTGTGAGAATAGGACCAATCAGGTGCGATAGTGAAAATGTGTGCATGGAGGGGAGGAGGTAGTGCAGGTACTTAATGAATACTTTGCTTTAGTAATCACCAGGAAAAAAAGACCTTGGCAATTGTGGGGATGACTTACAGTGGACTGCAACGCTTGAACGTATAGACATCAAGAAAGAAGATGTGCTGGAGCTTTTGAAAAGCATTAAGTTAGATAAGTCACCAGGCTACTGTGGGAAGTGAGAGAGGAGATTGCTGAACTCTCGCAATGATTTTGTATCATCAATAGGGACGGGAGGAGTATCGGAGGATTGGAGGGTTGCAAATGTTGCTCCCTTGTTCAAGAAAGGGAGTAGAGATAACCCAGGAAATTATAGTCCAGTGAGTCTGACTTCAGTGATGGGCAAGTTATTGGAGAAGATCCCGAGAGGCAGGATTTATGAGCATTTGGAGAGACATAATCTGATTAGGGATAGTCAGCATGGCTTTGTCAAGGGCAGGTCATGCCTTATGAGCCTGATTGAATTCTTTGAGGATGTAACAAAATGCAAAACGTAGTGTATATGGATTTCAGTAAGGCCTTTGGTAAGGTTCCCCATGCAAGGCTCCTTTAGAAATTAAGGAGGCATGGGATCCAAGGAGACCTTGCTTTGTGGATCCAGAATTGATTTGCCCACAGAAGGCAAAGAGTGGTTGTAGATGGTTCGTATTCTACATGCAGGTCAGTGACCAGTGGTTTTCTGCAGGGATCTATTCCAGGACCCCTTCCCTTTGTGATTTTTATAAATGACCTGGATGAAGAAATAGAAGAGTGGGTTAGTAAGTTTGCTGATGACACAAAGGTTGGGGGTGTTGTGGATAGTCTGGAGGGTTGTCAGAAGTTACAGTGGGATATCGATACGCTGCAGAACTGGCTGAGAAGTGGCAGATGGACTTCAACCCAGATAAGTGTGAAGTGGTACATTTTGGTAGGTCAAATTTGAAGACATAATATAATATTAATGGTAAGATTCTTGGCAGTGTGCAGGATCTGAGAGATCTTGGGGTCCTTGTCCATAAGGACACTCAAAGCTACTGTGCAGTTTGACAGTGTTGTTGAGAAGGTGTATGGTGTGTTGGCGTTCATCAGCTGTGGGATTGAGTTCAAGAGCCTTGAGGTAATGCTACAGCTATACAAGAGCTTGGTCAGACCCCACTTGGGAGTACTGTGTTCAGTTCTGGTCACCTCACTGCAGGAAGGATGTGGATACTATAGAGGGAATGCAGAGGAGATTTACAAGGATGTTGCCTGGATTGGAGGGTGTACCTTATGAGAATAGGTTGAGTGAACTTGGCCTTTTCTTGAAGCGACAGAGGATGAGACGTGATTTGATAGAGGTGTATAAGATGATGAGAGGCATTGATTGTGTGGATAGCCAGAGGCTTTTTCCCAGGGCTGAAATGGCTAACACAAGGGGGCATAGTTTTAAGGTGCTTGGAAATAGGTACCAAGGGAATGTCAGAGGTAAGTTTTTCACACAGAGTGGTGGGTGCGTGGAATGCACTACCGGTGGCAGTGGTGGAAACGGATACGATACCGTCTTTTAAGAGCGTCTTAGATAGGTACGTAGAGCTTAAAAAATAGAGGGCTATGTGCTAGGGAAATTCTAGGCAGTTTCTAGAGTAGGTTACATGATTAGCACAACATTGTGGGCCGAAGGGCCTGTAATGTGCTGTAGATTTCTATGTTATATGTTCTGAGTCACATAACTAGCTAAATGGAGATTTCTGTGCAGTCAAGGTGTTTCAATTGACTGTAGTAAAACACACCTGTATCTGGATGGTTCAGCTGCTGGTGAGTCAGTATCCTGGCAAAAACTATACCATAAAGACAAAAGAACACTCCAAGCTACTCTGTGGAAAAGATTATTGAAAAGTACAAGTCAGGAGATGGATACATGAAAATTTTCAAGTCACTGAATATCCCTTGGAGTGCAATTAAGTCAGTCATTAAGAAATGGAAAGAATGTGGCACAGCTGTAAATCTTCCTAGAGCAAGCAGTCCTCAAAAACTGAGTGACTGCAAGAAGGGAACTAGTGAGGGAGGCCACCAAGAAACCTATGACAGCTCTTGAGTTACAAGCTTCAGTGGCTGAGATGGGAGAGACTGCGCATACAATTGTTGCCCAGGTGCTTCATCAGTCGTGGCTTTATGGGAGAGTGGCAAAGAGAAAGCTACTATTGGCGGGGCGGGGGGAACTCGCATTAAATCTCAGCTAGAGTTTGCCAGAAGGCACGTGGGAGATTCTGAATTCAGTTCTATTGTCTGCTGAAACCAAAATAGAGCTTTTTCACATCAGGCTATACCCTAAGCTTGGCATAACCCAAACACTGCACATCATCAAAAACACACCATCCCTACCATGAAGCATGATGGTGGCTGCATCATGCTGTGGGGATGCTTCACTGCAGCAGACCCTGGAAAGCTTGTGAAGGTGGAGGGTAAAATGAATGCAGCAAAATACAGGGAAATCCTGGAGGAAAACCTGATGCAGTCTGCAAGAGAACTGCAACTTGGGGGAAGATTTGTTTTTCAGCAATACAATGACCCCAAGCATAAAGCCAAAGCTACACAGGAATTGCTTAAAAACAAAGTTATTGTCCTGGAGTGGCCAAGTCAGAGTCCAGACCTCAATCCAACTAAGAATTTGTGGCTGTACTTGAAAAGGGCTATTACTCACGATCACCATGCAGTCACACAGAGCATGAGCAATTTTGTAAAGAAGAATAGGGGGAAATCGCAGTGTTCAGATGTGCAAAGCTGATAGAGGCCTTTCCACACAGACTCCAGGTTGTAATTGCTGCCAGAGGTGCTAAATACTGTCTTGAAGGAGTGAATACTTAAGCAATCAATCAGTGTGTGTTTTATACTTGTAATTAATTTAGTTCACTTTGTACGTTTGTAGAAATCTGTTTTCACTTCGACAAGGCAGTCTTTTTTTCTGTTGATCAGTGTCAAAAAAGGCAAATTAATTAATGTTGTAATGTTGTAAAACAATAAAACATGAAAATTTCCAAGGGGGACGAATACTTTTTATAGGCACTATCAAGTCTATTCATCATGACAAGCAGGTATTCTTTTGGAGACCCCCTCTCACAAGCTCAAAAGTACATTGCATCTTTATAACTTTAAGTAGGTAATTCAATACAATTTCAGAAGTTACAATGACAATATTTTCTTCAATACTTTGGGTTGATAATGCTTCCCTTGAATTGCATATCTACAGTGGGAGACATCTCTGAATGTTCAAATACCTTTGCTGTGACAAACTAATTGATACAGATATTCTAAATACATCTGAGGACAGAAAGCCAGACACCCAAAATTAGTGTTGAGAGAGCTGACTCTGAGTACCCAAATCTCCCAACCATTGATAGATCAGCTATTTGATGTGCTGTTAGTATCAGTCTAGTCTACAAAGTTCCTTGAATTTGTTTACAATGATGCAAATTACTTAAATCCATAGCCTCCTGGGTAATTAACACAAACCCATTGTTTTTAACATTTGGCTGATGCATCTGTAAATAATCACGGTCACCATTTTTGCAAGCCATATTTGTGAGTCTGTGGACCAGCCTGTGCTTCACAGATAGTATTATTTATATGCAGAGGTGTGCTTTTAACTTCAATTTACTGCTTGCAGTTTACAATTTACATAAGAACTGAAAACTAGTTCTTACTAGAGTTTATGTTAATATAACTCCAGAATACTCCCTAACAGAATTATAACTAGAATGTAAATCAATATTTTGATGTTGCCAGGGCTAGTGTATAAGTTATGAGGAGAGATGGGAAAGGCCAGAATTGGATTTATAATCAGTGGCATATGCCTGTGTGTGGGAGGGTGGGAAAGGGGCTTGCTTGTTTTGCGATTGTCTGTTTGTGTTGCTTATGTTTTGAACATTGTGGGTTTTGGCGCCAAAATCTGTGGTGATCCTGTGCACTGGCCCCAGCACATCCTTTAATTTGTTGTTTGTTAATGCAAACACTGCAATTCACTGTTTGTTTTGATGTATAATCTGAATCTGAATTAGTTCTCTCTGGACATTGAATTGAAATCATATACTTATGTGTGGCCTAAATAAAATGGGATGGAAAGACCTATGCTTTAGTAGAAACATGAAATGATGCTAGACATGCAGATTCTGATCAGTTTTTCCACAGTTGCCATCTTAACTCTTTTCACATTCCCAGATATAGGCACCTTTGGTATTTTATCCATTCTTATTCAATGTCCACAGTGGCCTAAAAATTGGCATTTTCTCAGAAGTTTATCTTGATCATATAACATTATGGTCATTGTTACCTAGGTATTTCCCTCCTATTGCTTGTTTCAATTTGGCTCATTCCTCACTAACATGTGCTTTCTTATCAAATGTTTTCTCCTTGTAGGAGCACCATTCCATTATCCCCTTTTACCTAACTCCTGTAGCCAAGCAATTTTGGAGTAGTTCAAATTTCCCATGGTTTTTCTTTAGTCATTTTCCTAGCATACTTACATTTTTTACACATTGCTTTCCATTTTCATGGTCTGTGGACTTGTGCTTTTTGTTTTACGGGTAAACACTTTGTATCCCTGTCCTATTGGAGTTCACATCAATTTTTTTCTTCTGTTACTCTGCTATCTGAATGCAATTGTTCCATCTCCCATTATTCCCAAATGTGCTCCACTGTGTTCAACTCCACATTTGATTTTACTGCAGCACCATTTTGGTAATCCCAAACGTGATTCAATTGCCTGCTTCTTACTACAGATGCAGTTTTGACAGTCTGATGTTTTTTTTTAACAATTTGTTTAGCATTACATTTAATTGACTTTTTATGCTTGAACTCAACAACTTTGCTCAGAATGTGTTTTCCTATTTAGTACTTTAGACCTGTTTCATAACTTGTCGATTTGCCCTTTATCCTCCATGCCAGTCTTTCAAACTTAAATACTGTAATTTTCCCATTTATGCCTTTTTCTAAGGGAACTTTTCTCTTACACCAGGGGTTCCCAACTTTTTTTATGCCATGGACCAATACCATTAAGCAAGGGGTCTGTGGACTCCAGGTTGGGAACCCCATGCCATGACTTTTGTTGCTAAGGTACTGATGGATTGATGACCCATTTAGTCACATGCTCATTCTCCAGTTCATATATAAATTTGCATTTGTTTCTGCAGCAATCCAGGTAGTATCACCTTTCTTTTGTTTTTAATTTCGTTTTTAATTCCTGTTAAGTTCTTGTGGGATCACCTTCCTGTTTTTACCTTGTTGTTTTGTTGCATCATCGACCACAGGAACTAGGTTTTACTTTTTAAATTCCTTTTCTCTTGCCTTGAGAAACCTTTGCGAGATATCTCACCATACATGACTTGCACTTGTTGTCTATCCTTCTAATCATTTAGATGTCTGTCTTCGACTACATTTTGATTCTTTTGTTGGTCAGTCAAAACATCAGTTGTTCTAAGAGTCTGTATTAATTGTGTTTGAAAAGTTAAACATTGGAGTTTAGTGGTATGCTGTATTGGAGAGTGGTAGTAATGTGCCAAGTTGCTGCTGTTCACTGTTTTGGAGGAAAATCAGAGAACTCCTGCTTGTTAGACACACAAGTCTGCCATTGCTTTCTTTTGTTGAAGCTTTTACAGAAGTGAACTAAGGCCTCTTTGACATTGTGTAAAGCTGGAGGAGTGTATTCTCCTGAGTTATTACTGCTTGAAATTGCTCTCAGTGACAGTTGTGTTGTGGGCAGAATGTAGAATGAATGCCTGCGCTAGAATATTTTCTTTTTGCAGCTTGCCTCCATTTGACATTTTTAAAAATGTAATATGGGTCAATTATTACATTTTTATAATAATTTTGACAGGAAAAGGAGGTTGGCTCACAAATAGAGAAAGCTTGGAGATAGTGCAAAAGGGAGGATAGGCAGGTGATAGAGAAGGGATGCGCTCAGACCGATGGTTTGAGGTGTGTCCATTTTAATGCAAGGAGTATTATTAACAAAGCGGATGAGATTAGGGCATGGATCAGCACTTGGAGGTATGATGTTGTGGCCATTACAGAGACTTGGAAGATGCAGGGGCAGGAATGGTTACTTCAAGTGCCAGGCTTTAGATGTTTCAGAAAGGTCAGGGAGGGAGGTAAAAGAGGTGGGGGCGTGGCACTGTTGATCAGGGATAGTGTCACCGTTGCAGAAAAGGAGGAAGTCATGGAAGGGTTGTCTACAGAGTTTCTGTGGTTGGAATAGGAAGGGGTCAATAACTCTACTGGGTGTTTTTTATAGACAACCCAATAGTAACAGGGACGTCGAGGAGCAGATAGGGAGACAGATTCTGCAAAAGTGTAATAATAACAGGGTTGTTGTGGGAGATTTTAATTTCCCAAATATTGATTGGCATCTCCCTAGAGTGAGGGGTTTAGATGGGGTGGAGTTTGTTAGGTGTGTTCAGGAAGATTTCTTGACACAATATGTAGATAAGCCTATAAGAGGAGAAGCTGTACTTGATCTGATATTGGGAAATGAACCTGGTCAGGTGTCAGGTCTCTTAGTGGGAGAGCATTTTGGAGATAGTGATCACATTTCTATCTCCTTTACCATAGCAATAGAGAGGGATAGGAACAGACAAGTTAGGGAAACATTTAATTGGAGTAAGGGGGAAATATGAGGCTATCAGGCAGGAACTTGGAAGCATAAATTGGAAACAGATGTTCTCAGGGAAACATATGGAAGAAATGTGGCAAATGTTCAGAGGATATTTACATGGGGTTCTGTATAGGTACATTCCATTGAGACAGGGAAAGGATGGTAGGGTACAGGAACCATGGGGTACGAAGCTGTTGTAAATCTAGTCAAGGAGGAAAGAGCTTGTGAAAGGTTCAAAAATAGAGATCTAGAAAATTATAAGGCTACCAGGATGGAGCTTAAGAATGAAATTACGAGAGCCAGAAAGGGCCATGAAAGGGCCTTGACAGACAGGGTTAAAGAAAACCCCAAGGCATTCTACAAGTATGTGAAGAGCAAGACGATAAGACGTGAGAGAATAGGACCAATCAAGTGTGATAGTGGAAAAGTGTGCATGGAACCAGAGGAGACAGCAGAGGTATTTAATGAATACTTTGCTTCAGTATTCACCATGGAAAAGGACCTTGGCGATTGTAATAATGACTTGCAGCGGACTGAAAAGCTTTGAGCATGTAGATAGTAAGGAAAAGGATGTGCTGGAGCTTTTGGAAAGTCACCGGGACCGGATGGGATGTACCCCAGGCTACTGTGGGAAGCAAGAGAGGAGATTGCTGAGCCTCTGGTGATGATCTTTGCATCACCAATGAGGACAGGAGAGGTTCCAGGGGATTGGAGGGTTGTGGATGTTGTTCCCTTATTCAAGAAAGGGAGTAGAGATAGCCCAAGAAATTATAGACCAGAGAGTCTTACTTCAGTGGTTGGTAAGTTGATGGAGAAGATCCTGAGAGGCAGGATTTATGAACATTTGGAGAGTAATGTGATTAGGAATAGTCAGCATGGCTTTGTCAAAGGTAGGTCGTGCCTTATGAGCCTGATTGAATTTTTTTGAGGATGTGACTAAACACATTGATGAAGGTAGAGCCATAGATGTAGTGTATATAGATTTCAGCAAGACACTTGATAAGGTACCCCATGCAAGCCTTATTGAGAAAGTAAGGAGACATGGGATCCAAGGGGACATTGCTTTGTGGATCCAGAACTGGCTTGCCCACAGAAGGCAAAGAGTGGTTGTAGACAGGTCATATTCCGCATGGAGGTCGGTGACCAGTGGAATGCCTCAGGGACCTGTTCTGGGACCCCTGCTCTTCATGATTTTTATAAATGACCTGGATGAGGAAGTAGAGGGATGGGTTAGTAAATTTGCTGATGACACAAAGGTTGGCAGTGTTGTGGATAGTGTGGAAGGCTGTCAGAGGTTACAGCAGGACATTGATAGGTTGCAAAACTGGGCTGAGAAGTGGCAGATGGAGTTTAACCCAGATAAGTGTGAGGTGGTTCATTTTGGTAGGTCAAATATGATGGCAGAATATAGTATTAATGGTAAGACTCTTGGCAGTGTGGAGGATCAGAGGGATCTTGGGGTCAGAGTTTATAGGACACTCAAAGCTGCTACGTAGGTTGACTCTGTGGTTAAGAAGGCATACGGTGTATTGGCCTTCGTCAACTGTGGGATTGAGTTTGAGAGCCAAGAGGTAATGTTGCAGCTGTATAGGCAATAGATGCAGGAGTAGGCCATTCTGCCCTTCGAGCCAGCACTACCATTCACTGTGATCATGGCTGATCATCCACAATCAGTACCCTTTTCCTGCCTTCTCCCCATATCCCTTCACTCCGCTATCTTTAAGAGCTCTATCTGACTCTTTCTTGAAAGAATCCAGAGAATTGGCCTCTACTACCTTCTGAGGCAGAGCATTCCACAGAACCTCAACCCTCTGTATGTAAAAGTTTTTCCTCAACTCCGTTCTAAATTGTCTACCCCTTATTCTTAAACAGTGGCCTCTGGTTCTGGACTCCCCCAACATCAGGAACATGTTTCCTGCCTCTAGTGTGTCCAATCCCTTAATAATCTTATATGTTTCAATTAGATCCCCTCTCATCCTTCTAAATTCCAGTGTATACAACCCCAGTAGGACCCTGGTCAGACTCCATTTGGAGTACTGTGCTCAATTCTGGTTGCTTCGCTACAGGAAGGACGTGGAAACCATAAAAAGGGTGCAGAGATTTACAAGGATGTTGCCTGGATTGGGGAGCATGCCTTATGAGAATAGGTTGAGTGAATTTGGCCTTTTCTCCTTGGAGTGACGGAGGACGAAAGGTGACCTGTTAGAGGTATACAAGATGATGAGAGACATTGATCATGTGGATAGTCAGAGGCTTTTTCCCAGGGCTGAAATGGCTAGCACGAGAGGGCATAGTTTTCAGGTGCTTGGAAATAGGTACAGAGGAGATGTCAGGGGTAAGTTTTTTTTTTACACAGAGAGTGGCGAGTGTGTGGAATGGGCTGCCGGCAGCGGTGGTGGAGGCGGAAATGATAGGGTCTTTTAAGAGACTCCTGGATGGATACACGGAGCTTAGAAAAATAGAGGGCTATGAGTAAGCCTAGGTAGTTCTAAGGTAAGGACATTTTCAGCACACCCTTGTGGGCCGAAGGTCTTGTATTGTGCTGTAGGTTTTCTATATTCAATAAGATGTGATGTGACAAGAATGTTACTGTTTTTCCTTATGTAATTTAATAGCATATGATTCAGAGTAATGTGCTTCTAATTACAGGTTTACTTTATTGGCACTTTTATATCTGTGTACTGCATTCACGTTAAGCAACCAATGCTAAGTTAGTGATCTTCATTTAAGATGAGACGGGAGTAGGCAAGGGATCCTTTCAACTGCAATATATGCTGCACCAATTGGTTCTGAGGAAATCTCACACCTCTTCTGTTTTAGGATTGGCCTTTCGATGATGGTGCTCCACCTCCTACCCAGATTGTGGATGATTGGTTAAATCTGTTGAGAGAGAGATTTCATAATGATCCTGGATGCTGCATTGCTGTGCACTGTGTGGCAGGACTGGGACGGTAAGAAAGAGACTCATTTTATAGCTTTCAAAAGCTGAATTTAATAAAGGACTCCATTGGAAGCAATGCCAGCAGCTTATCATAGATCCCTGCTGCTAATGCTATGGCCTCAGCTTAGCCTTGCATACATTTTATGGGGAGGTACTTGCCCCAACTACTGTTCAATCTGATCAAACCAACCAAAACTGGAAATCTTGCATACCAACCAGATCACGTCCTTGTGGGTGCAACGTTTTATCAATAGCAGTCTTCAAATGTTAACTGCTCTGTTTTGGTATCAAGTGCTATATTCCAGAGTTTTGTATCCGGTTCCATAAAAATCTTACAAATTAGTAACTGATGCTGATATCATCATAATTTTTGAAGTGGTCATCTCGTTCCTGCTTGTCTATTTTTTTAAAAAAAATAATCCTGATGAAGATAAGTATGCACCATTAAGTAGTTGAAATTCTAAGTCTTTGTCAAACTTCTCGAGTTTGGGAATCATCAGCTATTTACAATGTGGTTTGGAAAATGTGATTAATGACGTTTTAGTAATATGTTTGATTAAACCATTTTGTGACCTGTAAAAGGCACACGAGAGATGTATATTTTTGAAAGAAAAGATCAACAGGAGCTTGAGGAACTAAAATAAATTAACTGAAGACTGATGAAAAACAACATAGAATTGCAGTATTGAGTTTTGCATTATTAGCAACAGTCAAAGGATAGATTTAAACTAACTGTTCTGAATTATTTCTTGGAAAAGTTCAATAAAGGAAATTTCTACAAATAATCCACTAAAATTAGAGAAAGGGATCTGCAGCAAGTGCGTTAACAATTTCTTTTAAAGCATTTCTAAGCACTATTAGAAATGCCAAAGAGACCCTGAAGTACACTTAGCTGAAGATAATATCAATATTAAATTTCGAAGGAAATTATGAATTAAAAAGAGTGGATTAAAAAGTATGAAGCATTGACAATTTGTAATATTTTAGCTACTTAAAGTTTTAGTTTTGTTTGATCACTGCGCCACTTGCAAAGGAGAGAGAGAGAAGGAATGAAGATGGGTCCTAGTGGAGAAAACAGTTAATCTGACACTTCATAATAAATGTATAAATTAAATGGAAATGTTTTTAAATAAGACAGTGCATTGTTGGATAGAATAATAGATGGTGTGGTTTGTGGTGTACTGGGTTCATCGGGTTCTTGCCATTTTCTTTGTTCCTATTCCCTGTTTGTGATATGATTCGAAAGCCTCACTGAATAAGCACCAGTTTTACCCAGTTTACCCATTTTGCTTTGCAGAGCTCCAGTTCTTGTTGCGCTAGCATTGATTGAATCAGGAATGAAGTATGAAGATGCAGTTCAATTTATCCGGCAGTAAGTAAATCAGAGTCCTTATTTGTTAGGATGTTTAAAGTTTTGCTTATTAGTGGTAGACTATAGAATTTAGTCTGAGGGAGTGTTTAATTTCAAAACTGAATCAGAAGTAGGTTGTGCCAGAAAATAGAAATATAATTTCCTTAAGAATTAAATCTGTCCCCAAATAATTGGCATACATACAATTACAGCTACGTCAGTATACAGCTATTTGTACGTCAGTAATGAGCAGCTTGTAGGGATTTTTTTGCTTTGTCTGCCATCAGAGTCATGTTTTATCATGTTACCGGAAAGCTGCTAAACTTTGCAGCATTTTTATCCAAGTTTATTCAGCTAATATGTGTATGCAGCAACTTGGAAATCTGACCTGTCCAAATGATCAAACTGTATGCAAAATTAATTTCTATTCAATTGATGTGGCAAGCGATTAATGTATTAACCGCAATAGCTGTACTTTAGCATCTCAGGATAGAAACTGCAGTTAAACAATCAGAGTGCAGGGTTCTGGGCTTTTACTCTATATTGTTCCCAAAGGGAATGCTGAAATTGACTTCTCTGGTTATAGGAACAATCAGTTGTGAAATTAAGTAACTTGTGCAGATTAAAATTTAATGTTGCATCAAAAATGTCAAATGCAGAAAAGGGAAGGCTGTTTTGGGGAGGAAAAAGTTATAATTATGAAGTTCAATTCACTTCTGTTGTAAATCTGCTGAAACCATATTGTTACACTTCTTTTTGCACTTCAGGAAAAGACGTGGAGCTTTTAATTCAAAGCAACTACTTTACCTCGAGAAATATCGGCCAAAATTACGTTTGCGCTTCAGGGCGCCTAATAGTACCAGCTGCTGCATCCAGTAGCATTCTAAGACCAGACTGTAGACATCCTGGTGACACGAACACACAATTGAGATGTATCCACGCTGTGGTGAAGTCAAGATCGTCAATCTTGGAGTGAATTTTTTAAAAAAGAAATCTGTCTTTTGTGGTGAAGGAATTGTGTATGTTTCATATTATGATTGATCTTATCAGGGAGGTTCAAGGAGTCTATAGAAAGGAATCCGTTACCTCTGTGAACAGGAGGTTAAGATTATGTCTGTGCAAAGCCCCGCACTCTGTCACCTCACTTTGTAAACCTCACTTGTATTGCACAATAACTTGATGAGGATATGGTTTGATGCAATAGTTTATCCTTCTGATTGCTACAGGTAGGCAAAATAAAGGTGGAATCTGGCACTGTAATTGTTTTGTATTTGATTTCGGGGAAATGATGCCATCCTTTAGAAGTAATCATTGTTTTGATTTATATATTTACAGAACATAAGAATTAAATCTGGAATAACATCTGTATTTTAATCTCTTTTTAAATCTGCCAGCGTTTTTTCGTTCAATATGTTTGAGAAGCAAGGAAGAATCTGTCCCTTCAATAAAAGCTGAACAATTTTTGGTTTGGAGTGCCTATGCAGTGGCACTCTAGTGTACATGAAACGTTTCCCAAAATCTGAAAAGTTTTTGTTAGATTTTGTAGTTTTGGCTTTGAGTTCCATTTCTAGGAAAGATCCCCTTAATATGATTAGAATCTTTATGGTCAACTGGATAATGTTTCACACTTAATTCATCCCTGGGTATTCTGACTTGATCAGAGGAATAAAGAAAATCATCACATGGGCTTCTGTGGGGAAACAAAATAGTTAAGTCACTTGGACAATGACTTGTATGTATTAGAAATCCTTGCAGCAGTGTTGTTAATTGGGAAGTCTACCCAGGTGGATATTTTGCTGTTAATGCATTTTTCTGTGGTCTTTGAGCACAGAAGAATGATGCCACAGTAATGTTATTCTTTAATCATTGTTACCAATTTATTCTAAATACGAAAATAATGGTAAGTGAAGTGGATTGAGACAGGCAGTGTGCTGGTAGTATAGGAGGATCGATCCACTTTATATCTGCATAACATGCAGCCTGAATAGTTTTGCCAACCAGCTGAAGGAAGCTTAGAGGAGACAGATAAAAAGTGGAATTATTAGTACAGTGAAAGCACATGTCTAACAATGGACATCTATTTTGTGCTCCCATTTAAATTCATATTAAAGCTTTGTTTGTCTTTAACATTCATTCACCTTAAAAATTAGATTTATTGTTTTCTCTTATGAAACTTTTCCAGCCATTGCAAATCAAAAGGTAAATTGAACTGGATTTAATTTTTATTCACTTCCATTTTAGCATAGGGGCAGGAACTTTGTGAGATGGCTTGTGTAAAATGAAAATTGTTTAATCTTTGGGGAAAGGAGGCACTTGTTAGTTGTGTCCAACGATCATCTTAAGGTGAAAATGCTTCTGAGTTGCGGTTTAATTTTTAAATTTTTTTCTTTTTAACGCTTTAATTTTTATCTGTTGCAAACTGTTATTTCTGTACGGGAACTTCTTTTGTGTTACGGAAAGTGTTGCTACTGGATGAACAGCAGTAGATGTACCAGCCCAATGGTTTAAAACAGCTTGAAATGTTGCTTCAGTAAACTGTTTTGTGGTTTTATTGTAATACCACAGGTGTGGCTGGTGCAAGAGCTTCCAACACTCGTGGCCAAATATGCAAAGTTGCACTGCAATGCATGTACAATGCAGAATCTGCAGAACTAATGGGCAGCTTTTTTATATAATTTTTTAAAAAATCCTTATTCAATTCTGTTGGGTCTTAATTTTAACAGAAGGAGCTTCAATGTTCCTCACTAAATGTGAGGCTGAGCTGGTGATTAGCTTTGCAAGATAAACTGACCAGAGTCTGTAGCTAAAGTAACACACTTAATGGAGGGCTTCCTGTTTTTGAAACATTTTAGGATCCTTTATACTGCCTCTTGCTGCCATCCTTTAGCCATGACTTGTATGCTCAAAATACATGATTATAGGGATACAATCCGGTACAGAAATGTGTAACGAAATTTAAACCCACTGAAGGTCCCTGAAAAATGCTTATAATTCTGTTTCTTCTATTGGAAGCACTAGTTTTGTGGCCAACCTCATGTCAGCCATCTTGTAATATGAAAAATGTAACACATTATGAGAAGAACTGGGTAGCTTAGATCATATCAGTTAGATTGTCTAAAGCCTGGCTAATCGTTAACTGCACTTATCTGTTGAGTATGAATTTGTGCCATTTTTAACCCTGATTCAAACATTCATTTTTCCACATTAAACTTGATACAACCTTGGAACAGTGTTAGTTTGAAAATTGTCCATTACTAATTCATGGCTCTTGTGATTTGCCTTTTTCCCCAATGCTAGGCAAGCCTTTTGCAGAATTTTCTAAACTGTTTATTATATTTTCAACATTTAAGTGTACATCACAGAAATTTGTTAGAAGGTGAACTCCCATACGTCTCCAAAAAAAATCCAAAGGATTTTGCCTTAATTTGCAGCACAATGAATGTGTTAAAATACTGATTCCATTTAGTCTTAGATATACACGCTGTTAAATGTTGTCAGTGGGAATGACTTCAGAAGTAGCTGCGCGGTTAAGAAGCACACAGACTTGAGACATGTTACTGAGACAAAAGTCTAATAGCATTGCACTCTGACTTGGGCATTCAGGGTAGCTTTATCATTAATATGTTGTTACCCTTGAGTTTATTTGAAACATCAGTTACACGGTAAGCAAAACTGGGCTCTTTGAGTGCCTTGTATTTACTGACTAAACTAGGGAATTAATGTAAGCCAGGAAGGAGGCCTTTGTAGGATCTATAGCACCATCTGCATTAGGTCAATATGGGCAAGCTGTTTTGCGCTTTCAGTGGAAGGGCAAGATCAAGATCTCCTGTATTTGAGTATTATAAGGGCCTACAAAATTCTGCCACATTGGACAATTAACTAATGATTCATTTGTTATACTTAAACACTGAACCAACTTCACTTGGTCAAATTTGCCTCCATCTTCAAGAGCCCTAACCAGTAAGAATTTACAGGCCCTAACATTGAGAGGGTTTGGTGCTGCACCAAATGCATCTTGTGCGTTGGAAATGAATTAGGTTCTTGGTGAAAATATTTGCAAAGCATTCATGAGCACCAATGTGCAGGTGTTTTCTTTTTCTCTATTTCCTTGAGCTAGTTTGTATTTTTTGTCTGCAGCCATCAGCTGGGTACTATTTTATTTGTGTACATCTCATGACAGTTACTAATGGAGCTAAGAAATAAAGAACAGTAGGAATAATGGACTGGCACTTGCAAGCAAGGTACTGCAACCACCAGCTCATTGCTGAAAATGTCTCAGTGTATTTTACCCAGTCACTTCCAGTGATGATCTTTGATATCCCAACTGCTATACACAGGTCCAGATTTTTCTGTGGATTTTCATGTTACCAATCTTGTGCTTTTGGCTGCTAAAATACATGCACGAGTGAAATGATAAGATTCCTTATCATGATTTCAAAAGGTTCACATGTAAGATTAATCAATATTTTGTCATTTCAAAATGAATATACTATTCTAAATGGTGATTTGTTGAAGAACTTAGTGATGCCTGTCCTAGAAAGACTGCATTCCTTTTAATTGGCACATGTTGTTTCTCAAGGTAGCTCAAATTGACAAAAATGGTTAACCAAATCTGAAACTTGAGCAGGCCTTGGAGTGTGGTATTTCCTGTTGAAAGTGGGCACTGAGAATGAGAGAGAGAGAAAGTGCTGACATTCTGTTGCCTGTGATTTGAATTAAACTGAAGTGTCTTTTAAGTGACTGAGTGGCATGGATCTCATACCTATCCTAGGTAATTCTGTGTCAACACCACTGATCTGCCTTTTCTGTGTATGCCTGGGGTAAGGGGCTGTTTGTGTGAGTGTGTGCGTGTGTGTATGTATGTATGTATGTATATATACTAGCAATCACTCAGCTTTATTACAAAAGAAACTTAAGCCAATTATGTTCCAAGTATATATTTCTCATTTTGCAGAACAAAATAGCATTGGAACTACAGCTCATTGTTGCAGGAAAACTGTCCCTGCTGTGAGCTGCCTTTACCTTCTTTGTAGACCAAAGGGATTCAGTCTTTCTGGAATAGTATTTCTGGTATAAATACTGCTTTTATTGATTTGATATTAAAGAGATCAATTGACTTCAGCTTTAGAGCACTCTCACTGTTTCTGTTTCATTGGTTTTTGCAACTTGGGCTAATGTTAGAAAATATATTTATAATGTTGCAATTCATTGTGGATTTAGTAATCACTATACCAAAAATTGGATCTGTCATCCATTTATTTTCTCAATTTGTAACAAAAAATAGTTTCTCTCTTGTCGGCTGCTTAAAGCCTATCAACTGATTGCCTCTATAGGTGGTCATGCTTGTGTTTACGCAGTAACTGATGGAAATGAAGGATGCATGCTCGGGTCTGATGGAGGTAAACTTCTTCACAACAAGTAATGTTTGAATAGAACATGATGGAAAGAAAAATGCCTTTGTATAGCCCTCTGATAAGAATGACTTAAGTTCACATTCTCCTGACTTGAGCAGTTGCATTAACACTGAGCCATGCCTGATACCTAACTGATGTGGCTATATTGCTCAATTAGGTCAGTTGTTGTGGGGAAAAACCCATATGAAGCCTTTGTATCAGGTGACTACTTCCATTGTTCTCGATACTTGTTGAAAACATTTTAATAAAATTAAGTACTTGTTTCCAAGCAATTTTGTGAGCTTTACGTATAATATTTCTAAGCTACAACCCAGTGTGTCAGTTTGGCCACCAAGTCACAAGTCTTGTATGAACAGGAACACATAACCCTTTTTGTGTTGGCAAAATTTGGGCAATCAGCACTAGCCATTATTCCATTAATTGGGCAGCTGCAACAGGAGAGATACTGTTGTAATGACCTCTATCAATAGAAAGTGCTGAATACTCAGATCAGACAATATTAGTGGAGAGAGAAACAAGGTTAGTGTTTCAGGTTGATCTTTTCATCTGAACTGGGTATTTACAACATTTTCTGTTTTCATTTCAACTATTACTAAGATCTGCATGTGCATAGTTAAATATAATTGGATGGCAATGGTTTGAGCTTTAATTTCCTCCTGTTACAGGCAACGTATCAGTTATCAGATTTGGCAGTCAAATACAAAGATTATGTTACAGTACTTAAAACAAAGCTCACTATACACGAGTAGAAATTAGGACTAGTGAATACTCACCTTCCTGGGTGTGTAACTTAAACCTTGTCTCGATGTATCTTCAATATTGTGTGGTCATTTTAAAAGTTACAATAAATTAACTTTTTTTCTGTCTCCTTTATCTCAATCCACTCTTCCCCTGTTCATTTTGTTTTTGTGTCCTTTGAATAGAGTCAATTATTCAAATTGCACTGAGAATTTTTAAGTTTGATTTAACAAAAGCTACTTGTGCTTGCCAAAAATCTCCAATGAAGTACCGTGCTAAAACACAATCACTTGGTACTCTAAGTTGCCATTCAATAGCCCACAAAATGATTGGCATTTGTAATTGTAGTTAATGAGCCAAGTTCCTTTGCCATGCAGTCACATGTAACCCAGTGCTTCAGCAATATTACTGAATAACCTTCAGTGTCCAGCAAAACACATCTCAGATTATATAATCAGTGTCGATTGCCTGACTTTATAAATGCACAGTTCCACCACAGTATTTCTAATTCTCAGATTTATTGGCACTATCCAGTTTTGAGAACATTATTATAGTGAACAATTTGTGTTGATCAATTTTGTGTAGTAGGTCAGCGTGAAGTTACAAAACTGAAAACAACTTTAATGATTCCTTCTTTCCTTTGATTATTTTAACATTTATATAGAATGATGCTGGTTGACTAAGTAACATGTACAGTATGTTGCCATTGATTGTACAACTGACAGAAATCAGGTTTGCTGCAGCTTGAGATTTGTCTTCCTGTTCCTCTGATCAGTGAGCCATAAATTCAAAGTTATTCCTTCTCTGCTTTCACATACTGAAGCAGGATAGAGTTCCAGCAGATCAGCAACCATTGTGCATGTTGAATATTCGTGTGAATTACCAGATTTCAGAGTTCCTAGGTTTCAATCCCATTCAGGCCAACTGAATTAAAATCAGGTTTAATATCACTGGTATATGTCATGAAATGTGTTGTTTTGCTGCAGCAGTACATAATTTCAATAATAAATATATATTTACAGAACAAATTCAAACACTACCAATACTATTACAATATTATAAAACTATTTGTTCCTAATAGTTATAAGTGGAGAAATTTATTCACTGTATGCTGCCATGTTCTTTTGATTGTAAATGAACAAAATCAGCGCAGACATCTAGTGCAGATAGTTGACTGCCCTCGTACAAGTTTTCAATGATTACATCCTCCAAAACTTCATTTTCATTGTAACATTCGAGATGATAATACTTTCAAATTTTTCATTGTTCCTAACTTGTTCAAGAAGTGAAATTTCATTTTCACTCCTGGTCACCTCTGGCATCCAAGCCCAAATGCTTGACATCGCAATAAACAAAACAATTCTAAATTGTCTTACTGCTTATTTCTCACCAACACTCTGACAAAAAATCACTGCTTTTTGAACACAAACACATGCCACTGATGCTATTTAAAAACTTTGGTCTAAGCACAGTGTATTGTCTAACGTAGTTAGAAACTTCAGCAACTTTGGGTCTCCTTTCCCAATTAAGTGGCATAATATCCCAAATAAACAAAGGGAATTTTCCAGACTCATTTCTCGATTAGTTTTTGTTCTTTGTTCTTCTTGTCCCAAATAAGCGGCCGCCCCAATTAACTGGAGTCTACTGTGTATAAATTAAGTAGTGCAAAAGAGCAAAAACAAAGCACAGTAGAATACATTGATTCTTTCTCTGTTCAGGAATCTGATAGTGGAGGGAGAGAAGCTGTTGATACAATGTTGAGTGTGAGTCTTCAGGCTTCTGTACCACCACCTTGATGGTAGCAATGAGAAGTGGACATGTTCTAGATGATAGGGTCCTTAAAGCCTTAATAGCATCTTTTCAAGGTATCGCCTTTTGAAGATGTCTTCGATGCTGGGGAGGCTAGTGCCCATGATGGAACTGGCTGAGTTTGCAACTTTCTATGCAGTGCCCCCTGCACCCCAAATACCAGACAGTGATGCAGCCAGTTAGTGCTCTTTGTGGTACATCTGTAAAAATTTGCTGGTGACTTTGGTGATATACCAAATTTCAAATGAAATATAGCTGCTGTTGTGTCTTTGTAATTGTGTAAATATGTTGAGCCCAGCATAGATCCTCAGAGATGTTGCCACCCTTTCCAATTCTGATCTGTCAATGAGGTCTGGTGTCTGTTCTCTTGACTTCCTCTTCCAGAATTCTAAATCAATTCCTTGGTCTTACAAAAGGTGGAGTGCAAGGTTAATATTGCAACATCATTCAATCAGCTGATCTACCTCACGCTTGTAACCTCCTCATCACCATCTGAAATTCTGCCAACAATACTTGTCATTGGCAAATTTATAGATGACATTTGAGTTGTGCCTAGCCACACATTTATGGGTGTAGACAGAGCAGAGCAATTTTTCTTGGTGACTACCTGAAGCACATTACAGTTCCACAGCTAAGTTCATTGATCTTTGAGTCATCTACTGTAACCATTATTTTAATTTTTTGTGCAATTGAGTTGAGGGTAAGTAAATAACCAGTGTCCTGCCTCAGATCTCTATAATGTGAATGCGAGAAGGAGTGTGTGCTCATAATGGAGCATTGACTTGTCATCTTTGTACAAGACCTAAAACTATGCTTGAGTGATGAATATTCTAATGGAACCACATGTCATCAAGAAGTGATATATCTCTGGGTCTCTTGTCAAAACTATTTTTGTAACATTATATAAGTTATGTGGACTCCCTATTTATCAAGCTAATCCCAACATTGATCCATGCTAACAATATGACACCCGTTTGCAAGTGAAGGAGAGTTGGATGTAATGGTCTCGCTCTTAAGCATGAATGATAACTTCCTTTTTATTTTTTTTTTGCTTAAATACAGGCTAATAGTGAAAGCTTTTAACATAGGAGCCAAATCCCACTCTCAAATCAAAATCACTAGAATTTCAAAGTAAGCAAACTAGGTTGCTATGCACAATCCCCTCCACCCACAACTGTCTTCTGTATGTTTCTTATTCAGTCGATTTGAATATGCAACTAAAATAAAAATCCTAACAAATGCAACACACAAATTTACAAATAAAGGTCTGCTTTATCTGCCATGGAAGTGAAAATCTGGAAGAGAGTAGTGTGTGTGTACTCATCTGAAACAATTTTGCCTTGTACATGCCAGTGCCTGTTTCTTCTCTTCACAGATAATGATTGTTGTGTTTCAATGGCATTTTTCTGTTCATTCTTATTAGCCTTTAGAGTTGAGTTTACAGGAACTTGCTTTGCAAGCTGGGCAGATCCTTCTGAGTCTTTGCACAGGAGATTTAGATTATATGTCTGAACTCTTCTGTTTGATCTTGTTTGGATTCTGGAGTATAGATGTTGCAAGTTCTAATGTGTGGTTGATGTAGCAGATGGGTTATAACGTGGAAAGATATGAGGTCATCCAAGTTGGAAAAACTAGAAATGGTGAGGCATGTTTTTGTTCCGATGGATCTGGGTGTCCTATACAAGTTTGAAAGGTAACTTACAAGCATACCAAGTAAATAGGAAGGCAAGTAGCGTGTGTGCCTTTGTTGCAAGATTAAGTGCCAGTGTTGAGATGCCTTACTACAATTGGAAAAGTGTGTACAGATCTCGTGTTCCTCATAGAATGGAAAAGCATATTACCTAAATTTATGGTCAGATTACACTGGACAACAAAGGTTTTGCTTCCTGAATACCTTTAGGTGTATCTTATGAATTTTGGGCTACTGATCATGAAAATCACCATGAAATTTCCCTATCGCGCACCTTTTTAAAATAAACTTGTGTTTATTATTTCAATTCATAATTCAAGTTAATTAAAATGTTGCCTGCAATGTAAGCTGGAAAGTTTCCTATCTTGTCCAGGCATGCTCAGACGATGCGGCTGCTGCATGGCAGGACAGATTTTAGTAATAATCATTGGGTTCAGGCCTGTAAGGATGGAATTTGCTATCACCAGGCACAAAAGTTTCTATGAAGGATTTTGATATTTGAGACAGATGCTTCCCAGAATAACTGATGCCAAGATTAAGGAAAACATTTTTGTTGCTCCACAAGTCAAACAGGTCATCAATGACAGGCAATTTGAAGAATTTCTAGTGGGACCGGAGAAAATCACATTTTTTCTCGGCATCTACAGAGCACCAAACCACATGCAGCTGGTTGAAAGCATGCTTCAAGCATATAAAACCATGAAATGCAACATGTCACTGAAGATTTATTTTCTGCATTCCCATTTAGACTTCTTCCCTGCAAATCTTGGTGCTGTTAGTGATGAGCAGGTGAAAGGTTTCACCAGGACATTGTGGTCATGGAGTAAAGATACCAGGGCAGCTGGAATCCATCAATGCTGGTGAATTATTGTTGGACACTTACGCGAGAAGCCTCAGACACTGAGTACAAATGA
Source organism: Mobula birostris (assembly GCF_030028105.1). Taxonomy (NCBI): domain Eukaryota; kingdom Metazoa; phylum Chordata; class Chondrichthyes; order Myliobatiformes; family Myliobatidae; genus Mobula; species Mobula birostris. Next base: position 32,681,122 of record NC_092399.1, read on the forward strand.
AAATCATTAACAAAATATTTTTAACTTAGTTGAACTATTAAGCATCAGCACCATTATGCAATTAAACACATTATATTCAATAAAATTCCTACGTGATACAAGTAGTCTGAAATTATACTTGTGTTCATCTTCAAGCAGTCTATCATAAACAAAAAAAAAAATCTGAGGAAGTAACACTTTTGAAAAAGTTTGTTGTCCAGTGTTTTGACCAGTCTGCATCATACGCCAAAGCAAACCATGATATCTCACAACATTCAGCAGAACTCAACACTGTAGTTCATACCCTCAGAGAACAGTTGAACTGTGTTATTACTGGACCCAAAGTGTTAATTCTTATCCTGCAAACCCTTTTCATATAATGAAAAGCAAATGTAAAACAGGTAATTTCAGCTTGTATTCAACAGGTACCTAATAAAACTATTTGGAAGTAAATTGGTGCTTTCCCAAAGCAACTCCTTGGCTTAAAACAAATATTAAATAGTTTGCTTTTGGGATATTGTGTGATGTCAGATACTGGAAGAAAATGTACATGTAAGGACCTGGCAGCGCAATACAATGTCACGCAAATGCACAGGCACCCCCACGTGTTGGGGTGGGGGAGAGGAGCGTGTTACTAAAAAAAAGTGCATTGCAATTTACTATAATCAGAATCTATTTCTGCTGCATTTGTGTCAAGAAATACAAGTCGAGCTTTTTTCACAGCTTATGTATTAATGTATGTTTATTCCACATTCTAGATTGGTAGTGATTTGTGAAGTCTAATGGAAAATTTCCATTAGCTGCGCTGCAGTAATGCAGGATCACCTGTACTGGCCTTTTTTTAAAACTTGTAGCTACTTATTAACAAGTAATACGAACACAGTTTCAGAAAGCAAAAGTATATATTTGAAAAAAAAACATGGTATATTTAATCTCTGCTAGATGAATATAAAAATCGAAAAATGCTCAACTCTCCCAGTTTCTTCTGTGTATATTTTCTGTCATAAGTTCAGACATGGGGATGTTTGCTGATGATTGCAACTCAAGATAATTCATCTCGCATAATTGCATTTCGTAAGTGTCGAATGAGAAGAGTCTAATATCAGTCTTCCTGTGATATCAATGTTATGAGAGAACTGTACCCAAAGTATTTGAGCTGAAGTGGTTAAGGCATGGCAGCCTTGAGCTTTTTGTTCTCCGAGCCTCCCAGACATCTGTGGCTAACTTGGAGCCCACTGCTACACGTGGGATTTCAGGAAGGCTCTTTAATTCAGCATGGAGTCACTTGAATAAGGCAGAGCCCAGTACGAATAAACCTATGCTTTCTAGGAACAGGCAGTTAAATCGATAAAGAGGAAATGAAAATGTGATGTCACAGGATGGTGAGGGGGATATTGAAAACATGGAACAGTACATAATTAAACGCGTAACTGAACTAATCCTTTCTGCGTATACAATGTATGTATGCTTATATTTTCTGCGCATTCACGTGCCTGTCTAAGATCCTTTTAACACCATCAACCTAATTGCTTCCACTACCAACCCTGCCAGTGTGTTCCTGGCATGTACCACTCTGTATTTTTTTAAAAAAGCCCTACATTTCACTTTTGAACTTGATTCCCCTCACCTTCAAATGCATGCCCTCCGGTGTGGCCACATCGCATGCAAAAGAGCTACTTGGAGCCACAGGTGAGAGCTGAGTGTCCAATGGGGACCAAAGACGAGTGAGCTGCCCCGATATGGACACGACAAGCCCCTTCACCAGATGTGTTATCCCTCCTTGGACACCCCATGCAATTTATATAAAGTTACTTTTAAAAAAAAACACCTCAGAATTAGTAAAGCCAGTTGGGGCCAAGGAAAGTCCTTGGCAAGTAGAGTTGAAGGGAATCTCAAAGCAGTCTGTATATAACCAAGAGACAATCGAGAAGTAGGGAGAATGAAGAAGTGGTCAATAGGGGCAGAGGAGCTAATACGAGACTGCTTGGAGTTAGTGGACTTGGCCATGTTCAAGGACTCAGAGGATCTGAATGATCCCACAATCTTGATTAAGAAGTTGCAGAACCTGGGCCTCTGTACCTCCCTCTGCAATTGGATCCTCGACTTCCTAACTGGAAGACCACAGTCTGTGTGGATTGGTGATAACACTTCCTCCTCGCTGACGATCAGCACTGGCACACCTCAGGGCTGTGTGCTTAGCCCACGGCTCTACTCTCTATATACCCATGACTGTGTGGCTAGGTATAACTCAAATTCCATCTATAAATTTGCTGATGATACAGCCATTGTTGGTAGAATCTCAGGTGGTGACGAGAAGGCGTACAGGAGTGAGATATGCCAACTAGTGGAGTGGTGCCACAGTAACAACCTGGCACTCAACATCAGTAAGACGAAAGAGCTGATTGTGGACTTCAGGAAGGGTAAGATGAAGGAACACGTACCAATCCTCATAGAGGGATCAGAAATGGAGAGAATGAGCAGCTTCAAGTTCCTGGGTGTCAAGATCTCTGAGGATCTAACCTGGTCCAAACATATCAATGTTGTTATAAAGAAGGCAAGATAGCAGTTATACTTTATTAGGAGTTTGAAGAGATTTGGCATGTCTCAAAAATTTCTATAGTTGTACCATGGAGAGCATTCTGACAGGCGATATCACTGTCTGGTATGGAGGAGCTACTGCACAGGAACAAAAGAAGCTGCAGTAGGTTGTAAATCTAGTCAGCTCCATCTTGGGTACTAGCCTACAAAGTATCCAGGACATCTTTAGGGAGCGGTGTCTCAGAAAGGCAGCGTCCATTATTAAGGACCTCCAGCACCCAGGGCATGCCCTTTTCTCACTGTTACCATCAGGTAGGAGGTACAGAAGCCTGAAGGCACACACTCAGCGATTCAGGAGCAGCTTCTTCCCCTCTGCCATCTAATTCCTAAATGGACATTGAGTCTTAGGACACTACCTTACTTTTTTTAAAATATGCAGTATTTCTGTTTTTGCAAGTTTTTAATCTATTCAATATACATAATTGATTTACTTTATTATTATTTTTTTTTCTCACTCTGCTATATTATGTATTGCATTGAACTGCTGCTGCTAAGTTAACAAATTTCACGTCATATGCCGGTGATAATAAATCTGATTCTGATGAATATGCCACTGTTGGTACTGACTTTATAAATCAGTCATGGACAAGGATGTCCCCACAAAGTCAGTAGAGTTTTCCCCCAGCCAGTAGCCCCGAATGAACCAAGAGATCCTCATTCTGCTGAGGGCCAGGTTAGTGACGTTCAGGTCTGGCGACCAGGTAAATACAAGAGTTTAGGTACGACCTCCAGAAAGCCATCTCACACGCAAAGTGACAATTCAGGTTCAAAGTGGAATCACAGAAGGATGCTCGACAGTTGTGGTAGGGCTTGAATGCTATCACCTCCCGCGAGGTAAAACCAGGTGACATATGTGACAATAAGGTTTCACTCCCAGGTGAGCTCAATGTCTTTTATGCTTGCTTTGACCATCAAAATATAGAGGTACCTTCACAAACACTCATAGCCCTTGACAGCCCAGTGATTTCAGTGTCTGAGGCCGCAGTGAGAGCATCCTTCAGGAACCCATGGAAAGCATCTGGCCTGGACGATACCTGGACGAGTACTGAAGATCTGTGCTGGGTAACTGGTTGGAGTGTTCACTGAGATCTTTACCTTCATGCTCTGACAGTCTGAGGTACTCACCTGCTTCAAGCAGACTTCAATCATACCAGTGCCCAAGAAGACTGTGGTGTCCTACCTCAATGACTATCGTCCAGTGGCACTTACATTTGCAGTGATGAAGTATTTTGAGAGGCTGGCAATGAAACATATCAACTCCTGCATGAGAACTGGCTAAGATCCACTCCAATTTGCCTACCCAAGCAACGTGTCTACAACAGATGCCATCTCATTGGCTCTTCACATAACCCTGAAACATCTGCACAGCAAAGATGCTCCTTATCGACCACAGCTCAGCCTCCAATACCATCATCCCCTCAAAACTAATCAGTAAGCTCCTGGACCTGGTCCTCAATACACCTTTGTGCAATTGGATCCTCAGTTTCCTCACTTCCAGTCAGTTTGGATTGGCAACATTTCCACAATCACCATCAACACGGGAGCACCACAAAGCTGTGTGCTCAGCCCCTGCTCTACTCACTTTATACTTATGACTGTGAGGGTAAGCACACTGAAGTTTGCTGACGACACCACCGTCAACTGGCCAAATCAAAGGTGGTGATGAATCAGCATATTGGAGGGAGGTTGAAAATCTGGCTGAATGGTGCCACAACAACCTCTCACTCAATGTCAGCAAAACTAACGAACCGATAGTTGACTGCAGGAGGAGGAAACCAGAGGTCCATGAGCCAGGCCACATCAGGGATCAGAGGTGGAGAGGGCCAGCAGCTTTAAATTCCTCAGCATTATCGTTTCAGAGGATCTGGCCTGGATCCAGCACATAAGCACCATTACAAGGAAAACACAGCAGTGCCTCAACTTTCATAGAAACTTGAGAAGATTCAGCACATCTTTTAAAATTTTAACAAATTCTATAGATATGCAGTGTAGAATTTACAGATTGGTTACATGGCCAGGTATGGAAATGCCAAAGCTCTTGAATGGAAAAACCTATAAAAAATAATAGATATACCCCAATCCATAATGGATACAGCCCTCCCCACTCCACCAGTGAGCACATCTAGAAGGAGCACTGTTGCAGGAAAGCTGCATTCATAACCAAGAACCCCCACCATCCAGGCCATGCTCTGTCCTCGCTGCTGCCCTTAGGAGGGAGGTACAGGAGCCTCGGACCCCATGCCACCATGCTCAAGAGCAGTTATTACCCCCTCAACCATCAGGATCCTGAACCAGAGGAGATAATGTCACTCGGCTTCACACATCCAAACACTGAACTGTCCCCACGAGCAATGGACTCACTTTCAAGGATTCTTCATCTCAGGTTCTTGATATTTCTTGCTTATTAATTAATTATTATTATTTTTTTTTCTTTTTGTATTTGCAGTTTGTCATATTTTGCACATTGATTATTTGTTTGTCTTGTGTGCAATTTTCCAATAGTTCAATTGTGTTTCTTTGTACTTACTGTGAATACCCAGAACAAAAATAAATCTCAGGGTTGTATCTGGTGATATACACATACTTTGATCATAAAGTTAATTTGAACTTTGAACATTGAACTGTTTCCACCAGTGGAGAGAGCCATGAAACAATGGAACTCAGCTAAATTTCAGTTGTGTTGTAATTTCTTTCAGAGGGTAATGTGTTTCTAGAATTCTCTGTCCTACAGAATGATAGTGGTGGGAATATATAAATATTTGAAAGATTAAGAAATTGAGGGTTGTGAGGAACAGACAGAAGAGAAGCTAAGGCTGACATTATTGAATGGCTTGAGGGACTTGGTGACATACTCCTGGTTTCTATTTCTTTATGTTCTAAGTCTCTGCTTTTCTACTGCATTTCTATTGGGGGGCACAGCCACAGGGAACAGATTTACAGGGCTACCTGTCTCTGAATTGTTAAAGCGGCTTGGCTGCATTTTTAGCATTGTGCAAGCGTAACGGTGGCTTGGTCCAGATCAGGTATAAACCTCCTGAATATTTTGTGCTTGCCTTTTGCTACAAGCTTCTAAGGGACTCTGCTATGGATCTGGTATCCTGCCACAGAATCACACACATAGCCTTGTTACACAAAGGATTCTTTACAGGTCCATCTTAGAGCAACCCAGGCCATCTCGCTCCTCTGTCCTGCATAGTCCTACAAATGATTTCCTTTCACTGCCCACTTTTGAAGACTATAATGAAGTCTGCCTCCTCTGATACTCATGGCACTGCCTTTACAGTATCGGCGGTTGGGAGTCAGTGCTCTCCACTGTCTGTGAGGAGTTTGTAAACACAAAATAATCTGCAGATGCTGGGATCAAAGCAACACTCCAGCATATTGTGAGTGTTGTGAGGGGTTTGTTCTGCCTGTGACCACATCGGTTTCCTCCCACGTTCCAAAATGACATATGGGTTAGGGCTAGTAAGTTGTGGGCATATTATAGAACATAGAAAACCTATAGCACAACACAGGCCTTTCGGCCCACAAAGCTGTGCCAAACATGTCCTTACCTTTGAAATTACCTAGGGTTACCCATAGCCCTCTATTTTTCTAAGCTTCCTGTACCTATCCAGGAGTCTCTTAAAAGATCCTATCATATCCACCTCCACCACTGTCACCGGCAGCCCATTCCACGCGCTCACCACTCTCTGCGTAAAAAAACTTACCCCTGACATCTCCTCTGTACCTACTTCCAAGCACCTTAAAACTGTGCCCTCTCGCGCTAGCCATTTCAGCCCTGGGAAAAAGCCTCCGACTATCCACATGATCAATGCCTCACATCATCTTATACACCTCTATCAGGTCACCTCATATTGAGGTCACCTGATGTCGGCACTGGAAGCATGACGACACTTGTAGGCTGCTCACCAGCATGTCCGTGGACAGTGTTGGTCATTGACGCAAACATATTTCACAGTATGTTCCAATATATGTGACAGATAAGACTAATTTTATCTTTACCTCTGTTTCAAGAGAAACAACTTCAGCTTCTCCAGTCTGTCCATAAAGTCCCTGATCCCTGACGTATTTCCCAACCTTTTGTATTTTTCCTGAAGCTGGACACAGTATTGGTTCAGTCACATCTGCAATGTTCAATAAACATTCATTACTATCTTCTTGCTCTTTTACTCTATGCTTCACTCTTGTGAGGATCAGACCCAGAATCTTCGATGCATTGTAATCGTTCCCTTTGCACAATAGAACGAGACATAAATCAGGAATAGGCCACCCAGCCCTGCTTTGCTATTCACTATGACACATGCTGATTTTTTTTAAAGCTCTGTGTCCCTTTCCTCGCTAACTCCATTGCTCCTTTTTCTCTTGCTTGCTTTTCAAAGACATTGATCACTTTCTTTATCATACATAGCAATCAGGTCTTCACCCGCTGCTTACATAGAGAATTCCGAAGATTTACTATTATCTTGGTAAATACATTTCTTATCTCTGTCCTGAATGGGTTGTTTTTTTTTAAAGAGACTGCGATCCCCGGTTCTAAGCACTTAAACCAAAGAAAACATTATCCCTGAATAATTCTGTCAAGCACCATAGAATTTTGTACACTTCAGTGAGATCTCTCATTCTTCCTAAGCTATAGACCCAGTAGTCGACAGTCAAGAAACTGCCGGTGATGGAAACTCTCAGCAGATTAGACAGCATCTATACAAAGAGAAAGAGTTAAAGTTTCAGGTCATAGACCTTCAGAACTGGTGACTTCTTTTCTTCAAGTAAGATGGTGGCGTGTTCAGATGCAATGGCCTTTTGCGGGCCAACCAAAGGTGTTTTTTTTTTCCTTTAAATGTGCCTTTTTATTATGATCGCAAGACAATACTGGACTCCGAGAACTTTGGGGACAACAGGTCTACTGCATCAGTGAGCTGCTCATTGACTGGAGTTGGCTGCTGGAATGCTGGTGGAGGAGCCATATTGAGTTTGGAGGAGCTGCCTACTGCTCGAAGGCACTGGAGTTAGAGTGCAAAGGCAGCATGCGGTGTAACCGTGGGTGATTGCCTTGGACGTTTCTCTTGCAATTGCAAGACCCTGGTGGATATTGATAACTTAAGATGCCAAAGGCCCGTTTCTCTTGTTTGGTGGGAAGACAGGCGGCGTGAGAGCTGCGTGGTCTCAGTTATAGTGAGGACTAGGCCTAAAGCCGCGGGCCTGCCTGCTGCTGCAGTCCAGATGAGGAGATGCTGGAGGTGGTGCAGTGTGGCATCCATACTCCATTGGGAGCTGGCCTTTCCCATCAGTGCTGCCCTCCTGTGTTTGATCAGTGGAATGACAGGCTGGATTGGGCATGCCTGCGCAGTGCCGGGAGACTGTACCACCAATTTGCAGGAAATGTTGCTGTGGGGTCTTGGACTATATATGTGTTCCTTTTGCGTGACTATGTAATTTTTTTGTATGTTTTGCACCTTGGTCCCAGAGGAGCTGTGTTTTGTTTGGTTGCATCCACGCATGGTTGAACGCTAATTGGAGAAAACAAATTGGTTTGAAATAGCAGAAGGTGATTGAGAGAGAGATGGATAGGGCTAAGTAGATATCTCTGATAAGGTGAGGCCAAGATTGCTGTGAGAATAAGCAATGAACAAGGTCATCCGACTGATGGGTTATTGGGGCAGTTTAGAGAGTGGGTTTCCTCCTGGTCCTCAGGTTTCCTCCCACATTCCAAAGACCTATGGGTTAGTAGGTTAATTGGTCACGTGGGTGTGATTAGATGGCGCGGGCTTGTTATGGTGCTGTATCTCTAAAACTAAATAAAACTAAAATATCACCGATGGGCTGGCCAGTTCTTGTCCAGATAGTAAGCATGTTACCTGAAGTCACATCTATTTCCTACAACTTTCCTTTCCTCCTTTCCTCAACCAAACAAGATACACTTTCCCTGGTCCTCACGTTCCACTCCAACAACTTTCATGTTCAACCAATTGTCCTTCACAATTTCTGTCAACAATATTCCACTACCAAATGCACCTTCTCATCAGTGTTTTCAACAAGCTACTCCCCAATCTGTTGTTTCCAACCTTCCACTTCTTGTGGCAGCTGCAGGTGACACACTTGTCCTTTTATTTTTGACCCTCCTCCCATCACATCAACTAGGGGCCCAACAGTCTTCTAGCTGAAGCGGTATTTCTTCCAGTTTAGCATTCAGTGTTCTCTACGTTGAACAAACCAATCACAGATTTGGTTGGATCTTGAGCAGAACCTGAGCTTAGTCCATTGGGGTGACCCTGAGTTTCGTATTGCCTAACACTTTAATTCCTCTGATTTTCTGTCCTGTCTCTCCATCGATTCCTCTACTGTTTATATTAGGGCCTCAAAAGAAGCCAAAATCACAACACCTCATCCTCTGCCTGGGCAATTTACAGCCTTAAATAGAACACTCAACAGTACAGTGCAAGAACAGGACCTTCAGCCCACAATGTGTGAAATTAAACTAATCACTTCTGTCTGCATGTTCTCCTGCCTTCCATTCTCTGCCTATTCATATACTCAACTAAAAGCCTTTTGAACCCACTATGAATCTGCTTCCACCACTATCCCAGAAGCCCAACTACCAGTGTCATTTTAAAAAAAAGACTTGAAGCTTGCCCTGTTCCAGCTTTAAAGCAATAACCTCTAGCATTCGATGTTTCTACCATGGGATAAAGGCCTTAACAATTTGCCATTCCCTCCTGGGCTTGATTGCAGTTTTGCTGTGTCTATCTGCACCGGCTGTCTGTGATAGTGACTCAGTTTTCCTGTCACATCCTGCTGCACTGCATTTTGCAGTTTCTGAGTGCCCTGTGTTCTCACTCTCCATCTGTCTCCATTTCTCAGCTTTTATGTTCCTTTGCCTAATGAGGGCAGTGCAAAAGGACCCAGTCAACCATTTCACCTTGTTGACAGCTTCTCCCCATGGGTCGCTGGCCTCACCTTATAAAGATATTCACTTTGTCCTGACATCCCTCCTTCACTCTCTCTGCAACTTAAGATCAATCTGCTTGTCCTTGCAGTTCTGAAAAGGGGGTCTTCAAACCTGACTCCTTCCCTTTCTAGAGGTGTTTCCCGAGCTGCTAAGTGTTTTCAGAATTTTCTGTTTACATTCCTGGTTGCAGGATCTTCTTGTATAATCTGCGAACCTACTATCCCTTATTTGGGTAGGTTGAGTGAAATCGGGCTTTTCTCTCTGGAGCGAAGCTGGATGAGAGTTGACTTAATAGAGGGCTACAAAATGATAAAAGGCATAGGTGGAATGGACAGCCAGCAACTTTTTCGACAGGGTAGAAATAGCTAGTACGTGGGGGCATAATTTTAAGGTGATTGGAGGAAAGTATATGGGGGATGACAGAGTTCTGCTTTTTACACAGAGTGGTGGGTGTGTGGAATAACTTGCTAAGGGGTGGTGACAGAAGTAAATGCATTAGGGGCATTTAAGAAACTCTTGGATAAACAAATAGAGATAGGGAAATGGAGAACTGTATAGGAGGGAAGGGTTAAATTGATCTTAAAGTAGATTTAAAGATCAGCACAAGATCATGAACAGAAAGGCCTGTACTGTGCTGTAATGTTCTATGAAACAACCTGGAGTGAACTTACACTGCACTACTGCAAACACTGGAATATCCAGTGAGACCAGACCTGCTGAGTCTGCAGATCGCACATTATTAACCTCACCACTGATCAAAGCAGGACTGATTTGGTTTATTACTGGTTTGGAAAGTATCTTCCTACCTGGGATCAAACAGGGGTCCTCTCGTATGTGAGGCAAGCAACTCCTTTATGAAAGAAACTGCCCTAAAGTATTAGTACTACCAGCAAGGTCGCAGTCTTGAATTGAAGGGACTGCCAAAGAGGATGATTGTGTGGAAGCACTTGAGTGAATTTTTATAGAGGAAGGTCTCAAAAATAATGATGGGTTAATTTGGCTGAGAGAAGAATGTTGTCCTGGATACCAGAAAGACTACCTTTCTTTGAATAGTAACACAAGATCTTCCACATTCACTCAAAAGAACCAACGCAGCTAACTTAACAGTAGTTGGCATTTTTAAAAAATAATTTAACCAGATTCAATATCCTTTTCTAGCGTCTATTGAATGAGGAAGAAATGCCTGTTCACAGTTTGGAAAGGTCAACCACAATGAAAACTTGCATTCATACAGAAGAACCTTGGGTATTTCACTGGAGCACAGTAACTAAATTTATTATGGTCAATGGGAAATGATATTAGGGTTGATGACTGAGGTCTCACAAGAAGGTAGTTTCAATGAAAGAAAGTCAGATAGGAAATGGGACTGAATTCCAGAATTTAAGACCAAAGTTCTTTTACAAATTAAATCCTTCTTTGTTTTTTTAATTCCTCCCACCCTCCTCTTTCCCTCAGTAATTTATAAAGATGGTGGTGAATGGGGATCCACACTGAAGTGTACAAATCTGAAAATATTTAATATTTCTACCAATATCATGCTAATTAAAAGGAGTAAGCCGGAGAGGATGTGAAAAGAAACAACATGCGTCTTTGATACAATGCTTGTCACAACCAGAAGCCATCTCAAAATTTGGCACAGCCAACTGAATGCATTGAAATGTAGACATGGTATGTGTGTGTACTCCAAGGTAGTAAGAGAACTTTTTGCTTTAAGTTTGAAGAATCCTCTTAAAGGGCAAGATTGTTGGGAGCATTGTGTTGTTCAGCACTGGAGTCCAGGTCAACTGCTTGCCTCTGTGCTGATGGGATAGAATCCAGAACCTTCTTGTTTGACTGCTATCACTAATCCACCACTGTCGTTTACATCAGGAAGGAATTCTTCTCACAAAGATTGCCGAGTTACTGGCTGGGGTAACGGATCCAAAATCAGTGAGGCTTGTAGCCAGTCAGATTGCTGAGGTTGGACCGTTAAGGTCCTGGAGAGATGGGCTTCTAAGGGCTGAGGTCTCCCGTCTCCGATTGTTACCTTCTCTTGTCCAGGTTCGTGTTGGGTGAGTGACAACACCATTGACTTAGGAGGGCAGGAATACTTTCAGCCTTCATCACAATCGGTGGTTTCTAGCCTTGTATCTAGGGCTAACAATAAAAGCTAACTTCTAGAGCCTATTTAAGCACTGAAACCACAAACAGTGTTGTGGCATTTACTTTACAGTGCAGTGACCCAGGTTCAATTCCTGTGAGAAGTTTGTGTGTTCTCTCCGTGACGGTGTGGGTTGGCTCCAGTTCCCTCCTACATACCAATTAGTAGGTTAATTGGTCAAGTGGGTGCATTTGGACAGCATGGGCTCATTGATCTGGAAAGACCTGTTATCGTTCTGTATCTCTAAATAATTATAAAATCTATATCACTTGAATTGGGTGGACATCTAGCTGCTTCCACCGTGAAGCACGGCACGAGCCCACTGCGCACTGCGCATGGTGATTCACAGTCTTGCCACCAGCTCGCCCAGGCTAGGTAAGTAGCGGGCCCATTGAAATGTCGCCCTCACTCTCGCATCATGCCCATCTTCCCGATGCCAGAGGTCAAGGGTGGAAAACGTTATCGTTGTGTATAACTTACCGAGCGACTCACGTTTGTTTTAATGGCACTTCTGTGAAAAACCAGTCAAGCAGCTCAGCCATTTCAGAAACGGAGAGGAAGTGGAGCAAGTGATCGTAGTGCCAGCCCTTTCTCGATGCATTCCAAATGAAACTTATTTTTAGTTGTCTTGGCCTGTTTCTTCCTGCCTTTGTTCCTCCTGGAGCAGTCTGCACAAACAGGGCCACAGACTATTGCAGGAGCTTCCAATTAAATGGAATTCTAGAAATTTCTGGCCACAGGGGCACCATCACCATGACGGCAGACAGAGACTCAGAAATGCTGGTAAAGTGGCCTCGTCCCTTACAACAAAAGACAATGAAGACAGAACCTCATTCAAAGCATGGGATGTTTGGCGCTCAGGCTCAGCCTTTGACCAAAATTAGTAGGTTTCACCTACTAAATCATCATAAAATGATGGTGTTTTGCCTTTAATTATCCTGCAAAGTTCTGTATTGGTGTCTTTATTTTGCATTGTGTGATTAATGCCTTGCGCTGTATCATAAGGAAATGTAATGAGAACTTGACAAGGGTTTTGTAAAGCGCAGGCAACTCGTCCCCTACCCTTCCCTCCCCCACAACATATTCGGTCTGCATTGGTTTGCAGTTGATATATGCAGGAGGGCACACAGTTTCTGACATTGGGAAGCGCAAGGCAAATCAGAAAGAGCAACACACACACACACACAAAGTGCTGGAGGAACTCAGCAGGTCAGGTAGCATCTATGGAGAAGAATAAACAGTCCACGTTTCATTATGAAGGGTCTTGGCCTGAAATGTCGACTGTTTATTCCCCTCCATAGATGCTGCCTAACCTGCTGAGTTCCTCCAGCATTTTGGGTGTGTTGCTCCGATTTCCAGCATCTGCAGAATCTCTTGCGTTTACAAATAAGAAATATTTGCTCTGCATTCATCTCCGTGGACGAGCCAATAGTGATGTAAAAAAAAGTTTTTTGTCCGTGATTTAACATTATGTCATTGTACGTTTGCAAGTGATTTTTAAGACTGTAAGATATAGGAACAGAATTGGGCCATTTGGCCCATCAAGTCTGCTCTGCTATTTCATCATGTGTGATCTATTTCCCTCTCAGCCCCAATTTCCCGCCTTCTTCGCATATCCCTTCATGCCCTGACTCATCAAGAATCTATCAACCTCTGCCTTAAATATACACAATGACTTGGCCTCCACAGCCACCTGTGGCAACAAATTCCACAGATTCACCACTCTCTGGCTGAAGACATTTCTCCTCATCTTTGTTCTAAATGGACGTCCCAATATTCTGAGCCTGTGTCCCCTGGTCGTAGAGTCATAGGGAATATCCTCTCCACATCCACTCTCTCGAGGCCTTTCAACATTTGATAGGTTTCTATGAGGTCCCCCCTCATTCTTCTGAATACAGGCCCAGAGCCATCAACCACTCCTCACGTGATAAGCCTTTTAATCCCAGAAATCATTTTCGCGGACCTCCTTTGAACCCTCTCCAGTGTCGGTACATCCTTCCTTAGATAAGGAGCCCAAAGATGCTCACAATAGTCCAATTGAAAACTCACCAGTGCTTCATTAAGCCTCACTATTACAGAGGCATTTAAATACATTGCCATCAAGACATTATGAAGATCATTCAGATAGTGGGGCACACCAGTTCTACAAATATGCTGTGTGTGCTACACATTACTTGAAAAAAGTGATAGGTGTCTGCAAAGGAAGGAGACCCAACAGGGTCTCGGCCCAAAATGTACTTACTTTTATATTTAGACTCCTCAGGATGTGTCTTTCTCTGTGTTCATTGCACCATCAGGTCAGTGTGTTCTCTTACAAGAAAAGCAAATAAAACGGCCCATGCTGGAACATGAAGCAAAGGCAGGAATGTGGGGAGAACGTGGCCAATCAGGCATCATCCATGGAAAGAAAAAAATAATGTTCTAGGTTGAAGTCTCTTCGTCCAGCGAAGAGTCTGGGTGGTGTTACACAGATATGATGAGGCCACCCTTAGGATGGAGGAGCAACACCTTGTATTCCATCTGGGCAGCCTCCAACCTGATGGCATGAACTTCGATTTCTTGAACTTCCGGTAATTGCCTCCCCCCTGCCTTCACTATTCCCCATTCCTGTTTCTTTCTCCTACTTTATCTCCTTACCTGCCCATTAGCTCCCACTGATCCGCCTCCCCTTCCCTTTCTTCCGTGGTCCTTGTATCCTGTCCGATCAGATTCCCCCCTTCTCCAGCCCTTTGTCTCTTTCACCAATCAACTTCCCAACTCTTTTCTTCACCCAGCCCGCCTCCTCTGGTTTCACCTATCACCTGCCACCTTGTACTTCCTCCAGCTTCCATCCACCACCTTATTCTGACTTCTCCCCCTCCTCTCCCGTCCTGATAAAGGGTCTTGGCCTGAAACATCGACTGTGTACTCTATCTCATGGATGCTGCCTGGCCTGCTGAGCTCCTCCAGCATGTTGTGTGCGTGACTGTCACGCAGTGCCCAGCCCCCTCACAGTTCAGTGGTGGCAGGAGTCCACGCTGTGGTTCTGCCGAACAGAGGTAGGGCTAGCAAACCTGTACCAAGGACTCGGGTTCAATCCTGACTTTGAGTGCTGCCTATATGGAGTTCGGTCAGTCCTGTTACCACGGGGGTTTCCCCGGGATCTCCGGTTCCTTCTCGCATCCCAGAGCCGTGTGGTTTTCGTAGGTGAATTGGCGACTCTAAATTGTCACCTCATGTAGGTGAGTAGTAGTATTTGGGAGGGGTTGATAAGAATGTGAGGAGAATAGAGTGGAATTAAATAGCATCGGTGTGAGTGATTTATTCAGAGCGGACTTGGCTAAGTCCACACTGATGAAACCAGCATTTGGCAGCAGTCTGTCTCCATACTATCTCTCTTTGTAATGCTATGAGAGCCTTTGTGGTGACTGCACCAGGTTTCTGACAGTACATACGTCTACAGCTTGGATTGTGCCATTTGGCTAATGACCATTTCACCTGTGTGTCATGTTGCTCAGATGTAAAGAGAGTTCGTGCATTCATTCAGCGTCTTTCACAAACTACCAAAGAGCTTTATAACCAATAACGTGGATCTGAAAGATCAACAATACAGCCTACGAACTGAATCAGTGACTTAGTGCAAAGTGATCAGATATTGTGTTTTCAGTAATGTTACTTGAGGGATAAATATGGGAAAGAACACCAGGAACATTCCCTGACTATTCCTCGAATATCATCCAAGAGAGAAGGAAAACAGCTTTGTTTTGTAAGGTACTGAGATTCTAGACTGTGGACTGTGGTCTCAAAACATTGTAAGTGATGTAACTGTATTTAGAACATGGACCATAAACATTTCAGCATATACTCCACCTACGGTCTGACCAGGGTTTTGTAGAGCTGTAACGTTACCTTGCAGGTCTTGAATTCGATCCTTTGACTAACAAAAGCCAACAGACAATATGCCTTCATTACAATACTATCAACTTGTGCAGCAAACTTCAAGGATCAATGGACTTGGACCCCAAGCTAAGACCATAAGACAAAGCAATGGAATTAGACTATTTGGCCCAGCGAGGCTCCGCCATTCAATCATAGCTGATCCTTTTTCTTCCCCTCCTCAGCCCCAGTTCCCGGCCTTCTCCCCGTAGCCTTTGATCCCATGTTCAATCAAGAACCTATCAATCTCTGCCTTACGACCTGGCCTCCACAGCTGCCTGTGGTAATAAATTCCACAAATTCACCACCCTCTGGCTAAAATGTTCTCCGCATCTTTGTTTTAAGTGGATGCTCCTCTATTCTGACGCTGTGCCCTCTTGTCCTAGACTCCCCCCACCATGGGAATCATCCTTTCCACATCTATTCTGTCTAGGCCTTTCAACATTTGAAAGGTTTCAATGAGACCCCCCCAAATCCTTCTAAATTCTGGCGAGCACAGACCCAGAGCCATCAAATGTTCCTCGTATGATAACCCTTTCATTCTTCGAAGCATCCTTGCGAACTTCCTCTGGACTCTCTCCAATGCCAGCACATCTTTTCTTAGAGGAGGAGCCCAAAACTATTCACAATACTCAAGGCGAGGCCTCACCAGTGCCTTATAAAGACTCAGCATCTCATTCTTGCTCTTGTATTCTAGACCTCTTAAAATGAATGTTAATATTCCATTTGCCTTCCTCACCTCCCACTCTGCCTGCAAGTTAACCTTTTAGGGTGTTTTGCACAAGGACTCCCAAGTCCCTTTGCATCTCAAACTTTTGGATTTTCTCCCTGTTTAGAAAACAGTCTGCACATTTATTTCAACGACCAAAGTGCACGTCCATGCATTTTCCAGCATTATACTTCATTTGCCACTTTCTTGCCCATTCTCCTAATCTGTATAAGTCCTTCTGTAGCCTACCTGTTTCTTCAACACTACCTGCCCCTCCACCAATCTTCATATCATCTGCAAACTTGGCAACAAAGCCATCTATTCCATCATCTAAATCATTGATATACAGCATAAAAAGAAGCGGTCCCAACACCGACCCCTGAGGAACACCACTAGTCACTGGCAGCCAACCAGACAAGGATCCTTTTATACCTACTCACTGCCTCCTACCAATCAGCCAATGCTCAAACCATGCCAGTAACTTGATCCCTCTGTACCTCCACACTGCTAAGAATCCCGCCGTTATCACTGAACCCTGCATTCAAGTTTGCCCTGCCAAAATGTATGACTTCACACTTTTCCAGACCGAACTCCATCTGCCACTTCTCAGACCAGATCTGCATCCTGTCAATGTCCAATTCTAACCTATGACAACCTTCTACACTATCCACAACACCTTCATGTTATCTGCAAACTTTCTAACACACTCTTTCACTTCTTCATCTAAGTAATTTATGGAAATTGCAAAGAGGAGAGGTCCCGGAACAGATCCCAGTGGTACACCACTAGTCACATACCTCCAGGCAGAATAGGCTCCATCTACCATCACCCTCTGCCTTCTGTGGGCAGGTCAATTCCCAATCCATGCTGCCACATGTCCCTGGATCCTGACTTTCTGAATGAGCATACCATGGGAAACCTTGCTGAACACCTTACTAAAATCCATATACACCACATCTGCCGTTCTACCTTCATCAGTTTGCCTTGTCTTGCTTGTTATGCACACACAAAGGGCTTATTTCCACCACTTCCCACCGCTGATCATGCAGTTGGTGTGCAGAGATCCGGTTTGGGGGTAGTAGCAGGGAAGGGTTGGTGCTGAGTTCAGAGGGTGCAGAGCTGACTGGGGTGGGGTGGTGAGACTCGGGTGGAAATGAGGAAGTGCGTGCGGTGATCCTGGAGGGGAGATGGTTGCAAGGATGTTCAGGAAAGTGAATGGAAGTGAGTGTGTGGCAGCGGATAGGTTGTGTTTGGAAGAACGGTTTGTGGGTTTTATTGGGACAGTGATGGGAATGACAGAAACTGGCAGAAACGTGGAGACGATCATGTACAGTGAAGATGAAGCAGAAGGACACCTGGACTTCCTGGCAGCAGCCCAGGCAATCTTGACTAACATCAAAGCTGCCCTCATTGCTGATCTAAACCGCATCAAGCTGTGAGACACTTGCTGCTTGTGGGCCTTGTGTGCGCAACATGACTCTGCACAAGGGATATGTTCAGAGCCTGTAGTCTCAGTGTGTCTGTATGTCAAACACAGGGAGCAGGCAAATCCCAAACGAAGAAGCACACAAACATTTTAAGGGTAGAATTTTTATGCTGTTAAAGTTTAAACCTTCCATAGCTCTGGTGGCATCATACTGGGAAATACTGTATGCATATTTATCATGTCCTCAAGGAGAAGATTGTGAGAATTCCACCGCTGCCTGTAAGGAGTTCATATGTTCTCTCCGTGACCACATGGGTTTCCTCCGGGTGCTCTGGTTTCCTCCCACAGTCCAAAGACGTACCAGTTGGTAGGTTAATTGCTCATTGTAAAATGTCTATCTGAATAAACAAAAACAAAAATAAATACAGTAAATATGGCCAATAAACCCTACAATGTGCATGAAAGTCCAAGTACACTTCTAGGTGTCAAAGTGCAAATAGGATTTGCTTTGATGTAAGGACTGGGTTCAATATGTTCAGATCAATTGCTGTGGTGCTTTATTCAGGAGGGGTACTAAATGTGGTGTGCTCATAAACACCAGGCGTGCTGTGTCCTGGATGAGTACACAAGAGACTGGTGCTTTCCCAGGGCTGGATCTACCAAGGGAGATGGTATTCCCAAGGCTAGGAATTTGATTATCCAAAGAAACTTGTTCTCCAACCCTAGGACAGGCCTTTCTGTGTGTGTGTGTGTAAGTGGGAGATCTGTGCAACCCTAGGACAGACCTTTCTCTGTGTGTGTGTGTGTGTGTGTGTGTGCGCGTGCACGTTTGTAAGTGGGAGGTCTGTCCAACCCTAGGTCAGACCTTTCTGTGTGTGGGTGTAAGTGGGAGATCTGTGCAACCTTAGGACAGACCTTTCTCTGTGTGTGTGTGTGTGTGTGTGTGTGTGTGTGTGTGTGTGTGTGTGTGTGTGTGTGTGTGTGTGTGTGTGCGCGTTTGTAAGTGGGAGGTCTGTCCAACCCTAGGTCAGACCTTTCTGTGTGTGGGTGTAAGTGGGAGGTTGGGAAAAGAGACTTTGTTTCGCAGTTGTTGTTCGTTGCTGTTTGTGTTGTTCTGCCGAGCATTGTGGGCATGCAATATCCAGCTAGCTTGAATGTGTGGCGACATTTGCAGGCTGCCCCCAGCACATCCCTGGATGTTCACGCAAGCGATGCATTTCGCGCTCCGTTTCAACGTGCACCTGATAGATAAATCTGAACCTGATGCAGCTCTGAGTGCAATATTCTCTACACCTGGGAGGCAGGTGCAATACCTCCAGAAGCGGGACTAGGTGCAGGAACGCGCAGCTGTTGCACATTTGCTAACTTGGATCCGAGAGCAGCATTCCCTTGATTGAGGAGCAGGTGGACTACTTCCTGGGCTGGGAGATATACCCAAAGTTCTGTGGCTAGATACTCCATACATTATTTCACAGGGTGAGTACCAGGTGCCTATTTCCTGGGCTGGCAGCTAGAGGTTTCGCTCTCTAGATTTCGAACTTGCCCCAGGGTTTTCCCGGTCCAGGTTCTGGATTCTCTGGTCCAGCTTTGAAATCCACCCCAACACCCCACAACACCTCCCACATTATGGCGAAGGGGTTGTTTATTTTCCTCGGCTGGTGCTGTAGATTTTCTTAGACCGGTACTTGAAGCAGTGTGTGGAGCAGATGCGATATGCCCTGGGCTGTCTTTGGATCAGAAGCTACCTGAAACATTCCCTTGGCCGCGCGTAGCGTCGTCACCCTCAGGATTGCGGACTGCATTCAGCGTTACTTGGGAGCTAAGGGAGACAGGTTGACTTTACTTGTCATCAAAGCATCGTAGCGTGCAGCGAAATGGATCGTCTGCTTCCGGCACGGTCCGAGGATGTGCTGGGAGCATGCCCACAACTTGCCACCCTTAACCCATACATCTTTGGAATGTAGGAGGAAACCAGAGCTCCTGGAGGAAACCAACACGGTCGTAGAGATGAGCTTCCAATGTGATAGCAAAGTACAGCACAGTACAGGTCATTTGGCCCATGATGTTGTGCCAACCTACTGCATATAATTCTACTCTTCCCTCCTATGTAGCCCATAACCCTCCTTTATTGTGACATCCATATGACTAAAAATCTTTTATTGTATCATCCTCTACCACCATACCCAGAAGTGTATTTCAGGCACCCCACCACTCCATGTACAAAATCCTACCTCTGGCATCTCCTTAAACCTTCCCTCCACTCAATTCCTCTGGTACTGACCATTGCTGCTCAAGGATAAAGGTGCTGGCTGACCATCCTATCTCTGCCTGTCATAATCAAGTCTCTTCTCACCCTCTTGTGATATTGTACCGGCTGATCTAATGATATTGATGCTTATCAATATCTGTGCCTCAGTGCCTCTTCTCCTCCAATTCCCTCTGACTCTTCATTCTTTGATATTTCATAAATTTATCTATTTTTACCTTAACCAGCCAGCTTCATCAACTTCAGGGCAGAGAATTCTAAAGGTGCACTAAGAAATGACTATGTACCTCAGTTTTAGGTGACTGGGCTCTTATTTAGTAATTCTGTCCCCTTGCTCATAACTCGCACTCCAGTGGGGAAGAAAAGACCCACCCTGGATCTCAGCCAGAAATGTCCGGTGATTATTCCCCTCTCAAAGATGCTGCTGAGCTCCTCCAGCAATTTGTGTGTGTTGCTCAGGATTTCCAGCATCACCGGAGTCTCATGTGTTTATGATTTGCTGCCCCGTCTAGGCCCCTTTGGATCTCACGTGCCTGAACCAGGTGTACTCTGTAGACTGTTATTCATTGCAATAGTGCTCAGGCTTTTGTGTTTCCAGTGCTGAACACCAGATGCAGTGCACCCTTGGTTCAATATTAGATGCATTGTTCTCTTGCATTGGTAATGGATGTGACTGAGCGCTGGGTGAATATCATTTAACCTAACCGATGTCACTCCAGATTCAGAGGCATCCCAACTCTCAGTCGTTGAGCTGCAGTGTGCAAACAATGTTTGGGTGTGCAGCACAGAAACAGAAATCCCATTAATAACTCGGGCAGTCAAGCAGCACCTGTGGAAAGAGAAACCAGTTAACCGGGGGGTTAATGCAATGTTAGCATTCATTCAGAGAGGACTAGAATATAAAAGCAAGTATGTAATAATGAGGCTTTACAAGACGTTAAGAATGAGGGGTGATCTCATTGAACCCTACTGAATATTGAAAGGCTTAGATGGAGAGGATGTGTCCATTAACAAGAGAGTCCGGGACCAGAGGGCACAACCTCAGATTAAAAGGACATCCATTCAGAAAGGAGATGAGGAGGAATTTCTTTTGCCAGAGGGTAGCGAATCAGTGGAATTCATTACCACAGCCGGCTGTGGAGGCCAAGTTATTGGGAAAATTTAAAGCTGAGCCTGCTAAATCCTTGATTAGTTAAGAGCATCAGAGGTTACGAGGAGAAGGGAGGAGAATGGGGTTCAGAGGAATAATAAATTAGCCATGATGGAATGGTGGAACAGACTCAAATGGGCTGAATATTCTACAGAAATAGAATTAATGAGATTGATCAGGAACTTGGCATTAATGGCTGAATATTCTTCTATGCTACAATGAAATATGAAAAAAATGAATAAAATCAGCAAGAAAGACACAACCATAATAACCGAGTTTGATAAACAAAAATACATGATATATTCAGATGGTCTGATACAAGCTACCAGAGTGGGTGCCAGGCAGATTCGTGAGTATTCAGTGGCGCTCTCTCACAAACCATTATTAAATACAGCTGACTTCAGATCAAATCTCGGACTCACTCACAGTCCAGGTTACCAGAACTAAAGGGAGAACATATACTAAGACCTTTTGCGGTTTGGAGAAACATATGCCTGACAGCACTGTTGAAATGGAATATTCAGATTGGGATCAATGTTGTGTTGCAAGATCCCAGAGTCCAAAATTAACTGTAACCATTAGGCTATAAAATACGGGAGCAGAATTAGGCCATTTGGCCCATCAAGTCTGCTCCCCCATTTCATCATGGCTGATCCAGTTTTCCCTTCAGCCCCAGTCTCCTGCCTTCCCCCCGTATCCCTTCATGCCCTGACCAATCAAGAATTCATCAACTTTGCCTTAAATATACATGAAGACTTGCCTCCACAGCTGCCTGTGGCAAAGAATTCCACAGATTCACCCCTCTCTGGCTAAGCATTGATGTGCTGGGAGCAACCCACAAGTATTGCCAGGCGTAACATGTCAACCATGCTCAGCGGACAATACAGACACAACAAAACAGAACATATCAAATGACAAAACAACAGTAGCAAAACGATCCCCATTCCTCTCTCCCACCCATGCGCACACACACAGTCCTCAAAACCAGGACTCCTGCGGGCTTGTGGATTTGCAGACGTTGGGGCTTCGACTTCCCCAGTGGACTCACAGAGGCTGGGCTATTGGGTCTCGTCTTCTGACTTCTGATTGAACTTCATCGCGGCCCTCAATTTTAACTCTGTAATTACTACACTTCACAAAAAGCAAGGGAGTGAGTGAGTGTGGAATTCTCCAGTCACCATTGGTCACAATGACATAGTGACCTTTGTTCTCTTGCTCTGAGCAAACTTTCAACTCAACTTGGATTCCACAGTCTCCTTTTGAAATACTTTCGATGTGAAAAAGCATCTAGTGCTCTCCTGGCATACATGACAAATAAACTCTTCTTGGGCTTCCAGTTGGTTATAGGCATCGATTATAATTGATGTTTCAATGACAAGCTCCCAGCTCTCACCTGTGAATGTCAACAGAGCAGGACACTTGGCTCTCACAGACCATCGGGTAATGGAATTGGAGACTGGGCTCTGACTGCCGTAGTGATAGCGACACTCTTCTGATATTTGAAGCAATGTTATGGGTCAAATATTGCCCACAAATTGCAACCCAATCAGCTGATTTTCCAGGCCCCATTTGGCATCATCACTCACAGTTTAGGAAGTTCCGTTCAATACTCTTGGTTTTTGTTTGCTGGAACCCCAGTTCATGTTAGAGTTATTGAAATTCTACCTTATCCGGACAGTTTAGTCCTCCTGTCTCTCTCTAGTCCACCTCCATCAAAGGGATTATTGGTTATTTTCCTCTCTTCATCCACGTGGGTTCAATTGTTGATCTTTCCAATATATCTCTGGCACAGTTGTAATTGTTTCCTAAACAAGTATTGTATCACACGCTCTTTTTTTGTATCTGATTCTCCATTTCATTCAAAAACTCTGTAATTCCCAGCACCTGGTGATCTGCTTACGGCAATACGCACAACACGCACGACACGCTGGAGGAACTCAGCAGGTCGGGCAGCATCTGTGGAGACGAACAGTCAATGTTTCGGGCTGGAACCCTTCGTCAGGACTGTAGAGCGAAGGGGCAGAGGCCCTATAAAGAAGATGGGGGGAGGGTGGGAAGGAGAAGGCTGGTAGGTTCCAGGTGAAAAACCAGTAAGGGGAAAGACAAAGGGGTGGGGGTGGGGGATGGGAAGCAGGGAGGTGATAGGCAGGAAAGGTGAAGAAGGAATAGGGGAAAACACAATGGGTAGTAGAAGGGGGTGGAACCATGAGGGAGGTGATAGGCAGCTGGAGAAGGGTCAGAGTGAAACTGGGATGGGGGAGGGAATTACCGGAAGTTGGAGAATTCTATGTTTATGCCAAGGGACTGGAGACTACCTAGACGGTATATGAGGTGTTCCTCCTCCAACCTGAGTTTGGCCTCATCATGGCAGTAGAGGGAGCCATGTATGGGCATATCCGAATGGGAATGTGCCTGAAACGTCGACTCATCGTTTCCACGGATGCTGCCCGACCTGCTGAGTTCCTCCAGCATGTTGTGCATGTTGCTTTGACCCCAGCATCTGCAGAGTATTTTGTGTTTACGATCTGCTTACGGCAACAGGACATCTTCAAGTGGAAAATCTTGCTTAGGTTGATGAGATAGATTAGCAGATAATTGCATCATATATTTGCCCTTCCTTTCCAGTCCTGATGAAGGATCTCAGCCTGAAACATCGAAACTCCCCATCTTTCCAGTCCTGATGAAGGATCTCAGCCTGAAACATTGACTGATCTGCTATTCCATTGCAAAGCCATATATTCACATTTTTTATTGAAAATTGTAGTCACCACTGAGAGAGAGAGAGAGAGTGAGTGTGTGAGAGAGTCGAGACCCTTTCCAGGCTGAGACTCAGGCTGAAAATGCACTGGAGATCTCCACACAGCTGTTCAGCACACTCCTTCAGGACCTTGGGGTTCACACCATCCAGTCCCAATGCTTTTCCATGTCTGAGTTTCCCCAGAGCCTTTCTCACCTGCTCTGTAGTGAAGGTGAGTCCGTGATGACTGGGGGTGGGGGGTGTTGGTCGAAGGTGGGGGCTGGGGAAGGTGAAAATCTGGACAATAGCAGTTGGTATGTGGAGATGTGGACAGTGGGTGCAAGGCAAGGAGGGGATGTAGACAGCAGTAGCCTGTGTTGTTCATCCACGTGTTGAACTGGAGGGGGGAGGAGGGAGGAGGGGAGGCATTAATGCTGAGGGAGCATTGGGTGCCTCAGCACCTGAACAGATGCTCTGGGGGGGGGGGGTGTGAACAGGAGGACAATTGTCAAACCCACTGAAGAATTGGTTTAACTCATTCACCCATTCATGGCTGCATTCCAAGGCTGTACAGCTAGGCTGATTGAAGCCGGAGATGTTCTTCATGTCTCTCCACAGCTCCCGTGAGCTACTCTGCCCAGGCTTGTTCTCCAGCTCTCTCCTACAGGCTCACTTTCAAGGATTCTGCAACTCACGTTCCCAGTATTATTTATTAACTTGCAAAATTTGTCTTCTTGGCTGTTTGACAGTTTTTGTTCATATCTAGCTTTTCATCAATTCTATTCTGTTTCTTTATTCTCCTGTAAATGCTTGCAAGGCACTGAATGTCAGCCAAGATAAAGGACTACCTGACTGGCAGACCTCAGTTTGTGCAGCTTCAGAGCCGTGTGTCAGACATGGAGTCTCACAAGGATTTGTACTGGCTCCCTTCCTGTTTACCCTGTATACCTCGGACTTTAGATACAACAGTGAGTCATGTCATCTGCAGACATTCTCTGCTGACTCAGCAATAGTTGGGTGTGTAAAGGGATGGCGGGAGGATGAATACAGGGTTCTGGTGGAGGACTTTGTCAAATGATGCAAGCTGAATCATCTGCAGCTCAACATCAGTCAGACAAAGGAGATGGTGATGGACTTTAGGGAAACTAAGCCTGTGTTGCTCCCTGTTGCTGTTGATGGTGAGGATGTGGATGTGGTAAGGATCTACAAGCACCTGGGGGTGCACCTGGATGACAGACTTGAGATGAGCACCAACACAGAGACTGTATACAAGAAGGGTCAGAGTCACCTCTACTTCCTGAGGAGACTGAGGTCCTTTGGAGTATGCAGGCCTCTCCTACACATGTTCTACCAGTCTGTTGTCACCAGTACAATCTTCTCTGTGGTGGTGTGCTGGGGCAATGGCATCAACATGGGTAATGCCAACAGGCTCAATAAACTGTTTAGAAAGGCTGTCTCTTTTATAGGAGTCAAACTGGACACACTGGAGGCTGTGGTAGATCAAAGGACCCTGCGGAAAGTCCTGGCAATTCTGGACAATGTTTCTCACCCTCTGCGAGTCATCTTGGCTGAACAGAGGAGCACTTTTAGTAACAGACTAAAACAACTGCACTGCTCCAAAAAGTGCTATATACGGTCATTCTTCCCCTCGGCCGTTAGGCTCTATAATGAGCCAACCTATAGTCGAGGAAGTGATGACCCCCCCCCCCGCCCTCCTGTTAGACTGTTGTGGTAACATATTTATTCTTTCTACTTCTCTTCCAGTATAGTATTTACATCTGTGCACTTGTAATGCTCCTGCGATACTGGAATTTCCTTTGGGATCAATAAAGCATCTATCTATCTATCTAACCAGTGATATTTCCAATACGATGCAGCAGGGAGTTCAGAAGCCTGATGGCCTGGGGAAGAAACTGTTTCTCATCCTGGCCGCTCTTGTTTTTATGGATGAGAGTCACCTGCCTGATGGTAGAAAGTCAATGAGGACATTGGATGGAGCGGTGGGGTACAAAATTTCCTACATGGGCTACACCTGTCTTCTCAGTCGAAGCTTTCTCTTTGCTGCACACAGCTCAGTCCGTCACAGGAAAAGCTGTCCTCACCACTCAGCCCAGCTGCCACAAGCAACACACTCACAATGTTGGAGGACTCAGCAGAACATCTACGGAAAAGAGTAGACAGTCGTCATTTTGGGCTGAGACTCTTCATCAGGACTAGTTACAGCTGGGGGTGGTAATGGGCTCAAGCTCTCACTACTTACTAAATGCTCCTAATGGCGTATGCCTCTGACAACCAAGTCGGGCTCCTGGCCTTCAAGTGTGGCTTAGCTTTGGGGGAAAGCTTCAGGAGAAAAATCCGGAGCTGGGGTCCCTGAGGCAGCCCTACATTGAGTTCAATGCTGACTAGCAACTCCTGCGATGCCTCTGGTACCAAACTGTATCAGTCTCTGACGTTCCCTTGGGTTCATCAGATGTGTAGAGAGGAGAGCTTGCTACATGGGCCACAGCATGCTCTCCATATTGTACTGCTCAGACTTATCTAGGCAGCTAGGATGCAATATCCTTGGTCACCTCTGACCGACTGAGGCCTCAGAGAGAGATTCTATTTCCTCGTTCTACTGTGGATGCCTGCAAGGAAATAAACCTCAGGGTAGTATTAGGTGACATGTACGTACTCTGGTAATAAGTTTACTTTGAAATTTACCTTCCAGTGGAAAATTCCAGGACTTCCCAAGAGAAGTCCTTATAGAAAGAAAACACAGGCTATCCCATGCACCCCCCCCCCCGCCTCCCGCTACACAAAGAACTTCTCAACAACTGGCTAAACCACGTCGTTGGACTAGCCAGCCATCAAAGCTGTCAAACTGACAAAATCTCAAGCTGTCAAGCTGCCGTTTAACTGCTGCTGCCAGCACCAGCTGTTGCTCATTTTGTTGGCAACCATGTCACCGTAGCACGGCAAGCTGGGTGAAGCAAGATGGAGAAACCCCCTCAGAGCGTGAAACACCAGAAACCAACAGAAAAACAAACCGACAATCACAGATGCACACGTAGCAAGAGAAAAGTCAGGCAAGAAGCTGAAAATGGACACATTTTGAAATACTGAGGTTCTAAGCCTGGCACAGAAAGGAGAAAGTCACAGGACCATAAGGCATAGGAGCAATAGGCCATTCGGCCCATTGACTCTGCTCTACTATTTCATCATGGCTGATTTATTATCCCTCCCAGCCTTGCATAATTCTAAAATAATACATTCTGCAAGTAAGTTATGTTGCAAACTTGTCCAAATAATGAATGCTGCAAAGCTTGTGTACTTATCAAACTTGTTTAGTATGTGTCAAAAAGACTTTATTATTGAGAGTGGAAAGGCTACCGAGCCCAAGTCTCTTCAATAGCTTGTGATGGATGAACTCTGTTGAATTAGTTACTCAAGTTCCAGCTTCATTTAAAATCATCTATTTAGCTTATTTCACATAGATTTAACCTTAAATAAATGTAAGAAAAATTATTTTCTTAAAATGAAAACAGAGGTTATTTCCAGAACCTTGAAATACTCACTTTATCAAGTGTGTTGTTTATGGTTATGGTTATAGCAGTAATAACACATTGTAAAAGCACAAGGCTTAAAGACTTCCATGTTTTTGAAATTTATTTATTTCAGCTTATCTCATTTAATATGTACACTGCAATTACTTGAAACTGTAATATCTTGCTAAATAAATCATAATTCTTTGGACTGCAGAGTGTCATGATATAGTAACATGGCAGCAATTAGGGATGTTATAGTTCGGCATCTAAACTTCTACCAGTACAGCGACGTTCGATATGAATCTCCTTCCGCACACTGCCTTCCTGAAACCAGGAAAAGAGGTATCACAGTGAGCGTGAAAGACGTTCAGATGTGGGAAGAAATAAATCAGCTGACCTGGCTCATTTTGGAGTTAATGACAGAGGGAAGGATTGGATCAAGTTCTTCCAGCCAGAGCTTAACAGAGACGGAACGACAGTAACAGAAATCTCGGCATTTCTCCAAGCCACTTACTAATGAGGGTAGAGATTGAAGAGTATGTATGCTAAAGAGATGGTACAAGAGGAGGTCTTTAGATTCCTGGGGTACCTAGACTAGTTCCCTGGCTGGACTTGTTCATGGTAGACAAACTGAATCTCGACAAATTTATAGTTAGTGGAAGTGTCAGAAGCAAGTCTTTTACACAGAGAGTAGTGGGTGTGTGGAACACCCTGCCAGTGGTGATGGTAGAGGCAGGCACATTAGGGACATTTAAGAGACCCTTTGGTAGGCACGTAGTTGATAGAAAACTGGAAAAAATTATTCACTTTGTCTTTATTTATTTGTGGATATTTGAATTGAATTGACTTTATTTCTTACATCCTTCACATACATGAGGAGTAAAAATCTTTACGTTACATCTCCGTCTAAATGTGCAATGTGCAATCATTGTAATTTATAATAATTTATAGTAAATAGAACAGTCAATGTAACATAGAATACACTCAGAGCAGCGTGAGTTAATCAGTCTGGTTGCCGGCTGGAAAAAGCTGTCCTGGAGCCTGTTGGTCCTGGCTTTTATGCTGCAGTACCGTTGCCCGGATGGTAGCAGCTGGAATAGTTTGTGGTAGGGGTGACTCGGGTCCCCAATAATTCTGTGGGCCCTTTTTACCCACCTGTCTTTGTAAATGTCCTGAATCATGGGAAGTTCACAACTACAGATGCGCTGGGCTGTCCGCACCACTCTCTGCAGAGTCCTGCGATTGAGGGGGTTACAGTTCCCATACCAGGCAGTGATGCAGCCAGTCAGGATGCTCTCAATGGTGCCCCTGTAGGAATTTCTTAGGATTTGGGGGCCCACACCAAACTTCTTCAACTGTCTGAGGTGAAAGAGGCGCTGTTATGCCTTTTTCACCACACAGCCGGTATGTACAGACCACGTGAGACCCTCAGTGATGTGGATGCCGAGGAACTTAACGCAGTTTACCCGCTCAACCCCAGATTCATTGATGTCAATAGGGGTTAGCCTGTCTCCAGTCCTCCTGTAGTCCACAGCCAGCTCTTTTGTTTTTGCGACATTGAGGGAGAGGTTGTTTTCTTGACACCATTGTGTCAGGGTGAGGACTTCTTCCCTGTAGGCCACCTCATTATTGTTTGAGATAAGGCCAATCAATGTAGTGTTGTCGGCAAATTTAATTAGCAGATTAGAGCTGTGGGTGGTGACACAGTCATGGGTATACAGGGAGTAAAGGAGGGGACTTAGTACTCAGCCCTGAGGGGCTCATGTATTGAGAGTCAGAGGGCTGGAGGTGAGGGAGCCCACTCTTACCATCTGCCGGCGATCTGACAGGAAGTCCAGGATCCAGCTGCTCAAGGCAGGGTCACGCCTAAGGTCTCAGAGCTTCATGTCGAGCCTGGGTGGAACTATGGTGTTGAATGCTGAACTGTAGTCCAAGAACAGTATTCTTACATTAGCATCCTTCTTCTCCAGATGTGCAAGGACGGTGTGTAGAGCAGTGGCTATTGCGTCATCTGTCGATCAGTTGTGTCGGTAGGCAAATTGTAGGAAGTCCAGTTTGGGTGGTAGCAAGCTGCAGATGTAATCCTTGACCAGCCTCTCAAAGCATTTCCTTATCATTGAGGTGAGTGTGACAGGACGCCAGTCGTTCAGGCATGTTACCTTGTTTTTTTTTGGTACAGGGACAATGGTGGATAATTTGAAGCAGGAGGGCACTCTACACAGGGAGGGGGAGAGATTAAAAATGTTTGTAAACACACCTGCCAGTTGTGCTGTGCACATCCTGAGTACTCGCCCTGGGATGCCGTCCGGTCCCGCAGCCTTGCGACTGTCCACTTGTTGGAAACGTCTGCATACCTCAGCCTCAGAGACGACCAGGGTGCAGGTTGATCTTAGAGTAGGTTAAAAGTTCAGCTGAAGGGCCTTCCTGTGGTGCAGTGTTCTACATTCTAAAGCAAACAGCAATTAATGTGAGTAGATTAGCAAGCACTACCTGCTAAAGTTTAAAGTAATTCAGAAAAAGTTTGTACAGTAAATTAAGATGCAGTATTTAAAAATGGAAGCAAGTTTCCACAGAGGTCCATGAAAAAGAGGCAACAATAATGCATAACTAAGTGGGATCACAGAAAATACAAAGATATTTCTATACAAACCAGTATAGTATAGTACAGTGGTCCCGGGTTCAAATCCGACCAGCTCTTCGCACACTTCCCATCCATGCTGGGTTAAGCATCGAGCTTGCAACTCGGTCTCAGAAAAAACAGACAAATGCTAAAGAAACGGCAAAGTTGCCACCCAGTGTGCCACAAAGCACAGAGAGGAACAACAACAATGATTACTAAAGTGTTTCAGTAGAAGGAGAGCACCCTTGAGAGCTAAGATCATTATCTGTTAAATTACAAAGTATTTTGTTCACCACTATATAGTATAGAGGAAGTAGAAGACAAAATAAATTTCGGTGAGGTGCAAGAATGTTAGAGTAGTGAGATTGGAGGAGGATTTTTAACTCCTCACATACTGTAAGAGTCTGTGATTGCGTTAAGGTCAGGAAAGGAAGAGTTTGAATGTCTTCGGGAGAATTTTTTTGAGCAGAACAGTTCCTGCTCAATGGAGAAGGAAGGATTCTGGATCTAATCCTGGGGAAATTAAGTAGTTCAGGAGGAGAGAATTAAATTTAAATAACACAGTGATCACACTACCATAGCACCTAGATTTGTCATAGTGAATCTAGAGAAAAAGGGATCTTAATCAGTCCTTATTGGTTCCTTAAGGTTGTTATAACCAAGGGTGGTAGTGGGGATAGGCCCCCATTAAATGCTCCCAATGGCGTACGTTTCAAATAGCCTCTGACAACCAAGTCCAGCTCCTGGCCTTCACATGTGGCTTAGCTACTAAGCCCAGCAGAACCACTTCTACCGGCAGGACGATGGGAAAAGGCGGTAACTGGAGCCTTAAAGCCGGTCACTTCAGGCAGATGAGGCTCGTCAGCTGTGGCTGGCAGCTCACCTAGGGGGAGGAAAATGCTGATCTCAAACCTCCGCTGGCTTATGGTTATACCCACGCATGGGGAAGGCTTCAGGGGTAAACCTAGAGGAAACACCCGGAGATGGGGTCCCTAAGGCAGTCCTACGATGAGTTCAACGCTGACTGACTAGTCCTGCGATGCTGCTGGTGCCGAACTGTATTTGTCTCTGCTGTTCCTTTGGGTTTATCAGCTGCGTGGAGATGAGTTGCCTGCTACAATGGCAAGAGCTTGCTCTCCATATTGTACTGCCCTGGCTTGCATATCATATAGACAGCTGGGGCTCAACGTCCATGGTCGACCGTGACCAACCAGGACCTCAAACTGAAGAAAGCCTAATTTTACCAACTGAAGTAAATAGGTGCCAGGGAGAAATGTAAGGAACAATGGACAACCTTTAATGAGAGGGTGGTTCGGGTGTTACCTCGGTGCCTTCATGTACCAGAAAAGAGGCCAAAAGCAAAATGGCACACAATGGAGGAACTCAGCAGGTCAGGCAGCAGCCATAGAGAGGAATAAACAGTCACTGTTTCAGCAGAGGCCCCTTATCAGGACTGGAAAGGAAGGGGGCAGAAACCAGAATAAGAAGGTGGGGAATATGCTTCCTGACCTGCTGAGTTCCTCCACCATTTTGTGTACGTTGGTCGAGGTATCCAGCATCTGCACAATCTCTCGGGTTTACCAAAGGCAGAATAGCTGAGAGCAAGGATAAAGCAGAAAGAGCCTCATATCATTGGTGTAAGCTTCATAACACGTGCAAAGATCACATTGCATGTAATGTGCACAAATATGTGGAGGATAAGAGGCAAAAGGAAAGTACAAAAATAAATTGGCTGCGAAACGAAACTAAGTTCAGAAGTCTTCTATAGAAAAAATAACCAATTGTCAGAGGAGCAGTTGAGATTATTGTAAACCAAAGGTAGATCAGTAGGTGTACAGGTGCAGGTGAGATTCACTAGAATGCTTCCAGGGATAAGGAGATACAGTTACACACACACACAATGCTCGAGAAACTCAGCAAGCATCGAATGGAAGGAAATGAAGTTTCAGGCTGAGACCCTTCATCAGTCAGTCGGTGTGGACTGGTAATAATATCTCCGCCTGCTGTCAATCAACACAAGTGTATCTCAAGGACACATGCTTACCCCACTGCCTCACTCTCCCTACACCATGACTGGGTTGTTAGGCACAGCTCAAATGCCATCTATAAGTTCACTGAAGAAACCACTGTAGTTGGTAGAATCTCAGATGGTGATGAGGAGGCGTAGAAGAGCAAGATAAGAGTTGTTTGAGTGGTATCTCATCGATAAGTCTTGAACTCAACATCAGCCAGACCAAGGAATTGATTGTGGACTTCAGGAAGGGGAAGTCAGGACACTCACCAATCCTCATTGAGCGGTTAGCAGTGGAAGGGTGAATCAAAATCAGGTTTATCATCACCAGCATGTGACGTGAAAGTTGTTAGCTTAGCAGCAGCAGTTCAATGCAATACATAATCTAGCAGAGAAATAATAATAATGATAAATAAACAAGTAAATCAATTACAGTATATGTATATTGAACAGATTTTAAAAAGTACTAAAAACAGAAATACTGTGCATTAAACAAGTGAGGTGGTGTCCAAAGGTTCAGTGTCCATTTGGGAATTGGATGGCAGAAGGGAAGAAGCTGTTCCTGAATCACTGAGTGTGTGCCTTCAGGCTTCTGTACCTCCTACCTGATGGCAACAGTGAGAAAAGGACATGCCCTGGTGCTGGAGGTCCTTAATAATGGACGCCGCCTTTCTGAGACAACGCTCCTTGAAGATGTCCTGGGTACTTTGCAGGCTAGTACCCAAGATGGAGCTGACTAGATTTACAACCCTCTGCAGCTTCTTTCAGTCCTGTGCAGTAGACACCTCCATGCAGAAATTTTTGAGTGTATTTGTTGACATACCAAATCTCTTCAAACTCCTAATGAAGTATATCCGCTGTCTTATAACTACATTGATATGTTGGGACCAGGTTAGATCCTCAGAGATCTTGACACCCAGAAACTTGAAACTGCTCACTCTCTCCACTTCTGATCCCTCTATGAAGATTGGTATGTGCTCCTTCGTCTTACCCTTCCTGAAGTCCACAATCAGCAATTTTGTCTTACTGACATTGAGTGCCAGGTTGTTGCTGCAGCACCATTCCACTAGTTGGCATATCTCACTCATGTACGCCATCTCGTCACCACCTGAGATTCTGCCAACAATGGTTGTATCATCAGCAAATTTATAGATGGTAGTTGAGCTATGCCTAGCCACACAGTCATGTGTATATAGAGAGTAGAGCAGTGGGCTAAGCACACACCCCTGAGGTGCGCCAGTGTTGATCGTCAGCAAGGAGGATATGTCATCACCAATCCACACAGATTGTGGTCTTCCAGTCAGGAAGTTGAGGATCCAATTGCAGAGAGAGGTACAGAGGTCCAGGTTCTGCATCTTCTCAATAAGGATTGTTGGAATGATGGTATTAAATGCTGAGCTATAGTCGATGAACAGCACCCAGACATACGTGTTTGTGTTGTCTAGTTGGTCTAAATCCATGTGGAGAGCCATTGAGATTGTGTCTGCCGTTGACCTATTGTGGTTAGGGATAGGTAAATTGCCTATGGATCCAGGTCCTTGCTGAGGCAGGAGTTCAGTCTAGTCATGACCAACCTTTCAAAGCATTTCATCACTGTCGATGAAACGTGTTGAGCAGCTTCAAGTTCCTAGGCGGCAATATCTCAGAGGCTCTACCCTAGGCCCAACATATTGATGCAATCACGATGAAAGCACTCTAGCAGCTCTACTTTCTAAGAGTTTGAGGTGATTTCGTATGTCGCCCAAAGACTCTAGCAAATGTACTGTGGAGAACATTCTGGCTGGTTGCTTCACCACCTAGTCCGGAGGCTCCAATACACAAGATCAAAAGAGGCTGCAGGACGTTATAGGCTCAGCTGGTTGCATCCTGGGTACAAGGCTCCCCACCATCAAAGGGATTGAACGGCAATGTCTAAATGAAATACCTACTGCATAACAGTAAAGATGTGAACCAGGGCTTCACACTGCAATGCATAATTTTGGTCTTTAGGGTCTAAAATTGATAAAATTAAAGTCTTATTCTGAACCAATGTAAAACCTCAACTCTACTTGGACCTGAAGTAAGATGCCCAGCGGCCAAGCATCTGACAATTTATACTGATGCTCCTCAGGGACCAAAGGAATATATTAATATGCTTTATAAGTTGAAAGTAGATTCAGTGCAGTCTCTCTAAAGAAAATGAGAAATGCTGGTTTGTGCACATGGATTAATAATGCACAGGCATTTCAGATATAAATATAAACTGAATTAATAGAAATTACATTACGTAATAGCTTACACAGTACACAGCCAGAACTCTGTGCTACATTAAACCTGAATACCACACTGAATTAAAGGAAATTTATAACATATCACAGGCAGTGAGAGAAGCCGTAATGGTGTTGGAAACTCCTCCACTAGTCTAAAAAGTCTAAAAGGGTTTGCACCACCGTGCAGGAAGTGGAGCGGCATGGCGGTGCAGTGGTTAGCCTGTTTACAGTACTAGCAGGCCAGGTTCAATTCCCGCCACTGTCTGTACCTTCTCCCTGTGACTGCATGGGTTTCCTCCGGGTGCTCCGGTTTCCTCCCACAGTCCAAAGACGTACTGATCAGTGGGTTAATTGGTCACTGTAAATTGTCCCTGTGATTAGGCTAGGGTTTAATCGGGGGATTACTAGGCAGTGCAGCTCGAAGGGCTGGAAGGGACACTCCGTGTTGTATGTCAACAAGTAAATAAATAAATAATGGTGCCAATCCCACCTAACATAAACAAGAGGCTATGGAGAAACACTGGGCTTGATGGGGTCCGCGGCAAATTGGCTACTTGGATTCAGAACTGGCTGGCACATAGAAGACATGGGGTAGTGGTTGAAGGGACTTACTCGAGCTGGAGGTATTTAATTAGTGGAGGTCCGCAGGGATCTGTGCTGGGACCTCTGCTCTTTGTGATGATATAAATGACCTGGATGAAAATGTGGGTGGGTGGGTTAGTAAGTTTATGGATGGTACCACGATAGGTGGAGTTGTGCGTGGTGTAGAAGACTGGCAAAGAATACAGCTCAATACAGGCCAGTTGCAGATATGGGCTGAGAAATGGCAGGTGCAGTTTAACCAGGATAAATGTGAGGTGTTGCACCTTGGTAGGGCAAATGCAAGGAAGTCACACCTGATGTATTTAAAGCGATGAAGGTTCTAGATTGAAAAGAGTCAAACAACCTGGGAGTAGATTTAAATGAATTGATAGAAGGGCTAATAGGAAATGGGAGCATCTTTTTTCTTTTAACCCAGAGAAAGTTTTCACAAAGAGATGTAGAACGCACTGTCTAGGGTATTCAATGCAAATTAGAAGAAATAAAACCCAAAGACGCTGCAAACACTCAGCAGATCAGCAGCATCTGTGGAAAAAAGTGACAGGGTTAATCTTACATGTTCATTATTAACTTACCTTACTTTCTTTGATCTGAAATGTTAATTCCATTTCTCTTTCCGCAGATGCTGCCTGACCAGCTGAGTCTTTCCACCATTTTCTATATTTTGGATTCCTAGCATCTAAAGTCCTTTAGTTTTCAAGCTGTAAGCGTCAGGGCGAAGAATCCAATGCTGGTTGGTAGTATTCGTTTGAGAAGCATTTCATCAATAGATGCAGGCATGATGGGGCAAGCGGCCTTGTGCTGTGAGTTTTCTGACTGTAGCCAAAGCAGCTGAGAACAATCTACAACACAGCATATGAATTTGATCAGTGCCCAGTGTGTAGAGAGAAACAGTGATGGCTAATGCTTTAAGCTCACACACTCAGTCAGGTTTTAAGTGAGGTTCATTTACCATTTTGAGCTATAAAATAGAGTAGAACTTTTAATCCTGTCTATAATAAAGGTACTGAGCTTCATTTGTTATAGTAATTGGATCTGATAGGTATTTCTGCAAGGAACTCACTTTTCACTAATACTTACTCCTTTTTGCTGAGACTTTCAGTCCACTCCATAAAAGGAGTTCCACAGAAAAGACAGATTAGAACATGTGCTTAATTTCACCATACAAACTTCCTCATATGTTTTTTTTTTATCTTTCACTGGAGTCTTTTTCTTGGTAATGAAATGGGAGGATTGATAAATTTATTCATAGTCTTGACTCAGACGTTTTTAAAGATTAGTTTTATTTGTCACATATACATCGAGATATCAAAGTGTATACTGTGGAGAAATGTGTAATTTGCGTCAAATCAAATCGGCAAGGATTGTGCAAGAGTGGTCACATTTCCAACACTAATGTAGCAAGCCCACAACTCATGCACGCCTTTGGATTGTGGGGGAAATCTGGAGCACCCGGACAGAATCCACGTGGTCACAGGGAGAATGTACAGACTCCTTATAGACAGTGAACCCTGATCTTACAATGGCGCTGTAAAATGTTGCTCTAACCTCTATGCTGGTTAACTTGATTGCTTTGTGACCTATTGGCAAAGTGGAAATTGAGCAGAAGTGTATCTACTTGCACTCTGAACCTCAGAAGATCTTAATCAGTAGGAAGCTTAGGACTCCAAGAGAATAGACTGTAAACTCAGTGTCCATTTTGTTAGGTACACCTCTTCATTAATGTAAATATCTAATCAGCCAATCATGTGGCAACAACTCAATACATAAAAGCATGCAGACATGGTCAAGAGGTTCAGTTGTTGTTCAGACCAAACTTCAGAATGGGGAAGGAGTGTGATCTAAGTGACTTTGACTGTAGAATGATAGTTGGTGCCAGATGGGGTGGTTTGAGTATCGCAGAAACTGCCGATTTCCTGGGATTTTCACACACAACAGTCTCTAGAGTTTACAGAGAATGGTTCAAAAATTTAAAAAATGTCCAGTAAGCAGTTCTGCGGGCAAAAACACTTTGTTAATGAAAGTGGTCAGAGGAGAGTGGCCAGACTGGTTCAAGCTGACGGGAAGATGACAGCAACTCAAATTACCACGGATTACAACAGTGGTATGTAGAAGAGCACATCTGAGTGCACAAACATCCAATCTTGAAGTGGATGGGCTTCAGCAGCAGAAAACTACAAAGGTATACCCAGTGGCCATTTTATTAGGTAGAGGAGTTAATAAAGTGGCCACTGACCGTATATCTAGCCCACTTCCCTTGTTTGTGGTTGCTGCCTGCATTAGCACACTACTAGATCTTTTTATCAACAGCAAAACAAACTCATTTGACCTATGGTGTTGATGGGGACCAACCACAGAAGCACTTTTCTTTTTAAAAAGACAAGAACAACTGGTACATTGGATCTACCACATCAGCGAGCTGCTTTTTGTTTGGAGCAGCCAGCCAGGGTATCAGAGGAGCTGACGGATGCGGCAGAGAAGGAGAAGCTAGTGGTCGGGCTGGAGAAGGTTCAGAGGAGCTGACCTGGCTGCTGATCGTGTTGCTGCCTGCTACTTGCAGATGTTGGACAGCGTGCATAACAGGGTGCAGTCTAACTGTGTGTGATTGTCTTGGCCATTTCTCTAGCGATCGTAAGACCCTGTTGGATATTAATAATGTAAGATGCTGCAGGCCTGCTGTTTCCCTTGTTTGGTGGTGAAACAGGCGACGAGGCAGCAGTGTGGCCTTGGTTGTAGCAAGGACCAGGCCTCAAGCTGAGAGCTTGCCTGCTGCTGCAGTCCATGTGAGTAAACGCTGGAGGCGTTGTAGTGTGGAGTCTGTGCTTGATTGGGGGCTGGCCTCTCCTGTCAGTGCTGCCCTCCAGTGTTCGATCGGTGGAATGACATGATAGATTGCCGGGAGCTGTACCATCAATTTGCACATAATTCAGGGACTTGGACTATGCATGTGTT
This sequence comes from Mobula birostris, assembly GCF_030028105.1. NCBI lineage: Eukaryota > Metazoa > Chordata > Chondrichthyes > Myliobatiformes > Myliobatidae > Mobula > Mobula birostris. The sequence continues at coordinate 32,718,950 of NC_092399.1, forward strand.
TTCTTGCACAACAATGTGTATTATTTTCTCCCTCACTCTTTTGAATATATGTTACGCACCTTGGCCCGAGAGGAACGCTGTCTGGCTCGACTACTTCCATGTATGGTTTGAATGGTCGTTTGGGTGTTTCAGTGCTCTGCAGTCTCTGAGGGGATTCCAGGAGGCAGAGGCAGCGTGTGGGAGTGGGAACCTCGTGGAGAGAAGGCTGTGAGCCAATGTTCAACTCCGTTTCACCAATTATAGCTACGGGAGAGATTGAATCGCCGGCTGCCTGCCTTTTTAATCACTCTGCTTTCGGAGAGAGGAGATAGCCTTTTTACCACTGGTGAGATCACTCTGTTATGGAAAGGGAGAGTGTTGCCCAGGTTTTCCATGTTTTGGATGTGGACTTCCTTTTCAGTCCTATGTTGTTTTGTATTCTGCGTTTTTCGTCCAAACTTTCTCACTTTTTTTGTGTGCGGGAAGAGTGATTTGAGGGTTGATGTACTGTTCTGCTCTGTTTTTGTTCAATTTTGAGTGGCGAGGAGGGATTTGGGAGTTGATGATCGTGCTGCTGTTCTTTTGTTTCTTGGTTTCATGGCTATCTGGAGAAGAAGAATTTCGGGGTTGCATATTTTGACAATAAATGAACCTTTGAATAATAATTAAATTTAATTTGATTTGTCTTTGACTTGATTTTGATTTTGACTTCGACTTCGATTTGAACATCAATGAGAAATACAACATGTCAGGCGTTAACAAAACTCACAATTCAATGGAAACAGCACCACGTGTTGAAGTGTTCCACGAGGTCCCAGTGACTGGAGTTGTTGTTTTCTATTTTTGTTGCAGCATTTGTTTAAACAGGTTCTTCTGGGTGAGATCTCACTCCTGTGTTTGGTTCTTATGAGTCCCACAGAGCTCTGTTCCTTGGAGCTGTTGAAATGGAGGGAGGACAAAAACGTACGTGTAACTAATTGAGCAGCACTGGGGTAGGAGTGTGTTTGTTACACAGAGGGTGATGTTCGGCCGAGTTGCCTAGATATTGGTCTTTGACATTTTGGGGTGTGTAAATGGGTTCTGCATATATGCATAACAAAATGGGAAGTGGGTCAGATTTGAAATGAGATCATTCCATTGGCTGTCTGGAGAGAGGAAGGAGAATACTAGGATGTAAAGGGGCGTAAAACTGCATAGTTCCTTAGGGGAGGTGATAAAGTGAGCTTAATGCATCTCTGATTTTGTGTATCCTATGCCCTCACAGTCAATGGCAAATGTTGGGGCTATAATCTGAAGGATCTGTGCACTATACAGAACCATAGAACCATAGAACATTACAGTACAGAAACAGGCCTTTTGGCCCTTCTTGGCTGTACCGAACCATTTTTCTGCCTAGTCCTACTGACCTGCACCTGGACCATATCCCTCCATACACCTCTCATCCATGTACCTGTCCAGGTTTTTCTTAAATGTTAAAAGTGAACCCTTATTTACCACTTCATCTGGCAGCTCATTCCACACTCCCACCACTCTGTGTGAAGAAGCACCCCCCCCCCCACAATGTTGCCTTTAAACTTTTCCCCCCTCACCCTTAACCCATGTCCTCCGGTTATTTTCTCCCCCAGCCTCAGCGGAAAAAGCCTGCTTGTATTCACTCTATCTATACCCATCATAATTTTGCATACCTCTATCAAATCTCCCCTCATTCTTCTATGCTCCAGGGAATAAAGTCCTAACCTATTCAACCTTTCTCTGTAACTGAGTTTCTCAAGTCCCGGCAACATCCTTGTAAAACGTTTCTGCACTCTTTCAACCTTATTAATATCCTTCCTGTAATTTGGTGACCAAAACTGCACACAATACTCTAAATTCAACCTCACCAATGCCTTATACAACCTCAACGTCTTTTATTCCTGTAAGAATTTAATTAAAGGATATTTTGGATAATAGACTTTAATCCCAGCAAAAGTACAGTTCCGAAGTAGAGTACACTTCTTGTTCTGTTGTGAGTTAACTACAACTGTAGCTGCAAAATTTTGATCCAATTTCTGTTAGGCGCTCAAAGCACATCATTCACTTTAACATCATCAAATGTGATAAACACAAACAAGGAAATGAAAGGTCAAGTTTAATTTCCCGAGGACCAGATTTCCTACCAAAAATGGTCGGAGAAACAACCGAGGCAGCAAATCTTTATATTCACATGCAATTTTTGCATAAAGCAGGTTCACTAGGGTCTACTTGCAAGGTAAATGTGTGATATGCACAGATATGGAACGTGTGATAAACTTAAAATGGAGTAACCCAGGAGCACAGAATATTCTCATAACGATAACACTCTCTGCATTGGGAGATACTAGAGCACCAGCGATCACCCTGTGGGGTTCAATTCCTGGCACTGTCCGTAAGGGATTTGTACATTCTCCCCATGACCACATGGGTTTCCTCAGAGTGCTCTGGTTTCCTCCCCGCATTTCAAAGCTGTGTGGTTTGGCTTGGTGAGTTGTGGGCGAGCTATGTTGGGTCTGAAAGTGCAGCAACACTTGCAGGCTGCCCAAAACGATTCTCGCCAATTTGATTCGATGCAAACAACGCATTTCACTGCGTGTTTCAACGACAAATGAAGTTTATCTTTATTAATATAAAGGTAATTTTCTGTTATCTGAGTTTTGATTTTAAGTTCAGCTCAATTACCACAGGACAAGATGATCAGGATTCACCAATGTATGATTATTTGTTACGTTGGTATGTACCATAAGGAGGTGCAGTCCATAGCTCGCTACAAATTGGAGTACAATACGTCCCTGTAACACAGGCGGATAGGAAATGAAGTCGGCCGCTGATGTACTTGCCTTCATAGGCTAAGGCATTGGATTTACGAGTTAGGTTGTCAAGTTGCAGTCCTGTGAAACAATGGCTACTGTTCTGCTCACTACACTACAGGGAAGATGTGGTAACAACAGAGCGTCAGAAGGGACCAGCAGGATGTTTGCTGGAACAGAGGCCTGTGGTCATCAGGAGAGATGGGACAGGTTGTTCTCACTCAGACACTGGTGACCTCGTGGAGGTTTATATAGTTTCCCAGGATGAAGAAGGAGTTTAGAAGTCAAGGGCACAGGTTTAAAATGAAAGGGGAAGAACATAAAAGAGAAGTGAGGGGTGATCATTATTCATCACACAGACGATGGTGGTTATCCGGAATCAGCTGCCAGAGGAGGTGCTGGAGGCAGATGCAATTACAGTATTCAAAAAGGCGTTTGGATAAGCACAGATAGGGCTCACATGGGCAGATGGGATTAGTGTAAAAGCCATCATAATTGGCGTGGATGAGATGGACCAAAAGGGCCTTTTTGAAACGTTTCTGTGCTACACTTTTCTACAATTCTATGCAGTCTGGGGTACATGGGGTGTCCAGGGAGGGGCAGCACCTCTGGTGAAGGGCATTGTGGGGTCCATTCTGGGACAGCTCACTTACGTTTGGTCCCCAGCAGACACTCAGCTCTCACCTGCGGCTCCAAGCGGCAGCCACACCCCGGCACACTGTGAACTAAACCAGGTGAAGGTAGCCGGCTTCATACCCTGGTGAGATAAGGACACGGCTGTCCTAGCACGCGAAGCAGCTCCAGCAGACTGGGTGGATGAGATTAACGGTGAGATCCAAAGGCCAGGAAGGTGGTTCTGCAATGCTCCATGGGGATAGAAGGGGATGACAAGGCACAGAAGAATTCCTGGTCATCCACTGCAAACAGGGAAGACTTCAGTTGTGATGAAAACTTTACCACCCTGGACTTCCAAGGTCAAGAGAGTGGAACTGCTCCAGTACAACAACTTTTCCACTTTAAAAACTTCCCCGCCTGGGTTTCTTGTCATCGTTGATTGTCACCGATTGTCACCGATCAATCAGTCATGTAACCATCATTCATTACACTTCCGTGTGCTTTTTCTTTGGATACTGCAACACAGGCCCACATTTATAACCCTGAAACAACTTGCTGAAGGTCTGTTGCAGCTTCATTTCTTAATTCCTGTCATTTGGAGAACATAAAACTCATGACAGCATGGTCAGCAGAATTTGAAAAACAGCCACTGATTACAATCACACCTAAAGGAGAGATAGAAATTCAAATTGTATTTTTGTGTAGAACCTATATTGTGCAGTGATATTATACAGAACCTATACGATATTATACAGAATCTATATTGTACAGTGATATTATACAGAACTTATATGATATTATACATAACCTATACGATATTATACAGAATCTATATTGTACAATGATATTATACAGAACTTATATATTATACAGAATCTATATGAAATTATACAGAATCTATATTGTACAGTGCGCTGTGTGTACTCAGGCTGAATAAATAATACCAGTGAACTTACGGTTCAGCCAACATTATTGGAGCTTGGGACGTCACAGTTCAGAGTTCATTTCTGATGCCGTCTGTAAGAAGCTTGTGCATCCTTCCTGTGAGTGTGTGGGTTTCCACTCACCGTCCAAAGACACACCGGTTAGTCAGTTCATTGGTCAGTAGTTGTCCCGTGAATAGGCGAGGGTTGCTGGGCAGTGAGGTTCATTGGACCAGAAAGGTTTGTTCCGTGCTGTATCTCTAAATAAACAGTAAACATGTAAATAAATAAATCCCTGCATGCATTTGACTATAACTGTGAATCAGTTTACAGAGTTCACACTTTGCAGGTAATGCATTCATTGTTTGATGAAGCAATTGTAATGGTTACTGGGAATCTAAAATAAGAACAGAAACTACTGGAGAGACAATGTTAACCTTTCAGTATAATGACCTTACTGGTGTTTCCCATACCACAGGTGCTGCAGAACCTCAGCATCTCCAGCATTTTATTTGCATTCCTAAATGATGGAAATGGGTGGTTTTGGTGGAGGGGGGTGGGGGGGAGGTTCTGCAATTCACTCCCCATAGCTTTCCACAAAGTACTTTTCAAACATAAATAGGTAAAATGAAGGTTAGGGAGAGTAGAAGGAAGTTATAATAAGTGAACTGACTTCCAATGTGTCAGTAGTTGGCTCGATGAACACTTGGAGCAGGAGTTGGGAATTCAGCCCCACAGATCTACCCTGCTGTTTAATTAGATAATAATAATTCCTACCATTTCTGGACTTTGAAGTATTTCCACCAATACCCTTTCCCAGTAAGGATCTACAGTCTCAGCCCAGCAAGCTCCCATTGTCCCACATGTACAACTCAACATGTGGGGGAGGATTAGTGAAGAAATGTTGCCATTTGCATTTCTGAACGTCAGAGCTGTAATTTTGTTCTTAGTTCTCCTGATGTTATTATCAACCCTCTCTATCAGGGCACCCTCAGCTTTGTTAAATTCATTGGAATATATTATGCTAATGAAGTCAATCTGCATAATTGAATAATTAAGATCCCGTATCATTCTGACAGTTGTATGGATTTGAGCAGTTTTCCAGATGAAATCTCTTCAAGGCTGTACTCAAAATGAAGCATCACTACAAAACTCTGATTGCATCCGAAATGGGATTCAAACTCTCCACAAGGATCCTTGAACATCAACTGGCTGTCAGGTGGCATGACCGACTCTCCCTAGTCTCTACCCATGAAGACAGAGAGAGGCACAAATTTGACTGGGCATCAGTGAAAGTCGTGGTGCAAGCAAACATGAAGCATGCAAAAAAAAAACTCCCAGAAGCATGGTTTTCCCCGAACATTTCTTCAAGCGAATGCGTAGACCTCAATCCTATTTATGAGCCAACACGGGCAAAGTTCCAGACCACAACGCACAAGGTTCGCCACACAGCCAATTAGCAACAAGATTTCCTCCCCACATCACAACTGAACTTCCGAAATGGCGTACAATCGGCTGACTGAGAAGTATATAAAGGCCAAGCATTCAGAGGACACTCCACAATCAGCAGCGCACTGACGATGTTTCCTCGCACGGTGACGAAACGTTTGCAAGTAAGTTGCCAAGAGCGGAGAACAACTCAGCCCAACTTATGGCATTCTATTTTCCGAAAAATAGTAGCAAAAGTATGCACAATCGCATTCTGGTGGTCGCACTTAGTTAGATAGAGATGGGTAGAATAGTCTTTGCTACGAGATTGGTGAGCCCCATTGGATTGATTGAGAGAAGGCAGCAAAGGCATACAGTGTGCTGCTGATTGATTGGGCTTCTTACACGTGCAAGGCTCTTTCTTTTCTCATGGGCTTTCAGGTGTGCAAGTTCTCATCTCAGTAGGCCCAATTCATCACTCCCGCATGGCCAGCTGCCCAGCATGTACTGGGGCTTCGATGACTCTGTGAAAGCATTTAATCCTTCTGCTCCCAAGTCATTCTTGCTCCGTGGATTGTGGACTTCAGGAAAGCTCAGGCTGACCATTCCCAGCTGCGCACAAATGCTTCCTCCGTGAAGGGAGTCAGGTGCACCAAATTTCTTGGAGCCTGCATCATGAATGATTTCACCTGGCCCCTCCTCTCCACCCCCTCTTTAGTCACGAAAGCCCAGCAGCGCCTCCACTTCCTGAGGAGGCTCCCCACCCTCCCATTCTACTGGAGCACCAGCGAGAGAGTCCTGACCAGCAGCATCACCCTCTGGTATGGGATTTGCAAGGCATCTGTCTGTGAGACCCTGCAACAGATGGAAGAACTGCTGAGAGAATCACTGGGGTCTCTCTCATCCCCATCCAGGACACACGGCTAACAGGAGAGGGCACAGTTTTAAGGTGCTTGGAAGTAGGTACAGAGGGGATGTCAGGGGTAAGTTTTTTTACGCAGTGAGTGATGAGTGTGTGGAATGGGCTGCCGGCGATGGTGGTGGAGGCGGATACGACAGGGTCTTTTAAGAGACTCCTGGATAGGTACATGGAGCTTAGAAAAATAGAGGGCTGAGGGTAACCCTAAGTAATTTCTAATGTAAGTAGGTGTTTGGCACAGCATTGTGGGCCAAAGTGCCTGTATTGTGTTGTAGGTTTTCTATGTTTCTATATACCAGAAGCAGTACGTTCACAGAGCCCTCAGGATTGTCAAGGGACTCTCCCACCCATCCCACTACCTCTTTCACTACCGTCAGGCAGAAGGTACCACAGTATAAGAAGAAAGACTGTCAGGCTGGGTAATAGCTTCTTTCCTGAGGCTGTGAGGCTTCTGAACACCCAATACATAGTATTTATGACAGTGCCTGCAATAACACTGTTGTACATTTAACTGGAGTCTTCTATGCACTTGATGTCAACTTGTACATCTACAGAATACTTTTTTGTCTGTTAATATTACTTTATTTGCTGTATGTGATATAGGTACTGTGTTTTACACCTTAGTCCCTGAGGAAGGGAGTTTCCTTTAACCTAATGAATTGGAACTCGAACAACAGCAGCTGTGGCCAGTGCGGCGAATGGATCATATCACTATTTCCAATTCTCAGGCAACACCGGGCTACAACTCTGGAAAGAGATTTGTTTGATAAAGGTGTCGAGGCATTTGGAGTAGTGGTGGGTGAATAGATTTAAAGTTGGTGATTTCATTGAATGGCAGAGCAGGTTTGTGGTGGGACAGGGACGGCCAAATCCCATTGCTGTATCTCCATGTACGTCCTCGTCTTCATCGGGGAAATGGGCGGAGAGTCCAGAGAGGTAGGAATTGTACTTTTCATCTGACGTTCTCCTAAGGAGATGAATGGGTTCATGCTGTTACGTACCCTGTAACTGGGTTGCCAAACCAGCAGAAATGGACCACTTAGTTGGAGTCTGGATTACTGGAACTAAGAAAGTTTTATTAAAGAAATAAGCAACACAGTACTCTAATCAAAAGGATATAAATGCAACAGTTGAGCAATGAATAAACACACATGTACACAGAACTAGGATAACAGGATCAATCAAGCTCTATCGCAGTCTAGGGGTAAATGACCAGTTTCAAGTGATGCAAAGTTCAGTTCAATTTAGTTCAGTTCAGTTCGCAGCAATCGCTGTTGTGCCGTTGGGGCGGGGAGAAGAGAGAGAGCGAAAGCAAATGAATATTCAAAACGGATTCCACACAGACCTTCGATTTTCCTCGCAGTTAGCTTTCGGACGAGCCCTTTGTAATGTCTTCTGAGGTCACCGACTGTGACCCCTCTGTCCCAGATACGATCGTTCTTCTGCGGTGAACCCGGCACCCAGGCAAGGGCAGACACACACACTGGGGTTCCCACCCGACCGTATCTTTCTACCCTGTGCGTCTATGGCTGGTCCCGTGACCAGACCGCCAAAGCTCCCAGCAACTTATGGGGGCACACCGCTTCCAGGGTCTCGTTACCTCGTGGCGTCGTGTGTCTGTTACCTTAGCAAACCGGTCCCTTTTTATCCCCCTGCTGGGGTATCACCTGTCCATCAAACTTCAAACAGTTCAGGGTACAAAGCCACCGGTCTCTGACAATACTCGGAACCGTGTCTCCTTTCGGTAATCTCTCTCGTCTCTCTCTTATTAGCACCTTGCATGTTCCCCCATTGTCCTCTTATCGGCATCAATCTTCTGATAACTGGTTCTTTTGTCACAATGCCAATGCGTTTTCTCTCCTCAGAAGTTAGTAGAGAATTAAATTTATCGCATATCTATAATGTTGGCTGATGGATCATCTCACGCTCCTATCAAATGCTTCAATTTAATATCAGAGAATGTATACATCATACATCCTGAAATTCTTACTCTTCACAGACATCCACAAAACAGAAAAAGCCCAAAAATGAACAACAGAAAACACTAGAATCCCAAATCCCCCTCCTCTCCCCTCCCACACACAAGCAGCAGCAAATTGCTCGAGCAAAAGCATCATCCGCCCCCCACCCACCATATAAGCAATAACAAAGCCCCCAGAGACCACGATCTAGAGTCCACCAAAACTACTGTTCATCCCAACACTTCAACGTCTCAGGCAGGCTCTCTCTCTCTCCCTAACAAGGGGGAGAGAGCTATTGCTCCCACAGAAACAAGCAGCTCACTGTTTTGATATTACAATCTGCTGCGAGATTTCTCTAAGACGCCGCCCCCTCATCACTGAAGCATCAAAAGACTCTCACTCACCATCAAGAGAGATAGAGAGAGATAGCGATAGAGATAAAGAGATAGAGAGATAGATAGAGAAATAGATAGAGAGATAGAGATAGAAAGAGATAGAGATAGAGAGATATATAGAGATAGAGAGAGGTAGAGATAGAAAGAGAGGTAGAGAGAGACAGAGATAGAGAAAATAGAGAGAGATAAAGATAGAGACAGATGGAGATACAGAGATAGAAATACAGATAAAGAGAAATATAGAGATAGAGAGAGACAGAGATAGAGAGATAGCAATAAAGATACAGATAGAGATAGAGAGATAGAGACAGAGATAAAGAGAGAGAGATAGAGACATAGAGATAGAGACAGAGATAGAGAGAGAGATAGAGAGATGGAGAAATAGAGAGAGATAGAGATAGAGAGAGAGAGAAAGAGAGAGATAGAGATAGAGAGAGAGAGAGATTGAGAGAGGTAGAGATAGAGATAGGGATAGAAAGGGTGTATATGAGTGCGTGTGAGAGGGGGAGGGGGAGGGGGAGGGAGAGGGAGAGATTGCCTGGGTGCAGAGGCCTTCTTTCAACAGTGGCACACACTATCTGCTCTCTTGATGTTTCAATCTCCCACAACACTTCAGTTGGCGACATTAGGGAGGAACCGGGTTGTCCACAGGGCCACAGTCCGAAGGCCCATGTCTTCCAGGCCACATCTGGAGATATCGAAACACCAGGACGATCAGTAAGTCCGAATGAATACCCACCACCTGTGGAGAACCGTAGTTTGAGCCGCAGCTGTAGATGACAGACTTCGACAGGAACCCCAGCCACCATGAAAGGAAAAGAGAGACATGAAAAAAAGAGGAAAGGACGAACTGGAAGCAGTAATCTGGATCTGCAACATCTTTAGCTCCTCCCATTCCACCAGAAAGATGATATTAGAATTGCCAGTCTAAATGTAACAGATGACACAACTCTGGCTAACTGTTCCACACACATGGTACTGTAAACCCACAACTACAGTTTGTGAACCGATAATTTCAATTGCAAGGCCCCTCTCCAGTAACGCAACATTTTCTGCGTGCTTCCTGCCAATTGTACTGCCTAATTATAATCAAAAGCAAAAATCTACAGACATTGGAATTATGAAATAAAAGGAGAAACTGTTTGGGCTCATCAGAGGGTCAGATAGTATCTGCAGAGTGAGAAACTGAATTGATGTTGTAGGTTTTTGATGAAGTGTCATTGACCTGAAAGATCAGCTTTGTTATTCTCTGCTGAGTGGTCTCAGCATTTTTGGATTTTGTATCATATCCTTAACTACCTGATATGTGAGCTATACCTCATTCTCTGAGCTGCAACTTCATTTTTGGAACACTCCAGTTAACTAAGGACAATCATCCTGACTACAGCTCCAGTGAAGTACGGAGGAAAGGGTTTGTGTAGTACGATAAGATTGAATTGCTTTATGGCTCTAAGATGTTTAACTGAGTCCCTCGTTCTCTCTCTCAAGTGCCTGTACAAGATTTGTGGCACCATTTCAAAGAACAGCAAAAGAGCCATTCATCCAATTAATATTTTGCCATCACTAATGGTACTTAAAATGGATGACCCTGTTTTTTTTTTAATCAGATTTCTGTTGTGAGAACTTGGGCATGTTAATTAGCTGATGCATTTCTCAAGTTTCGTTTTAAATTTATTTCAACCACATAATGTACCTTTTGCATTTCTCTCCATGCCCTGTGGTGCATCGGGTGGCAACCTTGCTGTTTTGCCTGTTTTTTATGAGGCTCAGTTGCTAGCTCAACTCTCAACCCATCATGGCAGGAAGCGGCTGGATTCGAGCCTGGGACCACTGGCCTTGGAGTCCGGTGTGGATGCCACTACACCACCAGTCGGTATATACACGTATACCGCCAAACAAAACAACGTTTCTCCAGCGCGAGATACAGAACACAGCATATATAACTCACACACAGCGGAACTCACAACATCTCCTCACTGCTACCATCAGGAAGAAGGTACAGGAGCCTCGGGACCCATGTCACCAGGGTCAGGAGCAGTTATTACCCCTCAGCCATCAGGCTCTTGAACCAGAGGGGATAACTTCACTCGCCCCATCACTGAACCATTCCTATAAGCTATGGACTTGCTTTCAAGGACTCTTCATCTCATGTTCTCGATATTTATTGCTGATTTAATTGTTATTATTTCTTCTTTCTTTTGTATTTACAAAGTTCGTCGTCGTTTTCACACTGGCTGTCTGCCCTGTTGGGTGTGGTCATTCTCTTAAGGTTGTTGGATTTACTGAGTATGCCTGCAAAAAATGAATCTCAGAGTTGAATAATGGTGGCATATATGTACTTTGATAATAAATTTACTTTAAACTTTGAACATAAAAGTAATATTACCACAAATAAATTAACAAAAGATAAGGGGGATTTATGACTTACGTTAAAAAAGTAAACAGTATAACGCTACTGGCGCTTCATACGCGATGAGACTTGGATGGTAGCCGGGAGTTTAGTAGTCTCAGGGCCTGGGGGAAGAAGCTATTTCACATTCTAACAGTCCTTGTCCTAATGCTATGTTACCTCCTGCCTGATGGTAGGAGGTCAAAGAGATTGTTGGAAGGATGAAGGGGATCATTGACAATACTAAGGGCACAAGCAGGTACCTCTCAGTCCCCACCCAGCTAAAAGGAATCACCTGCCGTTCATTTCCAACTCATCACCTGCAGCCTATTTAAACCCTGCTCTCACCCACAGTCTCTGTTCACTTATTCGAACTAGCCAGTCTCAATCAGTTTCTCCCAGCCTTTTGTGGCCCCTCGGGACCTGTTGTTTTGCAGTTTATTATTGACGTGATCCATCACTGCTAAATTGTCTCTGCTGCTCTGTATTTGGGTCAGACCTTGCCTACATTTCCTGACAGGACCAGTGACTGACCCAGCAGAGTTTGCTCGTCTAAAGGAAGTCGCCTGCCGACACAAGCACACGATCCAGAAGCAGCAGGAAACCATTGATCATCTGCTCACCACTCTCAACCGACTCTCCGTCTCATTACAGCACCCCCGTACCAGCCAACTTCCTCCCCTGGAGCCCCAGTTTCCAGTGCTCAAACACATCAATGCATCCCAAACCCGATGCTGCAACTTTCTCTCCCAGTGAGTCCGACTCTTTGAGCTGCAGCCATCCCTGTACCCTATGGATGGAGCCAAGTTTACCTTCGTCATCTCTCTCTTGACTGGGTGAGCTCTGACCTGAACCTCCGCTAACTGGAACAATAAACCCACCATCTGCTTTAAATATGAGGAGTTCGCCGCTGAGATGCGCTGAATTTTTGACAAACCCGGAAGTAGAAGTGAGGCAGTGGATTGGATACTTCACCGATGTCAAGGCTCACGCTCAGTGCTGGATTAGACCACGGAATTTGGGATCTTCATGGCAGAGGGTGACGGGAATGTAGAAGCAGTGTTGGCCCATTACCATCATGGCTTCTCAGAGTGCTTCAAAGATGAGCTGTCTACACAGGAGATGCTGACCAACCTCGAAAACCTCATCACTCTGGCCCTCCATGTTGACAAGCCTCTTACAGAACGACCCTGCAGATCACCAGCCAGAACCACAGTTCTGTCCCAGGACCATTTCAGGCTGCAGGACCCTCACCAGCAACTCCTCCAGAACCCTCACGGTTAAGGAGAGCTTCCTTGACCTCCCCAAGAGCGTGAGCGTCAGTGGAGAAGCAACTTGTGTAATTACTGCGGAGCAGCCAATCACCCACGCATCGAATGTCCACGGCATTTGGGAAATGGCACCACCAGGTAGAGGTAAGGGGCCTTCTATCTGGTAAGCTCCCCCTGGACCCCTTGTCCCAGCGCCTTAGCTCGACTCACTCTCCTCCACACCCTGAAAGCTCTACCCACGCAGGAAGCGCTGGTGGATTCCCGAGCAGCAGGCAACTTTCTGGACCAGACTTGGTGTTGTCAGTTGGACTCCCTGCCGAGCCTATCTCTCATCCCTCCTGCCTCGCAGCCACCAATGGACATCCATTGAGGTCCGGGATGGTCAGAGCATGCACACGGCCTGTCCACACGAGCATCGGACATCCCTGCGAGCCCATCCAATTCCTCCTTATCGTGTCACCCAACACTCCTCTCATCTTGGGTTACCCCTGACTCTCCACTCATGACCCTCACTTCACCTGGTCATCCAGTTCACTGCCGAGTTGGAGATCCACCTGTTGGACTATCTGCCTGCAACGTCAGGTGAATTGGAGATCCACCTGCCGGACCATCTGCCTGAAATCTCAGGTGAGTTGGAGATCCGCCTGCCGGACCATCTGCCTAAAACCTCAGGTGAGTTCACCCTGTAAACTTTTGGAGACAGAGGAAACCCGCAGCCCTGCCAAACTCCTGCAGGAATACAATGATTTAGCTATCGCCTTTGGTAAGAGGGAAGCCAACGCACACTGTGCAATCAATCTCTTCCCAGTACCACCCCTCCCTGATAACATCTGTTCCCCCTCTCCCCTCCTGAAACCCAAACCATGAATGACTACATCGCCAAAGCACTACAGCATGGCTTCATTCAACCATTCCAGACTCCAGCAAGGTTTTTCATTGTCAAAAAAAAAAAGATGGGGGAATCTCCATCCATGCATCGACTTCTGTGGACTTGACAAGATCACCATTAATAACTGCCACCCTTTCCCCTTGATGGATAGCGATTTGAAACACTCCATGGGTCCCAGATCTTCACCAAACTGAATCTAAGAGAACATACAACCTGATTTGCATCCACCATGGGGATGAGTGGAAGATGGTGCTCCTAACACCCACTGGCCACCACAACTACTTGGTGATGCTTTTCAGACTTTCCAACAGTTCAACTGTTTTCCAAGCCTTCATCAATGAGAGCCCCTGAGACGTGCTACACAGGCTCAGTATGTCTGCATCTACCTCGACAACATCCTCATCTTCTCCAAGGACCCCCAGGACTATGTCTGTCACGTCCATTCAGTCCTTCAATGTCTCCATGAAAGCCCACTGTACTGCACGTTAGAAAAATGCTAGCTCCAGTCCGCAGTCATTTCCTTCCTGGGTTACGACCTTTCACCCCAGAGAAAAAGCGCAGCGTCACTGAGTGGCCCCAGCTGTGCTCCCTGGACTTCTCCAATTTCTATCACTGTTTTTTTTTATAAAGAACTTGCTGTTCCTCTTACCTCTCTCACCAAGTCACCTACCTCATGGATAACCTGGCCTGCTGCTGTGGTCCACATCCCAAGGAGCTCAAGAGACCCTTCCCATTCGTCGCCATCTGAACCCCTCCAAACCTTTTGTTTTAGAGGATGACATGGGCGCTGGGGACCTCCTCTCCCAGTGAGGACCAGACAGGAAGACACATCCTGTGCTGCCTTCTCACACAACTTCGACACTACAAAGTGCCATTTTGGAGCAGGAAACAGGGAACTACTCAAATGGACCTTGGAGGAATGGAGACGTTGGCTGATGGGCAACACTGATCTGGACTGAAGACCAGAGTCTCGTATCTATCCAACACACCCACCAACTCAATCCGTGACAGACTCACTAGGCCCTCTTCTTTGAGCATCTCAACTTCACCATCTCAACCCAACTGCAAGAACACCACATCAGATGCCTTGTCAAGACAGTTCAACCCAGCTGAAATGGAGATCGACTCTCAGCCCACGACTCCATCCTCCTCGATTGTCACAGCCCAAGCCTGCTCCAGCCAACACACCTGACAACCATATGTACTGTATGTGCCAGCGGCCATGTGCTCTGAGGCACTCCTCACCCCTCTCCAGCCGTCCAGGCACACGATGGACGCTGGTTTTAGTGGCCCACCATGATCTCAGATGTAAGTCAGTTTGCTACTGCCCACCCTCAATGTGCCCAGTCCAATTCCTCCAATCAACGGCCCCCTGGATTCCTGCAGCCCCTACCAATCCCATGACACCAGTGTCCCATATCACCATGGATTTCATCTTCTGATGGGACCACAATGATCATGACAGTGGTGGACCAGTTCTCCAAGGTGGCCCACTTCCTTGCTCTCCCCAAACTTCAGTGAGCCACCCTGTTCTCCAACATGTAGGTTGCCTCCAAGGTTTCCCTCAGGACATTGTGTTAGACCAGGGATCAAAATTCATCTCCTGCTTCTGGCAAGCCGTCTACTCCCTTCTTTACACCTCAGTGTTTTTTTCTCTATCATCTGCAGACCAACAGGAAGTCAAGAAGAGCCAATCAGCAAGTGAAGTTTCTGAGCTGCCTCGCTGCCTCTAACATGGAAGAAGTATCTCCTTTGGGACGAGCTGTTGTACAATCTACACACCTCCTCTGCCATGAAGCCCTTCAAAGGGTGACGTACCTGTGGCGTATAGATTGCAGGACAGCTCATCCCAAAGCAGATACTTCTTCCATGCGGAAGGGTTAGAGGGTGCGAGGCAGCTCAGGAACTTCTCCACTTGCTGATTGGCTCTTCTCCAAGCTGCCAACCATGCCTACTGCCTCCAGGCCAGCTGCTGGCAGCGCCCAGCCAGATTACTCTGGCCTGCGGACCGTGTCTGACCGTCCACCTGAGATCTGCCCCTGCGTCCCGTGAGCTCTCGGTCCTTTTACGATTACATCAATCTAGTCATTTACCATCCCCTGCTGCCAACGTCCTTCAGGATCACACCTCCCTTCCACTTGTCCTGCCATAAGCCCATTGCCCATGGACCACTCACCCTACCTGGAACCCAGGATGATGGAATCACGTCGCTGTGGGTGGGGTGTCCTGTTCTTGACCGACTGGGAAGGGTAGGGCCTGGAGGAGAGGTCCACCAGGGAGGGTCGAAAACCAATAACATGTTTTTGTTGCTTTTGATTTCCAAATTGATTAAAATTAGTTCTAAAAAATGAAAAATCACAGCTTTGCTCATTCGTGGGTGGGGGAGGGTTATATCCGTCATTGAAGATACACAAATACACACGCACGATAAAACAGAAAATTATTTTACAATATGTATGCAGTGCTCCTAGTAAGTATCTCAGATGGGTGAAAGAGAGACCAGAATGATCCTCTCAGCAGAGATCACAATCCTTGATAGGATCTTGCAGTCAGATGCCTTGCAATTTCCGTATTAGATGGCGATGCAGTTGGTGAGGACATTTTCACTGGCGCTCCTGTAAAGGTCATTTAGTATGGGTTAGGGGGCAGGGAGCATTGCTTGCTCACCTCAACCTCCTCCGCAAGTGGATTCACTGCTGCGTTTCCTTGTCTGAAGTGGTGGTGTTGAGGGACAAGGTGAGATCGTGTCTACTCTGACTGCCTTTAAAAGTGTACTCTCATTAAAAATAGTACTTCTACTTCATAATAGTGACTCCACCTGTTAACAGAAGATTGAGAAGGTCAGTAGTGCCCAGGATGACCTCCCGTATGAAGGATAATCTCCCACATGAATATTAATGAACATCAATTTCTCTAACTCCTGGTGATTTCTTCCCCCCACCCCCCTTTCTCTCTTTCTCCATTCCCCAGTCAAAAAACTTCCATTCCTACTGATTATTTCACCCTTGTCTTAGCCACTTTACATTTGATCTAGTGATAGGGTACTGTAAATGCTGCAACCCATTATCAAGAAAAACGTGGCAGGGTGTTAGAAAATAATAATACAATTGGACAGAGTCACTGTGCTTCTATGAAAGGAATATCATGTTTGACAAATCCACGCTGATTTTTGAGGTTATACCTGTCAGATTAGGGTGAGCCTGTTAATGTGATATATCTGAACTTTGTAAAGATTCTTGATAAGCTGCCAAATGAGAGATTTTAAAATAAAAATTAGAGTGCAAACTGTATTTATTCCCTGGAGTGTAGAAGAATGAGGGGAGATTTGATAGAGTTATATAAAATTATGATGGGTATAGACAGAGTGAATGCAAGCAGGCTTTTTCCACTGAGGCAAGGGGAGAAAAAAACCAGAGGACATGGGTTAAGGGTGAGGGGGGAAAAGTTTAAAGGGAACATTAGGGGGGCCCTCTTCACACAGAGAGTGGTGGGAGTACGGAATGAGCTGCCAGATGAGGTGGTAAATGCGGGTTCTTTTTTAACATTTAAGAATAAATTGGACAGATACATGGATGGGAGGTGTATGGAAGGATATGGTCCGTGTGCAGGTCAGTGGGACTGGGCAGAAGATGGTTCGGCACAGCCAAGAAGGGCCAAAAGGCCTGTTTCTGTCCTGTAGTTTTTCTATGGTTTCCATGTAGGAAGGTAATGTACTGATGTGGGTCGCCTATTGTATCTGGGGCTCCAGGTTCTACCTCTTCTACACCGGTGAGATCTGACGTGGATTGCGGGGCCCGATTCGTCGAGCACCTTTTCTCCATCGGCCACAAAAGGTGGGATTTCCCAGTGGCCATACATTTCAATTCAACTTCCCGTTCCTATTCCGACATGATGCTCTGCGGCCGCCTCTACTGTCACGATAGGTCACACTCGGGTTGGAGGCCCAACACCTTCACATTCCGTCTGGGTAGCCTCCAACCTGATGGCATGACATCGATTTCTCTAACTTCCAGTAATTTCTCCCCTTCTCCCTTCTGTCTTTTTCCATTCCCAATCCCGACTCCCTTCTTACTCCTTCCCTTTTCCTCACTTGCCCATCACCTCCACCCGGTGTTCCTCCTCCTTTCCTGTCTCCTGTGGTCCACTCTCCTCTCCTTTCCTATCAGATCCCTCCCTCTTTACCCCATTCACCGCCCAGCTTCTCATTTCATCTCTCCTCCCCCACCCCACCCGCCTTCTCCCTCGCCTGGTTTCACCTACCGCCAGCCAATTTGTACTCTTTTCCCTCTCCCGTCCATCTCCTTATTCCCGTTTCTCCCCCGTTCCTCTCCAGTCCTGATGTAGGGTCTGAGCCCAAAACATCAACTCTTTATTTCTCCTCCATAGATGCTGCCTGTGTGGTGTGTGGCCAAGAGGTTAGGGCATTGGACTAGTGATCTGACGGTCGTGGGTTCGAGCCTCGGCCGAGGCAGCGTGTGTGTCCTTGAGCAAGGCACTTAACTGCACAATGCTCCAGTCCACCCAGCTGAGAATGAGCACCGGCAAAAATACTGGGGGGTTAACCTCGCGATAGACTGGCGTCCTATCCGGGGTTTGGGACGGTGGGGGAGGGAGTCTCATACTCTCAGTCGCTTCACGCCACGGAAACCAGCATAAGCACCGGCCTGATAGGCCACAAGGCTCGTGACAGACTTAATATTAAACAAATGCTGCTTGACCTGCTCGCTCTGAGTTCTGCATTTTCAGTGTCTGTAAATTGATGTGGATTGAGTACAGACTTGTGTAAGGAAAACACAAACAACAAGAAATGCAGAATACTTTTTAAATGGTGAGAAATGAAATGTGTTACTGTTCGGAGGGAGCTGGGTAGCAATGCCAGTTGGGTGTGCCATAGGGATCGGTGTTCCCCTCTCCACACCCCCACCCACCAGCTCTTTCCAATTACTTTCCATTCTGAATTGAACTATTTTGCCACTGTCAATAAAGAGATGCCTGCTTTTTTTCCCCTCATAAATAAATTTGGAATATTGGAAACTAAAGGAGGGGTCATCAATATAGGTGCCCAACTCCCAATCAGGCAAAAATCTAGACCGTTTGGATGGAAGCAGAGGAGGTTCTGTTTCTAGCATTCTTTAATGTTCTGGGGATCTATTTGAGCTGAGAAAATGCTACATTGACAGAGATCATTTTTAACCGAGTTGTTGCCTTATGCCCCATCTGATTGGGGTTTTAAAAAAAAAGGTGTTGCACTTTTGTCCGATGTCCTTGCCATTTTTCTTTAAATCAAAGTTACTAAAAGCGGTTACTTGTCAATACGATCACTTGTTTGTGAGCAAAGGGTGCACTCAAGTTGGCTCCCAAGTAAGGGGCCCATGATAGAGGCAAGTTCCTTCTTCCTAGTAGCTGTGAAGCTTTCCGAGATCCAGAAGATGATAAACATGCAATTCTTTCCTTCAAGTTTCTAGAAAAGTGCAATGCTTGGAAAAAGCGTTGTTTTGTTTCCAACGACCAGATCCATTTGGAAGCTGCTCTGTGTCTAGAAAGGTGTTCTGTTTGTGGAACTATGTTTGCTTTCTGCAGTAGGTGTTCCATTTTAACAGTTGGTGGCTATTTCTGGACGTGTGTTCTATTTCAGTAGCCACATCCTATTTCTGCACTTGAGCTCTATTTTGGGAGATGTACTACTTCTGCAGATGTGTCCCATGTTGGGAGAAGTTTACCGTACATGTTAGGAAATTGCTGCACTGCATACTGCATGCTCTTGTTTTGTGTGGCACTGAATTTTGGGGAATTTGGGGTTTCATATTGGAAGAATGGCTCATTTTGGAGTGAATTTTTGGCAGAGCTTCTTTCAACATAGAATTGTTTGCTTTGGGGAGTGGTAATTCCATGAGAATGTCACGATTACAGGGAAAGTATTTTTTGTTTGAGGGTTGCATCTCAGTGCTTGTCTTCAGGGAGTGGAAGTTAGCAGTCAGAGCACCCACTGTTTCCAGTACCATCTCTTTCAAAACCTTGAGATGGGGGTTGTCAGGTTCTGGAGTTTCAGCTTTTAGTCCCATTGGTAATGTTTTCTCACTACTACTAATTTCCATCAGCTTGGCATTCCCTTTAGATCAGCTGTTTTCCGTACTTCTGGAAGGATTTTAGTTTCTTCTTCCATGAGCATAAAACATTATAGAATTTCTCTCTTATTTTTATACTGCTTGATGTAATTTCTCTCGTCTTAGTCTGAAAGGACTCAATAACTTTTGCTTATCTTTTTCCCTTTTACATATCTAAGGAATCGTTTACAGTCTTTTTTGTCATTCTCTGGTAGATTTTTTTTTGCACTTTAATCCTCCTTTATTAATAGCTTGGTCCTCCTTTATCGAATTCTGATTTTATTTCTGGATGTTTCAGAAATTCTGAACTTGTAGCTTCCCAATTTACCATAGCCAAATCATGTACCATGCCTTGGTAGTTTAACTTAGATCTATGACTCAGGCTAGCTTCCAGTCTTTATATAAAAATCTACCATTTTATGATCACCCTTCTGTAAAGGCTACTGAAACATGACATTATTATTTAACCCATTCCTGTTCCGACATGTCAGTCCTCTTGTGCTACAATGAGGCCACACTCAGGATGGAGAAGCATCACTTTATATTACGTCTGGGTAGCCTCCAATATGACGGTATGAATATCAATTTCTCTTTCTGGTAAAAAAAATTACCCTCCCCCCCCTTCTATTCCCCATTTTGGTGCCTTACCTCTTCTCACCTCCTCCTGGATCCCCCCTTCCCTTTCTCTGACGGTCCACTCTTCTCTCCCATCAGATTCCTTCCTCTTGAGTCCTTTACCTTTCCTACCCACCTGGCTTCACCTATCACTTTCTACCTATCCTCCTTCCCCTCCCCCCACCTTTTTATTCTGGCATCTCCGCTCTTCTTTCTCAGTCCTGAAGAACGATCTCCACCCAAAACAGCAACTGTTTATTCATCTCCGCAGATGCTGCCTGACTTGCTGAGTTCCTCCAACATTTTGTGTGTTATTTAATCCTACCTCTTTGCAGAACTCCAGATCTAAATTTCCCTTATTGGTTTCTGAACTGCTGGAAAAACTGTCTTTATACAGTCCATGAATTTATCCTCTGCACTGCCACTGCTAATTATTTGCCCAGTATGTATTTAAACTCACATCATTAATGTGTTACCCTTGTTACATACAACTCAAATATCCTAATCTATGCCCTAAATTATCACTCAAGTTTGGAACCTGTCGACAAAACCCAACCATATTCTCACCCCATGCTCATTATCTACTCTGCCCAAACCTTCCATGATAACATCCTTCTTCATGGTCCTTACCCAAACTATCAGAATCAACTTTGTGTTTTTCCATTTCATCTCATTTCCAAAATGTAGGTATCTTGGAACACTTCATTCCCAACTTTGGTCATTTTGCAAATGCCTCTCCACACTGGGCATTGGATCAAACACGTTTATTTCTAATTTGTGCCATTAATTTATCCACATTATTTCTAATTATGTATGCAGATTAATTTATCCAAATTATTTCTAATTCTGTATGCACGAGATAAAAAGTTTTATATTAGGACCACTTTCCCTGCTCTATGAGGTGATTTGAAGCTGTGCTCCTCTGTCTGTATGCACTATTCACAACAGACTCTGCCTATATTTATTCATTTACCATCTCCCCCGTACTTCCTCTTTAACTTTATGAAGTTCTCCTCACCAGCCGCTTCCGCACCATCACCCTTATTATTTCGTTAAGGTATTTTATCTACGCCTACACCCTTTGTTCTTTGAATTACTGGATCCATAACAATTCAGGTGAAGCTTCATCTTTCCATCCATTGGGCCAGTGCCCCATGAACTCAAATCCACATCTCCCTCAACAGCCTTTAGACCAAGCATTCAATCTTACACAGGTCATAATGGAGAGAGTATTGCTTTTATGGTTCTACTTTCTAATTTAATCTTGGTTGCTTACACTTCTTCAGCAGAATATTTCTCACCATCCACCATATGGTTATCTCCAAAGTATTCCAATGCATTCCAGGATGTCTTCACTCATCCTGCTCTTCAAAGCTCTGCTACCTGTCTACTGACATAAAATAAATCCCACGTAACCCACGCCCACTGATCCACATTGGCTTCTTCATAAGCAACTGCTTAAATTTAAAATCACCTTTTAAATTCCCTTTACTCCAGCCTTAAAATATCTTCAAAGTGACATGGAAGCTTTGTGACTGGTTATCAAACCTAGCCATACTATCCTTTGGCCTTAACAGTCACATACAGGTACTTACACACACTGATCACAATGTTTCAATGGTAAACCCAATCATCTTCCTCAGGGACAAGCTAGTCAAATGACAAGCCCTCCCTTGAGAAACCTTCTTGAGTGAGCAGGGCATGGGCATGGCCTAATACTCAATCCTGATTGGCTGGATCTCAATTGCCTATTCCTGATTAGTTAGTTTGAATTGGCCTTGTTCTGATTGGTTGATTTTTTTTTCGGCCGAACCCTCTTTAGGGATGTGTGGTTGCAGACTGGAGCTATCTCTATTCTCTGAGAACATACCCACATGCTCCATCTCTAATGATTCCTTATTCGTCCTCTTGCAGGCATTCTCTTCCTTGCCAAGGATGTTGGCCTCATCAAACCTTGGTCTGCATGAGTACAGTGATCAGTGAGCAGTGTTCAGTGATCCCACTTTGTACTGCTCCCAGGTTTTTTAAGGGCCTGTTATCCTGGTGTTCAATAGCCTTCTAGTCTCACCAATGTATTCCTTTTGGCATGGTGATAGAGGTAAGGAGTATGCAATACCCTGACACAGTTCTCTTGGTCTTCTCGATACCAATTTGCTTAGCCTTTTTCTAATTGTGTCCTCACTTTTTGCTACTATCTGGACACCATATTTTTGGCAAATTTGTCTTAGCTGTTCAGTTAAGCTGGCACTGTATGGTACAGTAAGTGTTCTACCTGGAGGTTGTTTTTATTGTGGTGTTTTATCACACACCGTTCCTTTCTCAATTATGTGCATAGGGTAGCCATTTTTCCTGAATGCTTCTCTGATCTTCTTGCACTCTTCCTCCTCTGCAGCTCTAGTTGTGCGCAAGGTGCCCTGCCTCAAACAATGCCAAGCACTGGCCTCTTTGGGTGATTTAACTGGAAATTCAGCGATTGGCCTGGAGACACTCTACCGCAACGTGTCTACCGTCCGTTGTACCCGGAGGAAACCCACACCATCACGGGGAGAGTGCACAAACTCCTCACGAGCGGTGGCGGATCCAAACTTGGGTTGCTAGTGATGTGATAGCGCCACACTAACTGCTACGATGCCGTGCCTCTCTGCGTAAGTGTGATCACCGGTGGGGAGGGCTTTACTTGCAAAGGACTGGGCTGTATCCACTCCCCTCTGAAAAAGTTCCCATTCCTGGGACGTTCAGCACAGTGTGGAAGGAGCACTGGTACAGGGCAAATTGCTGACACTTTCACTGAGCCCCTTTGAGATTTCAGTGACATTATTCTATGAAATTCAGATGAAGCTAACATAATTGAATTAATTATACTGCATTCTTTTATTCGAATTGATTGCCTTGGCTGCACCCTAAGCTCTAACATAACTGAATATTTTTATCATTGTTCAGGGTGACAATAGACCAGCTGGACTTTAACTGTGATACAAATAACATGTCTCCAACCCATGCCACGACACCACATTCATGTTTAAATCTGCACTGACAGCTGGTTTAGGGACAAGTGCAGTATGTGACTGTTCATATTTGATTTGTGAATGCAAGAGTGAATAAAAGTTTAAAAGAACTTTTTATTCATTAGAGGCACCCCCATCTGTTTCAACCACTGTGCAAGGGAACAGGTTGTGGTGAACAGTACAACTTATGGCTAATACTGTACAAGGGGGCATAATTTCAAGGTGAATAGTGGAAAGTATGGGGGGGGGGTAATGTCAGAGAAGTTTTTTTACACAAAAAGTGGTGGGTGTGTGGAACATACTGCCAGGAATGGTGATGGAGACAGATACATTAGGGGCATTTAAGAAATTCTTGGACAGACAAATGGATGATAGAAAAATGTAGGGAAGGGTTCAATTGATCTTAGAGTAGATTAAATCATGTGTTGAAGAGCCTGCGCCGTGCTGTAATGTTCCATGTTCAATGTACAATACAATGCAATCCTGGTAAATACAGTATAGTTTTATCAATAGGAGACTGGCAACACATTCCCCATTTACAGCACAGGCGTGAGTGTTGACATTGGCTCAGTAAGATGAAGCTCACCCTTAGGATTTCTTGTGTTGTTGAACATAGAACATAGAATAGTACAGCACAGTACAGGCCCTTTTGCCCACAATGTTGTGCCGACCCTCAGACCCTGCCTCCCATATAAACCCCCACCTTAAATTCCTCCATATACCTGTCCAGTAGTCTCTTAAACTTCACTAGTGTATCTGCCTCCACCACTGACTCAGGCAGCGCATTCCACACACCAACGACTCTCTGAGTAAAAAACCTTCCTCTGATATCCCCCTTGAACTTCCCACCCCTTACCTTAAAGCCATGTCCTCTTGTATTGAGCAGTGGTGCCCTGGGGAAGAGGCGCTGGCTATCCACTCTATCTATTCCTCTTATTATCTTGTACACCTCTATCATGTCTCCTCTCATCCTCCTTCTCTCCAAAGAGTAAAGCCCTAGCTCCCTTAATCTCTGATCATAATGCATACTTTCTAAACCAGGCAGCATCCTGGTAAATCTCCTCTGTACCCTTTCCAATGCTTCCACATCATGTTATGATCAGCATACAACAGAGGGAGGATCGACCCGTCTATAATCCCTGGTAAACATCAGCAGCCCGTTTATTTAAAAGTAAAAGCTTCTTTTAACTCCTAGAGATTAATATTTTATCTAGAAGCTGCAAGCAAAGCCCTACATCTATAATTATATTTTTAAAATGTTTTTCTATTACTGCAGGGCTAATTCTGGGGTACATGCTGTTTGGAAAGGATTATCTAAATGTCAAATATGAAACAGTTCTTGGCGAAAGTATATCCTGCCCTTGGTCACACAAACCATCTCACAAAGGTGTGAATCACTAGAGTTACAGACTGGTGTGTATATAGGAGACTGGCGGCTTGTGGTCTTTCTCAGATTTTTACGAATAATAGGGAGGCAAGTTTCAGTGACTTGTGGTTCAAGTTGAATAGAGCATAGAACAGTACAACACGGTACAGGGCCTTCAGCCCACGAGTTAGCCGATTTAACCTAGACTTTCTGCACCGCCCCCCCCACAACACAGCCCATAAACCTACTTTTTCTTAGATCCAGTTGCCGAACTAAGAGACTCTGAAATGACCCTATCATATTAAACTCTATCGCATTCCAGGCCTAACTTACTAGAAACGTTCATCTGAAACACTATATACTTTATGTGCTTTCTCTGTCCTTCTCCATACCTATCTTCCTGCTTGTTCCTTAATCCTTTTCCCCCGGAGCTAGCTGGTAGTGGGAATGTCAGAGTCTGAGTTAGAGAGAAATAATCTGTTTGCTCCATGGAGTGTGTGGAAATGGGTGTCCTTGAATGAGAAGCCAATGGATGTGTCCGGTTCTCTTGAATAGCACCATTTATTTTGCATCAAAGTTTATCTAAAACTTGATTGACAGCCAAGAGTGGATCAACTGTGGCTCCAGGTGTTTCTGCCTGAAGTATAACGTGCATAGACACAGAAGCCACAGAGAATTAACATCCGTCAGCATACAGAACCTGACTAATATAACGCTCCATCACAGATATATATAAAACAGTGCTGTGTCTCATTAATTACAAATTTCCTTGAAACATCACATATGGAAAAAGGGAATACTTAACTAAAGCCGGGTGTTGGGACTGGAGACAAGGATCAGGCCGATTTCATTCGCTCTCTCCCGCCATGCTCCCTCCACTCTCCGCGGCGATGATCTATGAGACTGCCCCCGCTGTTATGCGCTTCATGTCTGCGAGCTTGGCGGTGATTTGCCCTGCCATATGATGAACTGGGACCAAGGCTTTGGCCTACTCTGGCTGCTCCAGGGATTTGGGATTGATGGACTTAATTTGGTTCAGAATGTTGTTGCTCATTTCTATTGTTTGAATGATTTGTATTTTTTTCTCTCTTTCCCTGTGCATTGGGTGTTGGTCTTTCCTTTTTTAACTGGGTTCTTTCAGGTTTCTTGCTTTCTGACTGTCTGTAAGCAAACAAATCTCAAGGCTGTATAATTCATACATACTTTGATAATATATGAACTTTGAACTATATCTTAGCTGTCATATCTCTTATTTAATATTGGTAATTATACATTAATGCCAGTTTCTTGTTCTTCATATTTCACTTAAACCATATAACAATTACAGCACGGAAACAGGCCATCTTGGCCCTTCTAGTCCGTGCTGAACTCTTACTCTCACCTAGTCCCACCGACCTGCACTCGGACCATAACCCTCCATTCCTTTCCTGTCCATATATCTATCCAATTTAACTTTAAATGACAACATCGAACTTGCCTCAACCACTTCTGCTGGAAGCTTGTTCCACACAGCTACCACTCTCTGAGTAAAGAAGTTCCCCCTCATGTTACCCCTAAACTTTTGCCCTTTAATTCTCAACTCATGTCCTCTTGTTCGAATCTCCCCCACCCTCAATGGAAAAAGCCTATCCACGTCAACTCTATCTATCCCCCTCATAATTTTAAATACCTCTATCAAATCCCCCCTCAACCTTCTATGCTCCAAAGAATAAAGACCCAACTTGTTCAACCTTTCTCTGTAACTTAAGGGATGAAAACGGGCAACATTCTAGTAAATCTCCTCTGTACTCTCTCAATTTTATTAACATCTTTCCTATAATTCGTTGACCAGAACTGTACACAATACTCCAAATTTAGCTTTACCAATGCCTTATACAATTTCAACATTACATCCCAACTCCTATACTCAATGCTCTGATTAATAAAGGCCAGCAAACCAAAAGCTTTCTTCACCACCCTATCCACATGAGATTCCACCTTCAGGGAACTATGCACTATTATCCCTAGATCCCTCTGTTCTACTGCATTCTTCAATGCCCTACCATTTACCATGTATGTCCTATTTTGATTAGTCCTACCAAAATGTAGCACCTCACATTTTTCAGCATTAAACTCCATCTGCCATCTTTCAGCTCACTTTTCTAACCGGCCTAAATCTCTCTGCAAGCTTTGAAAACCTACTTCATTATCCACAACTCCACCTATCTTAGTATCATCTGCATACTTACTCATCCAATTTACCACCCCATCATCCAGATCATTAATGTATGTGACAAACAAAAAGCCTGCTAACGTGGGTGACTTGGTACTATATGCTTCCACTACTCATACTTGAGTAGTTAGCAGCTATGGTGTCGTGTTCCATGTGTGGAATTTACCTCAGAGTGCACCCCTTTCACCTCCCTGCGTTACAGGAAGTTCCTTCCAGACAGCCGACTCTCTGTGGTTTAGATAAGAGATGATTTCAATCTACAATTTTATTATAATCCAGTTATGTTCAAGATTCAGTTTCATTCATCATTTATTGCTCAGACGTAGTAAAATAACCTGGTGACATAGTTTTCAGCAATAAATACTTGGAGCTAGGAAGGCCCTTTGAAATGCAAACAGATAAATTGTATCAGGAAATTAGGGGATCTACCCTACCCATCATAATCATGCCAGATTGTTCCTTGCGAAATCTTGAAAGGTTAACGATTCTTTGAAAGGTCACACCTCTACATTGCTGTGCTCCTTCAGGAGTGCGCTGGCTCAGGCTGAGATGGCGTGCTCAGGCGGGAGCAGGGTGGGACTGGAGCTCCCAGACATCTCATTCCCAGTTGAGAGAATTGCCCACTCATTCCTTAACTTAGTCACAGTCATTACCTCTGATATTAAATTGGTTTATTACTGTCACGTGTTTTGGGGCAGAGTCGAAAAACATGCTTGCATGCTGTTCAATTGATTACAGCAGTTAATGGAGGTCGTACAAAGGAAAACAGTAACAGTGCAAAGTAACGTCACAGCTACAGAGGAAGCTCAGTGCAGGGAAACGATGGGGTACAAAGTCAAACAAGGTAGATTGTAGGTCAGGAGTCCATCTTATTGTGCTGTGGAACTATTCAATAGTCTTGTACAGCGGGTTAGAAGTTGTCCTTGTTCCTGGTGGTATGTGCTTTCTGGCTTTTAGATCTCCTGCCCTGTGACGGGGGAGAACAGAGACGGTTAGAAGGAGGCTGTGTTCTGTGACGCACTGAGCTGTGCCCACAACTCGCTGCAGTTCCTTCAGTCACGGGCAGCACAGCTGCTGTGCCAGAGTATGGTGCATCCGGCTACGATGCTTTCAATGGTGCACCTAAAACAATTAACCAAGGTCGATAGGGACATGCCGAATTTCCTTAACCTCCTAATGATGCAGAGGGGCTGCTGAGCTTTCTTGGCTGTGGTGACAGGACAGACTGTTGGTGATGTTCTCTCCCATGGATTTGAAGATCTCAACCCTATCGGCTTCAGCACCATTGATGCGGACAGGAGCATACGCATTGCCCTTCTTCCCTAAAGTCAACAGCCAGCTCTTTTGTTTTGCTGACATTGAGAGAAGGATTGTTGTCATGACACCATGTCACTAGAGTGTCTCCCTCCTTCCTGTACACTGATGCAGCCCACTCCAACGGTACCATCTACAAACTTGTGCAGAACCTGTGCACGCAGTCATCCGTGTATGGGGATTAGAGTAGGGGACACAGCCTTGTGGGGCACCTGTGATGACGATAACTGTGACCAAGATTTTTCTGCTTATCTTTATTGATTTAACCTTTTGTTCGGTGTCAGGAAATGTAGAGGAGGCTTGGCTCAAACGTAGAGCAGCAGAGATGATTTACCGGTGAGTAATTGCTAATAAACTGCAAAATAGCGGGCCATGAGGGGCCACTAAACAAGAGAGAACAGATACGGAAATGACAGGGCAACAAGGTAACAAGGCTAGGAGCAACTGGTTGAGGCAGGCTGGTTCGATGGGTGAACAAGGACTGTGGAATGAGAGCTGGGTTTAAATAGGTTGCAGGTGGATAAGTTGGGAATGAGTGGCAGGTGACTCCTGTCTGCCGGGTGGAGACTGGGAGGTGCCTGACAGGAATCACACCCCACCCCCACCGCGGCCAGCACCTGACAGCCCAGATGGGTCCGGTGGAACTTCGCATTGAGTGATGAATCCAAGAGGAAGGTGAACAGCACCCAAGTCCTCTCATCTGGGTTGAACCCCTCCCAGTCGACCAGATACTACACACCCCATCCACAATGACACAAAACCACCAACCGGCCAACTGTGTGGGCCTCCCTCCGCCACCCTAGGTTCTGGAGGCACAGGCTCAGGTGGGTTGAGTGGTCTACAGACAATGAGTTTGAGAAGGTAGACGTGATCCTGAGGTACAGTGACAGCTGGGGACCGTACGTGACTGGGTTGATGCGATAGGTAATGTTAAAGGGACCCATGAACTGAGGTGAGTGTTTGAGGAGTTTGTGCGCAGGGCAGATCTTGGGTGGGCAGCCACACGTGGTCTGCGTGCCAGAGTAATCTGGTTGGGTGCTGCTGGCCGTTGGCCTGGTGACAGTAGGCACAGATGGCAGCTGGGATGGCCCGCTGTGCCCTCTTCTAAGAATTTTGGCAACAGTGAACCAGGGCCCTGAAAGATGGGGCCTCCACCGTCGGCTTATCCATGGGGAACAGCGGGGACTGGTAGCCATGAAGCACTTCAAAGGGTGACATACCTGTGGCACAAGAGGTATGTAGATGGGACACTCCGTCCCAGAGCAGATACTTCTTCCATGTGGAAGGATTAGAGGCAGCAACGTATCACAGAAACTTCTCCACTTGCTGATAGGCTCTTTGCGACTTACCGTCGGCCTGCAGATGACTGCCAGAACACAGCTTGCTGAGGTGCGGAGGAGGGAGCAGAAGGTTCGCCAGAAACAGGTGATGAGCTGTGGGCCCTGGTCGGACATAATGTACCGAGGGAAACTGTGTAGGCAAACTACATGTTGGAGAACGAGCTGTGCTATCTCAACAGCTGGTAGAAGCTTGGGGAGGGACAATGAAGTGGGCCGCCTTGGAGAACTGGTCCACCATTGTCATGATCATTGTGTACCATTGGAAGGTGGCAAATCCATGATGAAATACATGGCAATGAGGGACTACGGACATTGAGGGACCAGTTGGGGCTGCAGATGCCCAGAAGGCAATTGGTTGGAGGAACTGGACTGGGCATAGCAAAGACAGGCAGCAATGACAAGCTGAAGTACATTGGCGATCATGGTGGGCCACGAAAACTGCTGTTGCAGAAAATTCAGCATCCGTTACGCATTTGGATGGCTGGAGAGGGGTGAGGAGTGGGGTGCTTCAGAGCTTATGGCTGCCAGGTGTGGTTGTCAGGTGTGTCGGCAGGAGAAAACTCCTGCTGTAGAGTCTGGTGAATCTGGTTCTGAATGATCTGGGTGGGAATCTTCGAGGATAGAATAATGGGCTGAGGGTGGATCTCCGTTTTAGCAGGGTAGCGTTGCCATGACAGGGTGTCCTCCTGAGTGTTCCTGGAGCTGGGTCAATAAGAGATGGTGAAGTTGAATCGCTGGCAAAGGAAGACCCAGTGAGCCGGATGTGGGTTGAGTTAGTAAGTGCGCTGAATGGATATGAGGTTCTGGTGGTCAGTCCAGATCAGGCAGGGCTTGGAGTTTCCCATCAGCCAATGTCTCTGTTCCTCCAAGGTTCATTTAGCAGCACGTGGCTTGCCGTCTCCTACTCCGCAATGGTGCTGTGCAGTGTAGAGCTTGCAAGAGAAGACAGCACGAGGATGTGTTCCCATCCGGTCCTCGCTGGGAGAGGATGGCACTGGCACCAGCACCCACGTCAGATGCGTCCGCATCCGCCAGAAAACGTCTGGAATGGTTTGGATAGTAGAGAATAGGAACGGTCGTGAAGCGTCCCCCGAGCTCATCGAAAGCATGGTCCGTGGCAGCAGACCAAGTTATCCGTGAGGTAGGTGAGTTGGTGAGGGAGGAGAAAGGAGTGGCAATTTGGCAGTAGTTTCTGATGCAGTTGGAGAAGCCCAATAATCACTGTGGCTATTTGAGGGAGTACGGTTTGAGCCATTCAGCGATGGTGCGCTCTTCCTCTGGTTCTCTGGTTAAGCCTTGGGGTGAAAGGACATAACCCAGGAAGGAAATGACTGGGGTGTGAAACTGGCAGTTCTCTAAATTGTAGTACAGTTGGTTTTCGAGGAGACGCTGAACGACCAAATGGACGTGACTGACGTGGTCTTGGGGTTCCTTGGAGAAGATGACGATGTCATCAAGGTAGACAAACACACACCTGTGCAGCATATCTCAGTGGATCTTATGAATGAAGGGTTGGAACACAATTGGACTGTTGGAAAGTCCAAAAGGCATCACCAAGTATTCATAGTGGCCAGTGGGTGATACGAACGCCGTCTTCCGCTTATCCTCCTGGCAGATGTGGAACTGATTGTACGAGCTCCATAGATACAGTTTGGTGAAGATCTGGACCCTGCAGAGTGCTTTGAATGTGCTATCCATCAAGGGAAGAGGGTAACGGTTTTTAATGGTGATTTTGTTGAGTCCAGGTAGTCAATGTAGGGATGGAGACCCACATCATTCTTTTAGACAAAGAAGAATCCTGCACTGCCTGGTGACCGGGTAGGATGAATGAAGCTGTGCTGTAGTGCTTCGGCGATGTAGTCCTTCATGGTTTTGGTCTCAGGTGGGGAGATGGAGTACAGGCGACCTCAGTGACTGGTGGTGCCTGGCAGGACGTTGATCACGCGGTCATGTAGTCTGTAAGAAGTTACTGGCTTCCCTTTTACTGAAGTCGTGGTATTCCTGCGTGAGTTTTCTGAGGTTGTGGGTTGCCTCCATCTCCACAAATTTACCAGGTGAAGTCAACTGAGGATGCAGGCAGTAAGTTAGATGACCAGGTGAAGTGAGGGTCATGAGTGGAAAGCCAGGGATGAACGCAAGATGAGAGTGAGGTTGGGTGAGTTGATAAGGAGGAATCTGATGGACTCGCAGTGCTTCCCATGCACATATGCACTCTGATCTTCCCACATCCCAAAGGACATACGTCAATGGTCATGATGTACAAGAGGTGAGAGGTAGGCTCTGTAGGGAATCTAAGCTGGACACACAGAGTCTGGTCCAGAAAGTTGTCTTATGCGCCAGAATGCACCGGACCCTCCTGTGCAGGAATGGCCGTTGGTGTGTAGGGGAGTTCAGAGAAAGTGGCTCAGGCTATGGCAATGGAACGAGGGGCCAGGGAGATCTTGTCAGATAGAAAGCCCCTTGTCTGTAAATGGTTTTGCCTTTTTCCCGGATGCAGTGGGTGATGGTCTGCTACACAGCAAGTGCTCAAGTCGCTTCTCCACCAACGCTCGCGCTGTTGTGGGATTAAGGGCATCTCTCAAACTGCATGGTTCTGGAGACATCACT
The DNA here is from genome assembly GCF_030028105.1 of Mobula birostris. Classification (NCBI taxonomy): domain Eukaryota; kingdom Metazoa; phylum Chordata; class Chondrichthyes; order Myliobatiformes; family Myliobatidae; genus Mobula; species Mobula birostris. The sequence goes on from NC_092399.1 coordinate 32,751,104, forward strand.
AATGAGGGTCCTGCAGCCTGAATTGGTTCTGGGAACGGAACTGGGGTTCTGGCTGGGCACCTGGAGGGTCGTTCTGTAAGATGCTTATCAACTGGGAGGGCCAGAGTGATGAGGCTTTTGAGATCGGTGGGAATCTCCCAGCCAGGCAGCTCGTGGTTCAAGTGCTCTGAGAGGCTGTGATAATAATGCTTCCACATTCCAGCTGCTCTCCGCCGCGAGGGTCCTGAATTCCGCGGTCTAATCCAGCACCGAGCATAAGCCTTAGCGCTGACAAAGTATCTGATCCACTGCCCCCCCTCCACTTCCCAGATGGTCGAAAACCAGTGTATCTCAGTGGTGAATTCCTCGTATTTATTGCAGGTGGTGGTTTTATTGTCCCAGTTAGCGGGGGCCCAGTCAAGCGAGAGGAGACAAAGGGAAACTGGGACTTGTCAAAGTGGAAGATGCACTGGGACAGGGTTGTGGCATCGGACTGTGAATCTGTCGGTGCCTTGAGACACCGGAATCCAGGGCTCCAAGGGAGGAGGTTGACTGGTGAGGGGTTGCTGTAATGATACGGGGAGTTGGTTGAGAGCGGTGGGCAGATAGTCAATAGTTTTCTGCCACTTCTGGATCACGTACTTGTGTTGGCGGAGACTTCCTTTAGGCGAGCAAACTCTGCTGGGACAACCACTGGTTCACCCATCCTGTCAAGAAACGTAGAGGAGCCTTGCCCAAACGCGAGCAGCGTAGCCAATTTACCAGTGAGTGATCACCGTAATAACAAACTGCAAAATAACAAGCCACGAGGGGCCACGAAACAAGGGAGAACGGGTACTTAACAAGACAAGGCGACAAGGTCACTGAAGGCTAGGAGCAACTGGTTGAAGCTGGCTGGTTTGATGGGTTCCACTGCCGTGGGTTGAGGTTGTCTGGGAGGCTGGAGTTAATGTGTGTTACGACCAGCCTCTTGAAGCACTGGTGCCAGATGTTAGTGATCGTCATTAAGGTGTGCTACCTTGCTTTTCTTAGGATGATAGTGCCAAGAAGATAGTGGTCCTCTTGAAGCCGGTGGGAACTGCAGATTGAAGCAGGGAGAGCTTAAAAATGCTTCCAAATTCAAGATCATGATTAAAGTTCGTTTGTCATGTGCACATTGAAACACACTGTGAAGTGTGTTGCTTTGATAACAACCAACACAGGTTATGGTGTGCTGAGGGCAGCCCACAAACGATGGCACACATTCCATCACCACCATAGCATCGGAACCTGAATTGGAATATTTGATGACTTCCATCGTTTTCAATGAGAGCTGCTGTTTGCGTCATCCATGGTGTTGGCGCCCCGGAGGGAATACCCACAATGCTCAGCAGAACAACACAACAAACAACAAAAGGACAACAGCAAAAACAAGCACCGTTCCTCTCCCCCACACACGCACGTACACGGGCCTTTAACTGGTCTCCAGCGTCCAGCCTCCCGCGGACACTGACTCGAGGTCTGCAGACACCAGACTTCAACTGCCCCAGTGAACATGCAGAGATTTGCAGACTTGGCCCCGGTCCACTGGGCCTCGACTTCCAGACTTCCGGTTTGGCTCTCGGCCTCGATCATTGGCATCGATCCCAGGACACCCCGATCACCGAACACTAGGCCTCAAACTCCAGTCCCACTAATTCACGAATCCAGCGAGTAATCAGAACTCAGTCCTGCCTGAATGGAACTCTAACTCACTGTTGGGGGGGAAGGGGTGGTGGGGGCCCTCAGCCACTCTCTGCCGGTCCAGACATCCAACCACGGATATCCCACGTCTGCATTGCCGATCTTCTGATGAGCTTCAAACAGTCTTCCTGTTTCTAAACCCTAGCCTGACCCCAGCTCCCCTCTCTGTCCACAAAACAACCCTTAGGAGCCTAAAAAAAACAATTAAAAATTCACTAAATCTGAGCTGTGACGCAACGCAGGTCGCAGCTTGGCGCCATCTTGGAAAGCCAGCAGATCTGCACAGGATCTAAGGACACAGCCCTGGGTGCCGTCTGGGCCAGAATGCTTTCCACAGGTTCATTCTCCGGTAGACTGATTGTGTGCCTGCAGCACCGACTGTGAGTTCAGGTGCAATGGAGGCTTTTGGAGCAGGTGGTGACATTCCAATCGCCCTCTGTTCAAGATGTAGCTGGAATGCATTCAGCTCACCCAGAAGGGATGCAATGTGTGTTTGGTGAGGCTGCCTGACTTTGCTTTGTAGTCCATTATAACATATAATCACCGCCACAACCAATAGCTGGGCTGGGACTCGTTTTTGGGCCTGTACTGTTTCTTGGCATCCCCGATAGCTTCACAGAGGTCATATTTCAATTTCTTGTAAAGGTCAGGGTCACCTGATTGGAAAACCTCCAGACCAGGACATCAGTAGGGAGTGGATCTCCTGCTTCACTCATGGTTTCTGGTTTGGGAACACCCAAACTGTCCTCTTCAGTACGCTTGCTGGCGAAGTCTGTGACATACTCACCTTGGCTGGCTGTTGACATCTTTGAGCATGGACCAGTCTACCGACTCAAAGCTGCTGGGTAGAAGCCCGCCGGGCACTTTCGCAGTTACAGCTGTTCCCCATCCTCGCTACCTCACTGCTGCACAAGAACAATGGTTATAGTAGTTGTTTATACAGTGTATATAGCTTCCTTAATGTTGCAGCGCCTTCAGAGGTACAATCATTCTTACAAGGCTGGTATCAAACTTTGACACCAAACCATAAGACCAAAAGATGATACTGTAGGAGCAGAATTAAGCCATTTGGCCTATCAAGTCTGTTCCCCCATTCTATCATGGCTGATTTATTATCCCTCTCAACCCCATTCTCCTCGTATCCTTGGACGCCCTTACTCAAGTTCCTTCCAACCTCCTCTTTAAATACACTCAATGGCTCAGCCTCCACAGCTGCCTGTGACAATGATTTAGACAGATCCACAGTACTTTGGCTGAAGAAATTTTTCATCTGTCTTAAAGGAACATACTTATCTTCTGAGGCTGTGTCCACTGTTCCCAGACTCTGCCTCTATTGGAAACATCTGCGCCACGCCCACTCTAGCTAGGTCTTTCAATATTTGATAGGGTTCAGTGAGCTCCCCTTCATTCTTCCAAACTCTGGTGCGTACAGGCCCAGAGCCACCAAACGCCGTTCACGAGTTAACCCTTTCATTCTCGGGATCGTTTTCGTGAACCTCCTCTGGAAAGTGAGATTAAAGTGTGGGTGATCAGGTTGAAGTGGGTGATTTTTGGGAGGAATGAGAGTCAGACATGTTTAAGGAGGAAATTCCAGAGTGTAGGCCTTGGCATCTGAAGGCTCAGCTACCAGTGGTGGAACAGCCTGAGGTGGGAATGATGGAAAAGAACTCCTTTTAGAAGACTGCAGGTTGTTAGAGGGCTGGAGAGGTAGTGTCATTGCCAATTAACCGGACCTAGAAAGCCTGCAGTTGTTCAACTGCTCTTCATTAACTTGTGCGCAAGGTGAACAGCCTGACCCCTGCCACGACACTGTTCTGAAGTTTGAACAGAGAAATACCATTTTTATATAGATTGACTACGGACATTGACCATTTGGTAAACTGCTTACTGCTATTCAAATTCAATATTTGCACGATTAATCATCATTTGCAAAGCAGGTGTTAAAAATCAAAGTTCAATGTGCATTTATTATATATTATACAGCCTTGAGATTTGTTTCCTAGCAGGCAACTGCAAAACTAAGAAACACACAAAAAAATGTAAAAAGAGGGCCATCAAACACTCAATGTACAGAGATGCAAACAATAAGCACAAGCAAAGCACTCTGAACTGAAGCCCACAAAGAGAGTCTGTCCATAGACCCTTAGTTCAGAGCAGAGCTTCCAGTTGAACTAGCCCGTCCCTCACCTCCTGCTCCCTGACCTTTTCAAACTGGCCCGGTGCCCAAGTCGTTGCCCAAACACTGGGTTCTGTCGCTTCGATTCAGTCTGGGACCTGCATCCTGCTGCCTCAATTCAGCCTGCGTTCGACCTTTCTATTTCAGCCCAAGTTGATCAAGCCTCGGGTCTTCCTCGCTCTCTGTGACAGACCTGTTGCCTCGCCTCAGCTCTGCTGCATCGAATTGCCTCCAGGTCCAAAGGGACGCTACAGTGTATAGTTTGCGATGACCATTTGCCAGAAAAAGAGCAATTAACAGAGTATTTGGTTGTTTTCTTTGTTTCGTTAGCCACCAGCCAGATGTTACTGAGATTCACCAGCACCATCTTAAACAGGAAGCAATAAGCTAACAACTGATGACACTTTGAAGTAATTTCCCCTAGTTGGTGTGTGGTTTTGCATCCTTCTACGTCCTTATCGTCAATGAATGACAAATGCTGTGCTCACCAAAGAACTTCTTTCAATGACCTCGCCTCCCTGCGCTGACTGCACGCTGTCTGTAAACTCTCCTTGCCTGGATATTAACTTGCTGCGACTTCCACTGCAGAAAGGGGCGAGACCATGGGGAAAAAGTGGGAAGTATAAAACCCAGGTGTTGGTTGGCCAGGAGCCGTCATGAATCAGCCTGCACAACAGGGGTGCTGGTGGGCAGACGGTTTGGTCTAGAACAGAAGGAGCAGTACTTTAAAAAAAACTACGAGTACGTGGAAGGAAGAATGAGGAAGTCTGCGTGAAGTTCATCAGGAACACTGGGTCCGGAACAGGCACCGATGGGAGGTGAATTAAAACTGAGCCAGGGGATGCTACAGGAGAAGAGGGCACTAATCAATGGTGCTGCATTGGCAAGTTGGCGGCGCTTGGAGGTTCATGGCAGGGAGAGTTTCTCCCTTCTGCCTCCTGTGTGAGATGATGAGCCTATCGGGACTTTGAGACTTTTTTTTTTACCATGCCCATGGTCTGCTCTTTATCAAATTATGGTATTGCTTTGCACTGTTGTAACTATATGTTATAATTATGTGGTTTTGTCAGTTTTAGTCTTGGTTTGTCCTGTGTTTTCTTGTGATATCATTCTGCAGGAACATTGTATCATTTTTTAATGCATGCATTTCTAAATGACAATAAACGAGGACTGAGTGTCCTCATAATCTAATCTAATCTAATCATAAACACAAGAGATCCTACAGACGCTAGAAATCCAGAGCGAGGGGAACTCAGTGGGTGCCTCTGGTGGAATCCCTCCCTTTAGTGATGGAAGGCAACCTTGGTGCTGGCTCCAATTTGTCATCTGAAACTTCACTTGGAGATCAAGATTATAGGTGGTCTAATAATGAGAGGAGATCTTATAGGAACATAAAAATTTATGAAAGGGGCAGATAAGATAGAGGCAGGAAAGTTGTTTCCACTGGTAGGTGAGACTGAACTGGGGGACACAGCCTCAAGGTTCGGGGGAGTAGAGATGAGGAGGAACTGCTTTCCCAAAGAGTGGCGAATCTGTGGAATTCCGTGCCAGTGAAGCAGTGGAGGCTACCTTGGTAAATATATTTAAGACAAGGTTGGATAGGTTTTTTCATAGTAGGGGAATTAAGGGTTATGGGGAAAAGGCAGGTAGGTGAAGACGAGTCCATTGCCAGATCAGCCATGATCTTATTGAATGGCAGAGCAGACTCGACGGGCCAGATGGCCGACTCCTGCTCCTATTTCTTATGTTCTTATGTTCAGTTTCAGGCCAGTGTCAAGGGGGAGGGGGAAGAAGAATTTGTGATAGATTGTTCATTAAATCTTTAAATCGGGTGTTGCAGAAAGTTACTGGCTGTCTAGCCTGAGTGTAAGCTTGTATTTGTGTTTTATTCAGAGATACAGCAGGGTAACAGGCCTTCCATAAGACATGGCAGCAGAATTAGGCCATTCAGCCCATTGAGTCTGCTCCAACATGGCTGATTTATGTGGAATGGTGGCTTAAATGCTGACCCAGTCACATCCATGTGACCAGTCAACCCTGCAACCTTTGTGGGTGTGGAATATGGGAGGACACTGGAGCACCTGGAGAAACCCACACAGTCACAGGGCAAACGTACAAGACCGTTACAGGCAGTGGAGGGAATTGAGCCTGAGTTGCTGGCGCTCTAATGGCGTTGCACTAACTGCTACACTACCGTGCTGCCCTAAACGTGTCACACGGACAACACCCACTGACAGAACTGAACCCGGGTCACTGGCATCATGGTGTTGCAGCTCTTGTGGTTGTGCCACCATGCCCACAGAAAAGAGTCCCAGTGTGTGTATGTGCGACACTAAGCTCTGTGTAACCTGTATGAAAGAGCACGTTTTAGTGTGTGTCAGTCTGATCAGCAACTCCGAACATACAGTACAAACAGGCTACACTTTCTGTATTTTTTCAGCAGTGGTGGAAGTACCTTATGACAGTGATCAAGAAACATTGAATTTTATATTTATGCTATTAGTGAATACTGTGGATTCCAGGGACCAATACATTTTGGCCCAATTAAATGGGCTGCCCCAATTAGCTGAAGTTTCATGGAATTAGTTAAAAATATATAAAAATGGCAAGCTACCATTTAACTCGGGAACAAATTATGTATTTAAATGAAAAGCAAAATAAATTACAACACTACCAATGCTACTACAAGACTATGAAGCTATGTATTAGATTACAATAGTTATTGACAGAGGAATTCATCCAGTGTACACTGCCGTGTTCTTTTGATGAACTGTAAATGAACAAGATCAACGTAGACACTTAGTGCAGATAACGGACTGCCCTCATACAACGATTGCATCATCCAAATCTTCATTTTCATTGTAACGTTCAAAATGATTGTTGATACTTTCAAATTCTTCACAGTCCCTGACTTGTTGAAGTAAGGAAATCATTTCATTTTCACCCCCAGCCGTTCCTGGCATCTCCAAGCCTGAATCCTTGAAACCACAGTGAGCAGAACAGATCAGAATTTTCTAACAGCCTATTTCTGACCAACTAAGGGTGACAATAATCACTACTTTTTGAACACACACACACACACACACCCCTGATGGTATTTAAAAACTATTTGCTCTAAGCACAGTGTAGTGTCTTTTGGACTCCCAAGTGCGCACGACTGGAGCTAGTTAGAAACTGTTCGATAACTGTCTCCTGTCCCAATTAAGCGGCAGAGTGTCCCAAATAAATGAAAGAAATCCCGGCTATTTTCTCGGTTAGTTTTTGTTCTTTAAGAGTTGGCCCAAATAAGCAGTTGTCATGAGTAAACAATGGCCCAATTAACCAGTATCCACTGTATTTAGGTTTATTACAAAAGGTTTGGACATTTTCAAGTAAAGAACATCACAAAGAAGGGAGTAAATATTTTCTTGTTTTCCTTGCTGTTTTTTAACAAGCTGTCAATCCATTGTTGGGATACAATGTCCTGGCTTTCCTTTGTTCTTTCAAAGCAATCAGAAGATGAAATGATGGTGGGAGCCAATCCCAGTGAAATTTAGGTTTCAGGTCTATGTGGGAACTGGGGTTGCAATGAGATTCAGGGAGTGGGAATTGGGGTCTCAGTGAGATTCAGGGGAGTGTGCGAATTGGGATCCAAGAGAGATTCAGGGTATTGTGGTAATTGGAGTCCCAGTGAGATTCAGGGGAGTGTGGGAATTGGGGTCCCAGTGAGATTCAGGGGAGTGGGAATTAGGGTCTCAGTGAGATTCAGGGGAGTGTGGGAATTGGGGTCCCAGTGAGATTCACGGGAGTGTGGGAATTGGGGTCTCAATGAGAATCAGAGGATCACAGTAAGTATCACCTGTGAGCCAGATGAGGAAGCATTTGGATTTCCAACTGGATTATCAGAGCTTTCTGGGATGTATGTACGAATGGTTGGATTCTCGAAGCACTTCCTATGGATTGGTATTAAATTGCTGTAAGCACCTGCCAACACTATTCCATTTTGTTTTTGCACAGGTTTCCAGCTGGGGTCTTTCCTGGAGGATAAAGTGCCTGTGTCTGCACTGAGTTTAAATCACAGAAATGGTGGGCCGGCAGAGGTCTGAACTGACGGTGCCAACCATTCGCTTTCAATAGTCACTGCTGAGACCTATTGCATACGCCTGTTGATAAACTTATTTCTTTTAGCTTTTGTACCTGCGTATTCCTCTAATTTCCAAAGTGCTGCAGGACAAAAGCTGTTTGTCTTCCTGTGGAAATGGTAGCTCGGTTTATGAGGCCAGCTGGGAGTTCAGCACTTTTTCAGTTGGACATGTCTCAAGACACAGCCGCTGAAGTAAAAGACTGGGGTGGATGGGGGATATCCATGTTGAAGGTGCACACTGACATAGTCCAAATGGCCTGTTCTGGTTCAACATAATCCTACTTTTTCAAAAGAAAAGTTCAAAACAAAATAGTGACACAATGAGTTCAAACCATATCAAATTTGTTAGGGTTTAACACTTTATTAGCACTAAAGTTCTGTGTCATATCTTTAGAACATAAAAGATTTCTATTTGAATAAATCTGCTCTAATGCTGTTTGTCATCTATATCAATGATGTGGATGATAATGTGGTTAACTGGATCAGCACATTTGCAGATAACGCCAAGATTGGGGGTGTAGTGGACAGTGAGGAACGATAACAAAACTTGCAGTGGGATCTGGATCAGTTGGAAAAAAATAGCTGAAAATTAGTAGATTGGGAGGGCAAATCAGGGTAGGTCTTACATGGTAGGGCACTGAGGAGTGTGGGAGAAGAAAGGGATCTGGGAATGCAGTTCCATAATTCCTGGAAAGTGGCATCTTCGTAAAGAGAGCTTTGGGCACATTGGCCCTCATAACTCCAAGTATTGAGTACAGGAGCCAGGATGTTATGCTGAAGTTGTACAAGACTTCAATGAGGCCCACTTTGGAGTATTGTGTGCAGTTTTGGTGACCTACCGACAGGAAAGATATTAAAAATTTACAGGGATGTTGCCAAGACTTGAGGACCTGCGTTATAGGGAAGGGTTGAATAGGTTAGTGCTTTATTCCTGAGTGTAGACTAGTGAGTAGTGATTTGATAGAGGTATACACAGCTATGAGGGGCATAGACAGGGTAAATGCAAGCTGGCTTTTTCCACAGAAGTTGGTTGAGGCTAGAACTCAAGGTTGTGAGTTAGGGCTGAAAGGGGAACATGAGGGGGAAATTCTTCACTCGGAGAGTGGTGAGGGTTTTGACCGATCTGCCAGCAGAAATGGTGGATGTGGGTTTGATTTCAACGTTTAAGGGAAGTTTGGATAAATACTGGGTGGGAGCGGTATGGAGGGCTATGGCCCCAGTGCAGGTCGATGGGACCAGGCAGAATAGTAGATCAGCACAGACTAGATGGGCTGAAGGGCCTGTTTCTGCTGTAGTGCTCTATGACTCTAAATATTGTTTTGTTCAAAAGCAAAATATCTCCATCTTAGAGCAAAAGGCAAGTGTGGAAGGATCGGAGAGTGAGTGATCTCCCGAGTCAGTAACTAGTCCAAGTGCTGTAGCTTTCCCCTTACTTGAGAGTTCCCTTTCTCAGAGCGGTGACTTGTACCCCTTGTGCCTCTGTAAAGACACCACCATGCTTAACCACTTATACTATATCTCACAACCAGCTGAAGCAAAAACCACAACACAGAACTATCAGCTCATTTATTATATCAAAAAAGGATCGATTGGTTGTCCATCCATCATATCTGACAATGACAGGCAATCAATCAGATGATGTAAACTACACAAAGAAACCTGTGTGGGAGAGATTTTAAAATGGAAAAGCCATTGCACTGGGCCAGTTCCACTTTCTCACCCTCGGAAGTCCAGGTCCAGTGATACTAATAGTCATCACAACTGGGGTCTTCCTTGTTTGCAGTGGATGTCCACAACTTCTGTCCTGCCTTGTCATGCCCTTCCACAAAGCATTGCAGAAACACCTTCCAGGAGAATGGATCTTAATGTTGATCTCATCCATCCTGTCCATCAGAGTTGACTTCGCAAGCTAGGACAAGCATATTCCTGTCTCACCGGGGTCTGAGCCCAGCTGGCTACCCACACCTGTCGAAGAGGTGTACTGGTGTGGGACCACTGTCACATGCAAATGACTACTCGGAGCCATAGGTGAGAGCCGAGTCTCGGGTGGAGACCAAAGGTGAGTAAATTGCCAAGCTCACTCAAGTTTAAATTCTGAGCTTATTTTTAGCAGTATCAGTACAAGAAAAAGGATTCTATCCAGTATGAAAACACCAATGCCCAATAATGGAAAAGCGTACAAGTGTAGTGGACACAGCCCTGTCCGTCACAGAAAAAGCCCCCCCCCCCCCACCATGGAGCACATCCACAGGGTGCTGCCACAAGAAGGCAGCATCCATCTTCAAGGACCCCCACCACCCATTCTTCTCCTGGCCGCCATCAGGAAGGTGGTGCTGGAGACTTTGGTCTCTCACCACCAGGTTCAGGAACCGTCACAGACAACCTCATTCACCTCAGGTTGATTGATCTTAAACTGCTGTTTATAGACTTCACTTCAGTGTTCAGCACTCCCATACCCTAGAAACTGATGGGGACATTGTCCTCTCTGGATCTCAACACCTCCCTCTGCAATTGGATACTGGACTTCTTAACAGTAGGGCCATGTGGGCAGCAGCACTTTTAGTCCCATTACGCTGAGAACTGGCGCTCCCCAACGCTGTGTGCTCAGTCCGCTGCTGTTCACCATGCTGACGCATGTCTGTGTCACAGGTTCCAGCTCAAACCGCGCCATCAAGTTTGCAGGTGACACAACAGCGGGTGGCCTCATCAAGAGCAATGAAGAAGACAAAGGAAATCATTGTGGACTTTCAGGAAGGTGCAGACAAAATATCCCCCTCTGCAAGTACATGGCTCCTCCACAGAGAGAGAGCTAAATGCATCACTTCCTGGGAGTTCACATCATGGATGACCTCACCTCGTCCCTTAGCATCACCTCCCTGAACGAGAAGGCACAGCAGCACCTTCACTTCCTGAGAAGATTGAGGCAAGAAACCCCATCTTAACTGTGTTTTACAGGAGAACCATCGAGAGCATCCTGACAAGTTGCACCTTCATCTGGTGTGGGAGCAGTCGAGTATCAGGCTTCGGCGAGAACAGGCAGAGGCCAGGGTAGGTTCCGGTAAGTTTTTTGTTCAGATTGTCTAGCGCAGAGAGAATGCCAGGCAGGATGTTGGAATGCTCCTCTTGCAGGATGTGGGAAGTCAGGGAGCCCTCCGGTGTCCCTGACAATGACACCTGCAAGAAGTGCATCCAGCTGCAGCTCCTGACAAACTGCGTTAGGGAACTGGAGCAGGAGCGGATGACCTGCGGATCATTCGGGAGAATGAGGAGATTATAGATAGTAGCTACAGGGAGGTAGTTACGCCAAAGGAGCAGAGGACAGGAAATTGGGTCACTGTCAGGCGAGGGAAGAGGAAAGGGCAGGCAGAGCAGGGTTCCCCTGTGGCCATTCCCCTCAACAACAAGTATACCGCATTGGATACTGTTGGGGGGGATGACTTACCTGGGACAAGCTGCAGTAGACGGATCTCTGGCACTGAGTCTGGCTCTGCAGTGCAGAAGGGAGGGGGGAAAAAGAGGAGAGCAGTAGTGATAGGGGACTCGATAGGTTGAGGTGCAGATAGAAGGTTCTGTGGTCGTGTCAGAGAATCCAGGATGGTTTATTGCCTCCCGGGTGCCAGGGTCAAGGATGTCTCTGATCGATTGCATGACATTCTGAAGTGGGAGGGTGATCAGCCAGATGTCGTGGTGAACATCGGTACCAATGACATAGCAAGGAAGAGTGAGGAGGTCCTGGAGAGTGAGTATAGGGAGCTTGGTAGGAAGTTGAAAAGCAGGACCTCGAGGGTGGTAATCTCAGGATTGCTACCTGTGCTAGGTGCCAGGTAGGGTAGGAATAGGATGCTCTGGAGGATGAACAAGTGGCTGAGGAACTGGTGTAGGGAGCAGGGTTTCAGATTTCAGGATCATTGGGACCTCTTCTGGGGCAGGTGGGACCTGTACAAGAGAGACGGGTTACACTTGAACTACAGGGGGACCAATATCCTTTCAGGGAGGTTTGTTAGTGCTATTGGGGAGGCTTTACACTAGATTTGCAGGGGCATGGGAACCAGAGTGCCAGAGCTGACAGTGTGGCAGGGGTGAAAATAAATGATGTTGAAAGTTCAAGCAAATCCGCTGATAGAAAGGTTGTGAGTGGTGGTAAAAATCTTCTGAGGTGTATATATTTCAATGCTAAGAGTATTGCGGGGAAGGCGGATGAGTTGAGGGCGTGGATTGACACTTGGAATTATGCCGTTATAGCAATTAGTGAAACTTGGCTACAGGAGGGGCAGGACTGGCAGCTTAATATTCCAGGGTTCCAATGTTTCAGATGTGATCGAGGCAGAGGAATGAAAGGTGGGGGAGTAGCATTGCTTAGGGAAAATATTACAGCAGTGCTCAGGCAGGACAGATTAGAGGGCTTGTCTACTGAGTCCTTATAGGTGGAGCTGAGAAACAGGAAAGGTATGGCCACATTAGTGGGATTGTGTTACAGACCACCCAATAGTCAACGAGACTTGGAAGAGCAAATCTGCAGACAGATAGCAGGCAACTGCAGGAAACATAAAGTTGTGGTGGTAGGGGATTTTAATTTTCCATACATTGATTGGGACTCCCATACTGTTAGGGGTATAGATGGTGTAGAGTTTGTAAAATGCGTTCAGGAAAGTTTTCTAAATCAATATATAGAGGGACCAACTAGCGGGGATGCAATATTGGATCTCCTGTTAGGAAACGAGTTAGGACAAGTGACGGAAGTCTGTGTAGGGGAGCACTTTGGTTCCAGTGATCATAACACCATTAGTTTCAATTTGATCATGGACAAGGATAGATCTGGTCCTAGGGTTGAGGTTCTGAACTGGAAGAAGGCCAAATTTGAAGAAATGAGAAAGGATCTAAAAAGCGTGGATTGGGACAGGTTGTTCTCTGGCAAAGATGTGATTGGTAGGTGGGAAGCCTTCAAAGGGGAAATTTTGAGAGTGCAGAGTTTGTATGTTCCTGTCAGGATTAAAGGCAAATTGAATAGGAATAAGGAACCTTGGTTCTCAAGGGATATTGCAACTCTGATAAAGAAGAAGAGGGAGCAGTATGAAATGTATAGGAAACAGGGAGTAAATCAGGTGCTTGAGGAGTATAAGAAGTGCAAGAAAATACTTAAGAAAGAAATCAGGAGGGCTAAAAGAAGACATGAGGTTGCCTTGGCAGTCAAAGTGAAGGATAATCCAAAGAGCTTTTACAGGTATATTAAGAGCAAAAGGATTGTAAGGGATAAAATTGGTCCTCTTGAAGATCAGAGTGGTCGGCTATGTGCGGAACCAAAGAAAATGGGGGAGATCTTAAATAGGTTTTTTGCGTCTGTATTTACTACGGAAACTGGCGTGAAGTCTATGGAATTGAGGGAATCAAGTAGTGAGATCATGGAAACTGTACAGATTGAAAAGGAGGAGGTGCTTGCTATCTTGAGGAAAATTAAAGTGGATAAATCTCCGGGACCTGACAGAGTGTTCCCTCGGACCTTGAAGGAGAATAGTGTTGAAATTGCAGGGGCCCTGGCAGAAATATTTAAAATGTCACTGTCTACGGGTAAGGTGCCGGAGGATTGGAGAGTGGCTCATGTTGTTCCATTGTTTAAAAAAGGATCGAAAAGTAATCTGGGAAATTATAGGCTGGTGAGTTTAACGTCGGTAGTAGGTAAGTTATTGGAGGGAGTACTAAGAGACAGAATCTACAAGCATTTGGATAGACAGGGACTTATTAGGGAGAGTCAACATGGCTTTGTGCGTGGTAGGTCATGTTTGACCAATCTATTGGAGTTTTTCGAGGAGGTTACCAGGAAAGTGGATGAAGGGAAGGCAGTGGATGTTGTCTACATGGATTTCAGTAAGGCCTTTGACAAGGTCTCGCATGGGAGGTTAGTTAGGAAAATTCAGTCACTAGGTATACATGGAGAGGTGGTACATTGGATTAGACATTGGCTTGATGGAAGAAGCCAGAGAGTGGTGGTAGAGAATTGCTTCTCCGAGTGGAGGCCTGTGACTAGTGGTGTGCCACAGGGATCAGTGCTGGGTCCATTGTTATTTGTCATCTATATCAATGATCTGGATGATAATGTGGTAAATTGGATCAGCAAATTTACTGATGATACAAAGATTGGAGGTGTAGTAGACAGTGAGGAAGATTTTCAGAGCCTGCAGAGGGACTTGGACCAGCTGGAAAAATGGGCTGAAAAATGGCAGATGGAGTTTAATACTGACAAGTGCGAGGTATTGCACGTTGGAAGGACAAACCAAGGTAGAACATACAGGGTTAATGGTAAGGCACTGAGGAGTGCAGTAGAACACAGGGATCTGGGAATACAGATACAAAATTCCCCAAAAGTGGTGTCACAGGTACATAGGGTTGTAAAAAGAGCTTTTGGTACATTGGCCTTTATTAATCAAAGTATTGAGTATAACAGCTGGAATGTTATGATGAGGTTGTATAAGGCATTGGTGAGGCCGAATCTGGAGTATTGTGTTAGTTTTGGTCACCAAATTACAGGAAGGATATAAATAAGGTTGAAAGAGTGCAGAGAAGGTTTACAAGGATGTTGCCAGGACTTGAGAAACTCAGTTACAGAGAAAGGTTGAATAGGTTGGGACTTTATTCCCTGGAGCATAGAAGAATGAGGGGAGATTTGATAGAGGTATATAAAATTATGATGGGTATAGATAGAGTGAATGCAAGCAGGCTTTTTCCACTGAGGCAAGGGGAGAAAAAAACCAGAGGACATGGGTTAAGGGTGAGGGGGAAATGTTTAAAGGGAACATTAGGAGGGGGCTTCTTCACCCAGAGAGTCGTGGGAGTATGGAGTGAGCTGCCAGATGAGGTGGTAAATGCGGGTTCTTTTTTAACATTTAAGAATAAATTGGACAGATACATGGATGGGAGGTGTATGGAGGGATATGATCCGTGTGCAGGTCAGTGGGACTAGGCAGAAAATGGTTCGGCACAGCCAAGAAGGGCCAAAAGGCCTGTTTCTGTGCTATAGGTTCTATGGTTTCTATGGTTTCTATCGGACCAAAAATGACTGTGAGAACAGCTGAGAGGATCATAGGGGTCTCTCTACCATCCATCGGAGACATTTATCAGGAGTGCTGCGTACACAGACTCCTTAGTATTATCAAGGATCCCACACATCCATCCAGCAATCTCTCTGACTTTCTACCATCAGGCAGGAGACCACAATGCATAAAAACAAGAACGGACAGTTTCTTCCCCCGGGCCATTAGGCTTTGGCTTCTGCACCATATTTGAAGTGTCACTGGATAAGCTGTTCCGTACCTTATAAAATTTAATATTAATACAGTATACTTTAGTTTGCTATTTATGTGTGATTCATCTGCAGATTTTACCCTTGCCTTCATAAGTTATTGTGTGTTATGTGTACTACTGTGCTTTCCACCCTGGCTTGGAGAAATGTCTCATTTCTATATACATTATATGGTTATATACATGTTTTAGTTAAATAACAATAAACTTGACTTGACAACTGATTGACTCACTTTCAAGGACTCAACAAATCAGGTTTTCAGTATTATTTATTTGTGCGTTTATTAGAAATATCTTTTTTTTCTATTTGCACAGTTTTCATCGTTTGCACATTGGTTGTTTATCAGTCCTTGGGTGTAGTTTTTCATTGACTCTATTGTATTTCTTTGTTCTACTGTAAATGCCCAGAAGAAAATGAATCTCAGGGTAGTATATGGTGACATATACCTACTTTGATAATAAACTTACTTTGAACTTTGAGAATTGGAATTAAAATACTAAAACTTCAGTTTTAGATAAAAAAAAAATAATCTACTGATTCTCCAGTGAAAGTGAAACGCTAATTGGGAACACAATCTGCTGAGTGCAAACACAACTGAAGGGCTTCTTATTTCAGTAGAATTTTCACCTCATTGGAAAATGCGTCTCCAGAAATAGTCTGTACTAAGCAATCTGCCTCTGGGATGTGGATGTGGTTTTAGCACAGGAAGTCGTACAAAGGGAAGTGGCTTTGGAAAAGACTTTCCAAATGGCCATCCATCTTGCCACCTTGTATCATAGTTTCAAAATCCCAGAGGTTTTCTTCCCTTTCACGTCACATTTATCTCTCTTTCTGCTTCTCTCCTCCTCGATATGATATGATGTTACTCCTTGACGGGTCAACGTTCATTACAGCAAGCTACGTGTATTTATATCAATAGGTTTCAATAGGTACATTTAATGTCAGAGAAATGTATACAACATACATCTGAAAATTCTTCTTCGCAAACATCCAACAGAGGAGGTCCCTGGACAATGAATGACAGATACATGTTAGAACCCCAGTATTGTTTATATGTAAACAACATTGGAAAATAATGTATGGAACAAACAAAAGAACATAGAACAAGAGCATAGGGCGTAGAATATTATAGCGCAGTGCAGGCCATTTGGCCCACAATGTTGTGCTGACCTTTTAACCTACTCTAAGCTCTAAGATCAATTTAACCCTTTTGTCCTACATAATCCTTCATTTTCTTTCATCAATGTGCTTATCTTAAAGTTTCATATTGCCCCTAATGCATTTGCCTCTACCACCACCCCTGGCATGGCATTTCACACACTTACCACTCTCTGTATACGTAATGAACTTGCCTCTGACAACCCCACTGTACTCTCCTATGATCATCTTAAAATTATGCCCACTCGTATTAGCCATTTCTACCCTGGGAGATAATCTCTGGCTGTCCACTCGATCTATGCCTCTTATCATCTTGTACACCTTTGTGTCCTTCACTCCAAAGAGAAAAGCCCTACTTCCTTCAACCTATCCTCATAAGACATGCTCTGTTATCCAGGTAACATTCTGGCAAGTGTCCTCTGCATCCTCTCTGAAGGAGCAGGAGATGTAGAATCCTTGTGGGTAGAGTTAAGAAACTGCAAGGAGAAAAAAGACCCTGATGGACATCCAAATAGCGGTCAGGATGCGGGATCAAATTACAATGGGAGATAGAAAAGGCATGTAAAAAGGGCAATGTTATAATTCATTGGGGATTTCAATATGAAGGTGGACTGGGAAAGTCAGTTCAGTGCTGGATCTCAAGAGAGGAATTTTGTAGAAAGCCTACTACAAGATAGTTTTTTTACAGCAACTTGTGGTTGAGCCCACTAAGGGAATAGCATTTCTGGATTGGGTGTTGTGTAATGAATGAGATCTGTTTAGGGAGCTTAAGGTAAAGCAACTCTTATGGAAAGGAAGCAGTGATCAATATATGATAAATGTTACCCTGCAGTTGAGGGTGAAGATAAAGTCAGATGTATCAGTATACAGTGAAGTAAAGTAAATTACAGAGGCATGAGAGAGAAGCTGGCCGAAGTTGATTGGAAGGGGACACTAGCAGGGATGACAGCAGACCACCAATGGCCGGACTTTCTGGGAGCAATTTGGAAGGCAGAAGATAGATACATCCCAGAGAAGAGGATGAGGCAACCATGGCTGGCAAGGGAAGTCAAAGACAGCATTAAAGCAAAAGAGAAGGTATATGACATATCAAAAATTAGTGGGAAGTTAGAGGATTGGGAGGTTTTTAAAAATCAACAGAAGGCAACTAAATAAGCCATGAGGAGAGAGAAAATGAAATATGAAGATAAGCTAGTCGATAATATAAAAGAGCATGTCAAAAGTTTTTTCATAAAGAGTAAAGGAGAGGCTAGAATAGATACTGGACTGCTGAAAAATGAAACTGGAGATGTAGTAATGGGGGACAAAGAAATAAGAAGTATTTTGCACCAGGCTTCACTGCGGAAGGCACTAGCAGTATACCAGAAATTCAAGAGTGTCAGTGGACAGAAGTAGGTGTAGTTGCTATTAAAAGGGAGAAGGTGCTTGGGAAGCTGGAAGATCTGAATGTAGATAACCCACCCGGACCAGATGGACTACACCCCAGAAGGTTCTGGAAAAAAAGTAACTGAAGAGATTGTGGAGACGTTAGCAATGATTTTTCAAGAATTACTTGATTCTGGAATGGTTTTGGAGGATGGGAAAATTGCAAATGTCCCTCCATTGTTTAAGAAGGGAGGGAGGCAGAAAAAAGGAAATTATAGAACAGTTATCCTGACTTTAGTGTTGGGAAGATGTTGGAGTCAATTGTTAAGCATGTGATTTCAGGGTATTTGGAAGCAGATGATAAAATAGATCAAAGTCAGCATGGTTCTCTTAAAGGGAATTAATTGGAATTCTTTGGGGAAATAACACGTAGGATAGACAAAAGAAAGAGAGTGGATTTTGTTTACTTGGATTTTCAGAAGGCATTTGACAAGATACTGCACATAAGGCTGCTTAACAAGATAAGAGTCTCCATGGTATTACAGAAAGCACACTAATTATGGATAGAAGACTGGCTGACTAGCAGGAGGTGAAGAGTGGGAATAACAGGGACCTTTTCTGGTTGGCTGTTCCGTTGGAGTCAGTGTTGGGACAGTTTCTTTTCACATTATATGTCAATGATTTGGAAGACGGAATTGATGTCTTTGTGGCCATTTTTGCAGATGATACAAAGATAGGTGGAGAGGAAGGTAGTGTTGAGGAAGCAGGGAGTCTACAGAAGAATTTAGAGAGATTGGGAGAATGGGAAAATAAGTGGCAGATGGAATATAGTATAGGGAAGTGTATGGTCATGCACTTTGGTAGAAAGAATAAAGGGGAGAAATTTTCAGAAAGGGGAGAAAAAATTAGAGGTACAAAGGGACATGGATGTCCTCATGCAGGTTGAGTTGGAGGTGAGGAAGCAAAAGCAACGTAGGCATTCATTTCAAGAAGACTGGAATATAAAAGAATGAATGTAATACTGAGGCCTTGGAAGGCCTCAGTCAGACTGCACTTGCAGGCATCCCACCCTGCAAAAACTTATTTCAGGGAGGTAGCACCTACGCCCCCCGCAACCCCATATCCCCACCCCCCGGTTCACCTCCAAGGGTGTATGTAATACTTTGTTTAGTGATATTGTCTAATTTGTAAACCAAGTTGGGTATATGCAGAAAATGTGACATTAAAATATGTATTTATATTATATTATGTTATATTTTCACGTTTATTCTATTACAACTTTAAGCAAGTCTACAGGGAGTTTTTCGTCACCATGCAGGACATTAATAGAGCAGCTCCTCAGCAGCTAGCCAGCTAGTTTAAATAACGTTAGCTATGCTAATGAACAAATGACACCTGTTAAACTCATCTCAACATGTATTTTACATTTTAACCCACCATGAGCAATAGAAAAGTCACTGTTGCAAACAGTGCAGCGAGCAACACTGTCATTATTTTTGAGGTCGACTGTAAAGCCCGTCCACAGAGAAAACTGATAGGTCTACTTAGCACGAAGAGAGACCAATCAGGATGCTCCCTCTCCCTCTCAAAAAAAATAGATTTCCGGGATATTGTATATAATTTCCGGGTATCAGCGAGCCGCTATCAATATGCGGGAGACTCCTGGAACTTCCGGGAGAGGTGGGATGTCTGCACTTGTCAGTAGTTTTGGACCCCTTTTCTAAGAGAAGATATGCTGGGATTGGAGAGTCCAGAAGAGGTTCAGGAGAATGATTCTGAAAATAAAATGATTAACATATGAGGAATGTTTGATGGCTCTGGGCCTGTACTCGCTGAAGTTTAGAAAAATGAGGAGGGATCTGATTGAAGCTGATTGAATATTGAAAGACCTATATAGAGTGGAAGTGGAGAGGATGCTTCCAATAGTGCAGGAATCTAGAACCAGAAGGCACAGCCTCAGAATAGAGATACATCTATTTAGAACAAAGATAAGGAGGAATTTCTTTAACCAGGGGGTAGTGAATCTGTGGAATTCATTGCTACAGACTGCTGTGGAGGCCAAGTCTTTGTATATATTTAATGTGGAGGCTGATAGGTTCTTGATTAGTCAGGGTGTCAAAGGTTACAGAGAGAAGACAGGAGAATGTGGTTGAGTGGGATAATAACTTAGCCATCATGGGATGGTGGAACAGACACAATGGGCCAAGTGGCCTAATTATGCTCCTAAAAGGGACTTTTGGGTAGGAACATGGAGCTTAGAAAAATAGAGGTCTATGGGGAAGTCTAGTAACTTCTCAGGTAGAGACATGTTCGGCACAACTTTGTGGGCCGAAGGGCTTGTATTAAGCTGTAGGTTTTCTATGTTTCAATGTTTCTATCCGTTAAGGTCTTAGAATTGGGACCTTCTGGAAACTGCCTATTAAGGGGGCAGTTAATAGTTGAGGAGAAGTGATAATCTTAATCAGCTACATAAAAGGACCCTGAAAACAAAAACCAGACTTAATGTTTTAGGTTCAGGAGCTTCATTGGAAAAGAGAAAGAGAGAATGTTGTAGAGAGAAGGAATATCTCTGATGGAGTGAGTCTAATTGGCCGAGTAGAGTCTGTTACCAGCACATCAACCTTTTTTGTGTACTGTGTTGTAAATGGTAGGCTGTTCTTCTTACTCTGTTGAGATAGAAGCCAGTCACACATATCCCACTGTCTCAGTTTGTTGTGATTGTGTTTTTTTTTCCATTATTTAAAGGAATATCAGATAACATACTGTAAGTCCCTTCAGTTGGCACTATCTTAAGAATCTCAATATGTAGCTGCAATTTTGCAATGTAGACGGTTCCAGAAGCTATACTTCTGTAGAGAAAATAACTGAAAGAATTTTTAAAATTTATAGAAATTTAATTTATTTTATGAAGTATCTTTGATAATTTGAATTACTAACTGAATTCTAATTTCCTGTATAGAGTTGCTGAGACGTTGACAAACTCTTCTCTATCACATTGTCTGACCCCGGTCAAGCCTCAGCTCATTTGCTGTTGAAATCCCCTTGTCATGCTTCCATGACCTTTAGATCTGACATTTCAAAGCTCTTCCAGCTTCTCTCCCCTTTCCACCATTCAAATCAAAAAGTAAGTACTGGAAATACTCAACAGGTCAGGAAGCATCTGAGGAGAGAGGAAACATTCAGGTCAATGAGCATTCGTTAGAATCAGAACAAGTTGCGAACCGGATATGTGTTGAACTGGAGAGACGGGGACAGTGGAGTGAATGCTTGTGATCAGCTAGAGAAGGGGAGAGACTGAATAACACAAGGGGAGATGGTGCCTGATGAGAGAGGATGGGAGAAGCGATCTGTCCAGAGGAGATGTGATTAGAGGGGGATGGTTGTGGACTAGGGGAGAGAAACAATGATTAAGATGTGGAAACTGTAGCTGCTGGAAATTTGAGCAAAAAGACAACACTGGAAACATCCAAATGTTCCTGCATCCAACTTTACCTGGATCTGGTTAAAAGGATCTTGTCCTGAAATGTCACGTGACACCCCTCCCCATGAACCCTGCATCCACTGAGTATTTCCAGCCTTGTCTGTTTTCACTTCAGATTTTCAGCCTAGGCCTCCTGGTCACAGCCATTCCCATGGTCACAGACATCTCCCTGATCACAGACATCCCCCTGGTCACATCCATCCCCCTGGTCACAGCCATTCCCATGGTCACAGACATCTCCCTGATCACAGACATCCCCCTGGTCACAGACATCCCCCTGGTCACATCCATTCCCCTGGTCACAGACATCCCCCGGTCACATCCATTCCCCTGGTCACATCCATTCCCCTGGTTACAGCCATTCTCCTGGTCACATCCATTCCCCTGGTCACATCCATTCCCCTGGTTACAGCCATTCTCCTGGTCACATCCATTCCCCCGGTCACATCCATCCCCCTGGTCATAGCCATTCTCCCGGTCACAGACATTCCCCTGGTCACATCCATCCCCCTTGTCCCATCCATCCCCCTGGTCACAGACATCCCCCTGGTCACAGACATTCTCCTGGTCACATCCATTCTCCTGGTCACATCCATTTCCCGGTCACATCCATCACCCTGGTCACAGACATCCCCCGGTCACATCCACTCCCCTGGTCACATCCATTCCCCTGGTTACAGCCATTCTCCTGGTCACATCCATTCCCCCGGTCACATCCATCCCCCTGGTCACAGACATTCTCCTGGTCACAGACATTCCCCTTGTCCCATCCATCCCCCCTGGTCACAGCCATTCTCCTGTTCACAGGCATTCTCCTGGTCACATCCATTCTCCTGGTCACATCCATTCCCCTGGTCACAGCCATTCTCCTGGTCATAGACATTCTCCCAGTCACAGACATTCCCCTGGTCACATCTGTTCCCCGGTTACATCCATTCCCCTGGTCACAGACATTCCCCTGGTCACATCCATCCCTCTGGTCACAGACATCCCCCTGGTCACAGACATTCTCCCGGTCACAGACATCC
Source organism: Mobula birostris (assembly GCF_030028105.1). Lineage (NCBI taxonomy): Eukaryota > Metazoa > Chordata > Chondrichthyes > Myliobatiformes > Myliobatidae > Mobula > Mobula birostris. The sequence goes on from NC_092399.1 coordinate 32,773,430, forward strand.
CCCTGATCACAGACATCCCCTTGGTCACATCCATCCCCCTGGTCACAGACATCCCCCTGGTCACAGACATTCTCCTGGTCACATCCATTCTCCTGGTCACATCCATTAACCTGGTCTCAGACATGCTCCTGGTCACAGACATTCCCCTGGTCACAGACATTCTCCTGGTCACATCCGTTCCCCTGGTCACAGATATCCCCCTGGTCACAGACATCCCCCTGATCACAGCCATTCTCCTGGTCACATCCATCCTCCTGGTCACATCCATTCCCCTGGTCACAGACATTCCCCCGGTCACTGACATTCTCCTGGTCACATCCATTCTCCTGGTCACATCCATTAACCTGGTCTCAGACATCCCCCTGGTCACAGACATTCTCCTGGTCACATCCATTCCCCTGGTCCCATCCATTCCCCTGGTCCCATCCATCCCCCTGGTCACAGACATCCCCCTGGTCACAGACATTCTCCTGGTCACATCCATTCCCCTGGTCATAGCCATTCTCCTGGTCACAGACATTCTCCCGGTCACAGACATCCCCCTGGTCACAGACATTCTCCCGGTCACAGACATCCCCCTGATCACAGACATTCTCCTGGTTACATCCATCCCCCTGGTCACAGACATTCTCTCGGTCACTGACATTCCCCTGGTTACATCCGTTCCCCTGGTCACAGACATACCCCTGATCACAGTCATCCCCCTGGTCACATCCATTCCCCTGGTCACAGACATTCCTCTGGTCACAGACATTCTCCTGGTCACATCCATCCCCCTGGTCACAGACATTCTCCCGGTCACAGACATCCCCCTGGTCACAGACATTCTCCTGGTCACATCCGTTCCCCTGGTCACAGATATTCCCCTGGTCACATCCATTCCCCTGGTCACATCCATCCCCCTGGTCACAGACATCCCCCTGGTCACAGACATTCTCCTGGTCACATCCATTCTCCTGGTCACATCCATTAACTTGGTCTCAGACATGCTCCTGGTCACAGACATTCCCCTGGTCACAGACATTCTCCTGGTCACATCCGTTCCCCTGGTCACTGACATCCCCCTGATCACAGACATCCCCCCGGTTACATCCATTCTCCAGGTCACAGACATTCCCCTGGTCACATCCATTCCCCTGGTCACAGACATTCCCCTGGTCACATCCATCCTCCTGGTCACATCCATTCCCCTGGTCACAGACATTCCCCTGGTCACTGACATTCCCTGATCACATCCGTTCCCCTGGTCACAGACATTCTCCCAGTCACAGACATCCCCCTGGTCACAGACATTCTCCTGGTCACATCCGTTCCCCTGGTCACAGACATTCCCCTGGTCACATCCATTCCCCTGGTCACATCCATCGCCCTGGTCACAGACATTCCCCCGGTCACTGACATTCCCCGATCACATCCATTCCCCTGGTCACAGACATTCCCCAGGTGACATCCATCCCCCTGGTCACATCCATTCCCCTGGTCCCATCCATCCCCCTGGTCACAGACATTCTCCCGGTCACAGACATCGCCCTGGTCACATCCATTCCCCTGGTCACATCCATCCCCCTGGTCACAGACATTCTCCCGGTCACAGACATTCTCCCGGTCACAGACATTCCCCCGGTCACTGACATTCCCCGATCACATCCGTTCCCCTGGTCACAGACATTCCCCCGGTGACAGACATCCCCCTGGTCACAGACATTCCCCCGGTCACATCCATCCCCCTGGTCACAGACATTCCCCTGGTCACAGACATTCTCCCGGTCACAGACATCCCCCTGGTCACAGACATCCCCCTGGTCACAGACATTCTCCCGGTCACAGACATTCCCCTGATCACAGACATTCTCCTGGTTACATCCATTCCCCTGGTCACAGACATTCTCCCGGTCACAGACATTCCCCCGGTCACTGACATTCCCCGATCACATCCGTTCCCCTGGTCACAGACATTCCCCCGGTGACAGACATCCCCCTGGTCACAGACATTCCCCCGGTCACATCCATCCCCCTGGTCACAGACATCCCCCTGGTCACAGACATTCTCCCGGTCACAGACATCCCCCTGATCACAGACATTCTCCTGGTTACATCCATTCCCCTGGTCGCAGACATCCCCCTGGTCACATCCATCCCCCTGGTCACAGACATCCCCCTGGTCACAGACATTCTCCCAGTCACTGACATTCCCCTGGTTACATCCATTCCCCTGGTCACAGACATTGTCCTGGTCACATCCGTCCCCCTGGTCACAGACATACCCCTGATCACAGACATCCCCCTGATCACAGACATTCTCCTGGTTACATCCATCCCCCTGGTCACAGACATTCTCCCGGTCACTGACATTCCCCTGGTTACATCCATTCCCCTGGTCACAGACATTCTCCTGGTCACATCCGTTCCCCTGGTCACATCCATTCCCCTGGTCACATCCATCCCCCTGGTCACAGACATTCTCCCGGTCACATCCGTTCCCCTGGTCACAGATATTCCCCTGGTCACATCCATTCCCCTGGTCACAGATATCCCCCTGGTCACATCCATTCCCCTGGTCACAGACATTCCCCCGATCACATCCATCCCCCTGGTCACAGATATCCCCCTGGTCACATCCATTCCCCTGGTCACAGACATTCCCCCGATCACATCCATCCCCCTGGTCACAGACATTCTCCAGGTCACAGACATTCCCCCGGTCACTGACATGCCCCGATCACATCCATCCCCCTGGTCACAGACATCCCCCTGGTCACAGATATCCCCCTGGTCACATCCATTCCCCTGGTCATTGCCTTTCGGAGAAGTAGAGTGACAACCAAGTGGTCCGTGTGCTTGGTGAAGGGTTATCACACTCCATCTCCAAGTGACCTTAACATCAAAAGCTTACTTCAAAAATGGAAAGTTGTTAACAAAATAAATATTTTGAAGAATTGAATTCTTTGTTTTGGAGATATAGAAAAGTCCTCCTGACTGCACTAGGTATCCGAGGGCCATCGGGACGTCTGAGTGAAGTCTGAGTAAGGAAGGCAAATGCAATGTTAGCGAATGGAGATAGGTGGAGGGGCAGGTAGAGAATCTGCAGAAGGACATGGGCAGATTGAGAGAATGGGCAAAGGTGGGTTATAGTGCAGGGGAGTGTTGGGTCATGCACTTTGGTAGAATGAATAGAGGCATGGATTTTTCTCTAAACAGGGAAAAATTTCAGTGATGCAAAGGGACTTGAGAGTCCTTGTGCAGGATTGCCTAAATGTTAAGCTGCAGGTTGAGTCGGTGGTAAGGAAGGCAAATGCAATGTTAGTATTCATTTTGAGAATGCCAGAATATAAAAGCAAGGGCATAATGCTGAGGCTTTATAAGGCATTGGCCAGACCACATTTGAAGTATTGTAAGCATTGGGCCCTATATCTAAGAAAGGCCCTGCTGGCATTGGAGAGGGTCCAGAGGAGGTTTCTGAGAATGATTCTGGGAATGAAAGGGTTAATGCATGAGGGGCATTTGATGGCTCAGGGACTGTACTCACTAGAGTTTATAAGAATGAGGGGGCGATACCTTACAAATATTGAAAGGCTCAGATAGAATGAATGCAGAGAGGATGTTTCCAATAGTGGGAGAGGCTAGGACGGATGGCACAGCCTCACGATACAAGGATTTCATTTTATAACAGCGGTGAGGGGGAAATTCTTTAGCCAGTGGGTGGTGAATCTGTAGAATTCCTTGCCACAGACAGCTGCGGGGGCCAAGTTATTGGGTATATTCAAAGCGGAAGTTGAGAAGTTTTTGATTAGTCAGGGCATCAAAGGTTACAGAGAGAAGGCAGGAAAATGTGGTTGAGTTGGATAATAAGTTAGCCATGATGGAATGACGAAACAGATTCAATGAGCTAAGTGGCCTCCTTTGTGTTACAATCTTATAATTAGAAGCTTCTGGAAACTGCCAATTAAGGAGCAACGTCAAAGATGAGGAGAAGTGATCATCTCAACCAGTTGTGAAAAAGGACCCTAAGAAAACAAACATCAACAATCATCTACCCTCTCATCCTGCTGCCTCCACCCGCAGCAAGTGTAACTGAGACTACCTCATCAGCGTGCGTGCTCGTCCATCCCAGGTGACACTCCACAGGGAGTTGACCCACCAGGGAGTGGATCAAGGCAAATAAAATGCCGTCCAAATAAACAGGAACAGAGAATACTGGAAATACCCAACAGGTCGGGCAGCATCTGTGGGGAGACAGACTTAATGAGTCAGGAGCTTCGTTTGAAAAGAGTGTTTGTAGAGAGAAGGAATATCTCTGATGAAGTGAGTCCAAGTGGCTGAGTAGAGTCTGTTACCAGCACATCAACCTTTTTTGTGTACTGTGTTGTAAATGGAGGGCCTGTTTTTCTTATTCCGTTGAGATAGAAACCTGTTGCACATATCCCACTGTCTCAGTTTGTTGTGATGCTTTGTGATGCTCTTTCACAAAGATAGGTGGAGGGACAGGTAGTTTTGAGGAAGCAGGGTGCCTGCAGAAGTTCTGAGACACATTAGGAGAATGGGCAAAAAAATAGCAGATGGATTATAGTGTATGGTCATGCACTTTGGTAGAATGCATAAAGGCATAGACCTTTTGCTAAACAGGGAAATCAGTGATGCATCATAGTTGATGGAGAAAATACTGAGAGGCAGGATTTATGAACATTCGGAGGGACATAATATCATTAGAAATAGTCAACATGGCTTTGTCAAAAGCAGGTTGTGACTTACGAGCCTGGTTGAATTTTTTGAGGGTGTGACTAAACGCATTGATGATGTGACTAAACACATTGATGAAGGTAGAGCAGCAGATGTGGATATGGATTTCAGCAAGGCATTTGACAAGGTACCCCATGCAAGGCTTATTGAGAAAGTAAGGAGGCATGGGATCCAAGGGGACATTGATTTGTGGATCCAGAACTGGCTTGCCCACAGAAGGCAAAGAGTGGTTGGTTCTGGCCCCTTCTTCCCCCACTGTCTCGGTTTCGTTTTGTGCTGGGCGCTTACAGACACACACTCTTGTTAATGATTGTTATGACAAGAAAAGTGAAGTGAAAGTCTGACTAGAACGTTCCGGAGAAGTTCACCGAGTATGTTCAGCTCCTGAGAAAGCAGTCGCTATGGTGACGGCCTAACACAGTACTGTTGGAGAGTCTGTTGGTGAGAACTGCAGGTAGTTTCCTGTTAGGAGAACTCCACGTGAGAAAGCCAGGCTGCAGGAACCTAGCCCTGGTTCCAGGAACCACGTCTGCTCTGTGGACAGCTGCGGTGTACTTATTTAGTTATTTAGAGATACAGCAGGTTAACAGGAACTTTCGGCCCAACAGACAGCCAAATTTCAGTCATGTGACCAATTAGTCCACTGACCCCTTTGACTGTGGGAGGAAACCAGAGCACCTGGAGGAAACACACGCGATCACGGGGGAATGTACAAACTCCTATGGGAATTGAACCCGTCGCTGTCAGTGAACCACTGGCACTGAAGTACCATCGTGCTAACCGCTACAGTACTGTGTTGTCCATTTAATTAACTCATTCCATGCCAGTCATCCTCAGTCTCCTACAGGGTGGCACAGCAATTCGCAAGCTAGGGCTGGACAGTGCTTGCACACAATTACAAATGTTCCTTCCAAGGTAATCTCTGCTTTGATACCTGAAGCAGAGTATCATGGAAATCCCTAGAGTCAAATTGGTAAATTGGCTTATTATTATCAGTTATACCAAGACACTGCCCATTTTCTGTAGAAAAATTTGCCAAGGACAATCATGGTCATGGAAAGACCATGATCACTCATGTCATAACGAACAAGTGAACCTCCAAATATACATCCTATTGGTTGTCCCCCTTAACAATAAGTACTCCTGTTTGAGTACTGTTGAGGAGGACAGCCCACCTGGGGGAAGCAACAGTGGCTGTGCCTCTGGCACAGGGTCTGGCCCTGCGGCTCAGAAGGGTAGGGAAAGGAAGAGGATGGCAGCAGTGATAGGGGACTCCATAGTTAGGGGGTCAGACAGGCGATTCTGTGGACGCAGGAAAGAAACGCGGATGGTAGTTTGCCCCCAGGTGCCAGGGTCCGGGATGTTTCTGATCGCATCCATGATATCCTGAAGTGGGAAGGTGAACAGCCAGAGGTCATGGTACATATTGGCACCAATGACATAGGTAGGAAAAGGGAGGAGGTCCTGAAAGCAGACTTCAGGGAAGTTGAGAAGCAGGACCTCAAAGGTAGTAATCTCAGGATTCCTGCCTGTACCACACGACAGTAATTATAGGAATAGAGTGAGGTGGAGGATAAATGCAGGCTGAGGGATTGGAGCAGGGGGCAGGGATTCAGATTTCTGGATCATTGAGACCTCTTTTGGGGCAGGCATGACCTGTACAAAAAGGACAGGTTGCACTTGAATCTGAGGGGGGGCCAATATCCTGGCGGGGAGGTTTTCTAAGGCTACTGGGGAGAGTTTAAACTAGAATTGCTGGGGAGAGGCTGTACTTGATCTGGTATTGGGAAATGAACCTGGTCAGGTGTCAGGTCTCTCAGTGGGAGAGCATTTTGGAGACAGTGATCACAATTCTAGCTCCTTTACCATAGCATTGGAGAGGGATAGGAACAGACAAATTAGGGAAGCGTTTAATTGGAGTAAGGGAAAATATGAAGCTACCATGCAGGAACTTGGAAGCATAAATTGGGAACAGATGTTCTCAGGGAAATGTACAGCAGAAATGTGGCAAATGTTCAGGGGATGTTTGCATGGCATTCTGCATTGCTACATTCCAATGAGACAGGGAAAAGATGGTAGGGTACGGGAAATGTGGTGTACAAAGGCGGTAGAAAATATAGTCAAGAAGAAAAGCTTATGAAAGGTTCAAAAAACTAGGTAATGATAGAGATTTAGAAAATTATAAGGCTAGGAAGAAGGAGCTTTAAGAAAGAAATTAGGAGAGCCAGAAGGGGCTTTGAGAAGGCCTTGGTGGACAGGATTAAGGAAAACCCCAAGGCATTCTGCAAGTATGTGAAGAGCAAGAGGATAAGACGTGTGAGAATAGGATCAATCAGATGTGACAGTGGACAAGTGTGTACGGAACTGGAGGAGAAAGCAGAGGTACTTAATAAATACTTTGCTTCAGTATTCAATTATAACCAATGTTTTGATGACAAACCCTTCCATCATCTTCAGGGGATCTGGGGTAATGCCTGGGCATATCTAGTCTGGTGGTATTTATACCCCTGTAGTCTGTCCCTCCTGATTGGTTAGTTCTCATCCAATCAGGTTTATGCTCTCCCACCTTGCTTACAATCAAATTCCAGTTCTTACTTAGAGTGAGACCTTTATCTATACCTTAGTGTTATGGTAACATATATGTACTTTGACAGCTGCTATGAAAACCCTGCTTGCAGCAGCATCACAGACAAGTAGACTCACATTGTAGACTCAAGCCACCCTCTCATTTCACTGCTGCCATCGGAAAGGAAGTCCAGGAGCCTTAGGTCCCACACCACTAGGGTCAGGAACAGTCCCACATCACCCCTCAGCCATCAGGCTCTTGAACCAGAGGGGATAACTTCACTCACCACAACCCTACAACCTATGGCCTCACTTTCAAAGACTCTTCACATCATGTTCTCTTTATTTATTTATTTATTAATTATTACTTTTCTCTCTGTTTTCTATTTGCACAGTTTCTTGTCTCTTGCACATTGCTCGTCTGTCTGCATTTGTTGTGTGAGTGTTTTATTCAAGTGCCTCTATCAAATAGTTTCTTAAATGTCCTTTACCACCACCCCTAGATGGGTGCTCCACAATTTCAGTTCTTTGCAACACACCCCAACATACCCTGAAAGGCATGAAATTTATTCATGAGTTGTATCATTCAGCTTCTCCCATCTGGAGAAGAAAACTGGAGTCACCTTCTGCCAGGCTCCTCCTGTGATGGAACTGCAGATCTCCTAGCCTGTATTTCACTGCCCAGGACTTCCACACCCTCTGAGTTCTCTGCCTCTCTCCTTCTTCAATGAGCTGCTCCCTGACTGCCATGGGTAATGCACCTTTGGGTGCTTCATGCCCCTCCCAGACAGAAGCCCAGTGAAGTATTGGAAGAGTTGTTTCATTCAGAGAGGACAAGTCCAGAAATGTACAGATCCTGCCTTTGTGTACCTTTGCATGTGTAAACCATCCTAAAGCTAGTTCAGACCTGGTTTGGGGTGATGACCTTTGTGTGTGTAAACTATTCTTCAAATAGTTCAGACCTGGTTTTAGGTAATGACCTTTGTGTGTGTAAATCATTCTTCAAATAGTTCAGACCTGGTTTTGGGTGATGACCTTTGTGTGTGTAAACAATTCTCCAACTAGTTCAGACCTGGTTTGGGGTGATGACCTTTGTGTGTGTAAACTATCTTAAAGCTAGTTCAGACCTGGTTTTGGGTGATGACCTTTGTGTATGTAAACAATTCTCCAACTGGTTCAGACCTTGTTTGGGGTGATGACCTTTGTGTGTGTAAAGTAGTTCAAACTTGGTTTGGGATAATGACGTTTGCCCTTTCTAAGGAATCCAAATTGCTTTCAGAATGAGAATAATAATCAGGTTGATTATCACTGACATTTGTGGTGAATTGTGTTGTTTTGCAGCAGCAGTACAGTGCAATAGATAAACATTACTACAAGTTATAAAGAGCAAATGAATCGTGCAGAAAAGGAACAACAAGGTAGTGTTCATGGGTTCATGGACCAAACTTATGTCTGATGGTGGAGGGGAAGAAGCTGTTCCAAAAACGTTGAATGTGGGTCTTCAGGCTCCTGTACTTCCTCCCTGATGGTAGCAATGAGAAGAGGGCATGCCCCAGGTAGTGAGGGTCATTAATGATGGGTGCCACCTTCTTGAATTATCACCTCTTGAAGATGTCCGTGATGGTGGGGATGGTGGTGCCCACGATAGAAGTGGCTGAATCTGCTGTCCATTGGAAGATCCTGGTATTGGGTTGGTGATTCAACCAATAAAACACCCAATGCAACAACGCTTCAGTGCTGTTGATTGGGTGCAGTTCAATATCTTGATACTTATGCACAGTACAGAAAGTTACTTACTACCCATTACGCTGCTGGCATTTAGGGCAGCAATGAAGATTCTCCATCTCTGGCGGTGTTCAGGGCTTCCTTCATCTTGCCAGTAGCTTCCTCTCGATTTTCACTACTGTCAGTCACGTAAATCCTGGGTGGAGATACAGGAATACCAGATGTAAAAGCATTCTTCTTTGCTATTTCCATAACAATTTTGTCTAACCGGCCAGAGTTGTTATCCCCGAGCTGAACCCTTATACCTGCAGGAACAGTGGACCACCCTTAGTCTGTCCTCTACTCTTTGACCCGTTTGGCATGAGTGACCCTACCAAGAGCCAAAGCACAAAGCCCTGACTCCAGCCAATTTGGCTCTCTGGGTCATTGAGGCATGCAGCCTCAAAACCACGTCAAAGTTGTGGTCCTCTTGGAGGAGAGCACAGAACGCAACAAGATAATTCCCAATTAAGTGACTTCAGTGCCGCTGCTAGAGAGGTAAACATCAGGAGAACTTTGCCTTTTCTGAATGGTGGCATTGGACTTTTAATAGAAGTTGGGAAGTTGGCTGGGGCACTGATACCAATAAGATACCAGACTCCAACACAGTAAACATACTCTCAATCCTGCACTTGAGTGCTGGTGTGGATAATGCACTCAAAACTCTGCACTGTGACTTTAATCCACCAGGGTTCTTACATTTGTTTTATGAGTTCAGGGCATTTCATCTTCACAGGACTAAAGAACAGGAGCAAGTTACTCAGCTACTTAAGCCTGTTCTGTAGGTCAGTGAGCTCATGAGTAATTTGAGCCATGACTCAACACTGTCTTGTTTTACCTCTTAAAGATGTCAGCTTAAAAATAATCTTAAAATTGGATTAATAATTGAGTGGGTGTTAATTCCATTTCAATTTAGGTCAGAATCAGAGTTACTAACACTGCAATATGTCATGAAACTTGTTGTTTTGCAGCAGCAGAAGAGTGCAAAGACATAATAAATTACCGTAAGTTACAAAAAATCAATAGTGCAAAAGAGGAATAACAAGGTAGTGTTCATACATTCATGGACCATTCATAAACCTGATGTCAGAGGGGAAGAACATTGATGTACCTTCACCTCCTCCCTGATGAAAAGAGGGCATGTGCTAGTGAGGGTCTTTCATAATGGATGCTGCCTCTTGAAGATGCCCTCAGAGGCTGGGAGAGTTGTGCCCATGATGGACTTGGCTGGGTCTACAATACTTTACAGCCTCTTTCGATCCTGTACACTGAAACCTCCACAGCAGGTGGTGATGCGACCAGTTAGAATGCTCTCCACGGTACACCTGCAGAAACTTGCAAAGGTTCTTAGTGACACACCGAACTTCCTCAAACTTTTCATGAAGTAGAGCCGCTGACTGCCTCATTGCGTTGGGCCCGGGATAGATCATCAGAGATGATGGTGCCCAGGAACTTGAAACTGCTCACCCTTTCCACCACTGATCCCTCGATGGGGGCTGCTGTGTTTTCTCCTGCCTTCCCATTCCTGAAGTCAGTGATCAACTCCTTGGTCTGGCTGACGTCGAGTGCAACATTGTTGTTGCTGCAACGCCACTCAGTTTCAAAGTTCTGCCAAGTCAATGCCAAAAGTATTTACTAACTAAGGTAGGGACATGTTCGGCACAACTTTGTGGGCTGAAGGGCCCGTATTGTGCTGTAGGTTTTCTGTGTTTCTACATAACTTCTAAAAAAACCAGCAGATATTTGTTACACCTACACTCTGTCCACCAGAGGAAGCAGTGGCCGCACATTTTAATTCCACGTCCCATTCCCATTCTGATATGTCTGTCCACGGCCTCCTCGACTGTAAAGATGAAGCCACACTCAGGTTGGAGGAACAACACCTTATATTCCGTCTGGGTAGCCTCCAACCTGATGGCATGAACATCGACTTCTCTAACTTCCGCTAATGCCCCACCTCCCCCTCGTACCCCATCTGTTACTTATTTTTATACACACATTCTTTCTCTCACTCTCCTTTTTCTCCCTCTGTCCCTCTGAATATACCTCTTGCCCATCCTCTAGGTCCCCCCCCCCCACCCCTTGTCTTTCTTCCCGGACCTCCTGTCCCATGATCCTCTCGTATCCCTTTTGCCAATCACCTGTCCAGCTCTTGGCTCCATCCCTCCCCCTCCTGTCTTCTCCTATCATTCTGGATCTCCCCCTCCCCCTCCCACTTTCAAATCTCTTACTAGCTTTTCCTTCAGTTAGACCAGACGAAGGGTCTCGGCCCGAAACGTCAGCTGTACCTCTTCTTAGAGATGCTGCCTGGCCTGCTGCGTTCACCAGCAACTTTGATGTGTGTTGCTTGAATTTCCAGCGTCTGCAGATTTCCTCGTGGAGACATTTGTTAAACTTGTTTAGAAATGGAAATAGCCTTGTTCTACTTAATATATTACTTAATATTTTGAAAACTTCAGTTAAATTCCTTCTTAATTTTCTGAGGATGCTGCACTCGTTAGTGGAGTATCACCTTGTCAATTAACCTCAGGAGATTATTCAGGTAAATTTGCACAGTACTCTCTTCTAGATGTCTGAGGCTATGCATTTTTCTTAAAATATAGAAAAATGTATTTCTAACGTGATTGAACTAGGGTCTGGAATAGCCATTGCACCAGGTTATCCCCTTATATTTCAGTTTCTCTGGATAAACTAGCCCGTTTGAATATTTCCTGTGCCTGATCAATGTACAGGCGCATTGACCCCATTTGGATCATCACCACATTCAGCTTTTCTGGTATCTCAGTCCAAACTGAATGACTTCACATCTTTCTAAGCTGGAATACATTTGCTATATTTGTGCGTTTGCTTAACCTTTAATGACTGTTGGTAATAATGGATTTTTGGTTTGTACACTGTTTATAAAGGCGCCCATCTCCTATCATTGGTGGTTGTGACATAATCCTGTCATCTAAATCAATATTAAATGTAAATAGCTTCTTCTCTGCTGAATGTAGAATAAAGGATTTCCTTCCCTTTGTTCTTCCCTCTCAGTCTCTCGATCACCATTTTCTGCAATTATATTCTACTTCACAGTAATATAACCTGCAGAGCTCAGCGTCCGTTCACCTACTTGTGTTGAAATGAGTGATCTAAGGCTTTCCTTTTTTGAGAGGAAAATGAGAGGTGACTTGATAGAGATGTACAAGATGAGTGAGAGAACAGCCAGAGACTTTTACCCAGGAGAGAAGTGGCTAATATGAAGGGGCATGATTTTAAAGTGATTGGAGGAGAATGTAGGCAAGATGCATTTAAGAAACTGTTAGATAGGCACACTGATGGTAGAAAAACGGAGGAAAGGTTAGATTGATTTTAGAGTGGGTTAAAAGCTTTGCAGGACAGTAGCCAGGCGGTAGGCTACAAATTACAACAGGAGATAGAAAAAGCATGCAGAAAGAGCAAAATTGTGATAAACATAGAGGATTTCAATATGCAGGAAGTTTGGAAAATCATTCAGGTGCTGTGAGGGGATTTGTAGAATGTCTACGAGATGGCTTTATAGAGCAGCTTGTGGTTGGGCCCACTAGGAGAACGGCAATTCTGGATTGGGTGTTAAGTAATCACCCAGATTTGATTAGGAAGCTTAAGGTAAAGGAACACTTATGAAATAGTGAACATAATATGATTAGAATTCACCCTGCAGTTTGAGAAGGAGAAGGGAAAATCGAATGTATCTGTATTACAGTGGATTAAAGGGAGTTACAGAGGCATGAGAGAGGAGCTGGCCAAAGTTGATTGGAAGGGGATGACAAAAGAACAGCAATGGCTGGTGTTTCTGGGGGACGCAGTACATCACCCCAGCTGACTCACAGGTGAAGTGTCACCTCACCTGGAAGGACTGTCTGGGGCCCTGAATGGTGGTAAGGGAGGAAGTGTAAGGGCATGTGTAGCACTTGTTCCGCTTACAAAGTTAAGTGCCGGGAGGGAGATCAGTGGGAGGGGATGGGGGGGGCGATGAATGGACAAGGGAGTCGCGTAGGGAGCGATCCCTGCGGAAAGCGTGGGGGGAGGGAAAGATGTGCTTAGTGGTGGGATCCCGTTAGAGGTGGTGGAAGTTACGGAGAATTATATGTTGGATGCCTCTCCCATTTCACGCACACCTGCTCTCACCTCATCCTCCCACCACCCCACTAGGAATAGGGTTCCCCTTGTCCTCACCTACCACTCCACCAGCCTCCGGGTCCAACATATAATTCCTGATGTGGCCTTCTATATATTGGCGAGACCTGACGCAGGCTGGGAGACCGTTTCGCTGAACACCTACGCTCTGTCCGGCAGAGAAAGCAGGATTTCCCAGTGGCCACACATTTTAATTCCACGTCCCATTCCCATTCTGATATGTCTGTCCACAGCCTCCTCTACTGTAAAGATGAAGCCACACTCAGGTTGGAGGAACAACACCTTATATTCCGTCTGGGTAGCCTCCAACCTGATGGCATGAACATTGACTTCTCTAACTTCTGTTAATGCCCCACCTCCCCTTTGTACCCCTTCTGTTATTTTTTTATTTATTTCTCTCTCTCTCTCTCTTTCTCTCTCTCTCTCTCTCTCTCTCTCTCTCTCTCTCTCTCCTTTTTCTCCCTCTGACCCTCTCACTATACCCCTTGCCCATCCTCTGGGATTCCCCCTCCCCCTTTCTTTCTCCCTAGGCCTCCTGTCCCATGATCCTCTCATATCCCTTTTGCCAATCAACTGTCCAGCTCTTGGCTCCATCCCTCCCCCTCCTGTCTTCTCCGATCATTTTGGATCTCCCCCTCCCCCTCCAACTTTCAAATCTCTTACTAGCTCTTCTTTCAGTTAGTCCTGACGAAGGGTCTCGGCCCGAAACGTCGACTGTACCTCTTCCTAGAGATGCTGCCTGGCCTGCTGCGTTCACCAGCAATTTTTATGTGTGTTGCTTGAAATTCCAGCATCTGCAGATTTCTTCGTGTTTGCGTTTGAAAATTCTGAAGGTAGTTAAGTCTTGGACTAGATGGAAAACACACCATGGTTCTGAAAGAGGTGCCTGAAGAGATTGTGGAGGCATTAGTAATGATCTTTCAATTATCACTAGATTCTGGAATGGTTTCCGAGGACTGGAAAATTGAAAATGTCATTCCACTCTTTATGAAGGGAGGGAGACAGAAGAAAAGAAATTATAGGTCAGTTGGCCTGTCATCAATGGGTGGAAAGATGTTGGAGTCTATTACTAAGGATGAAGTTTCATGGTACACGGAGGCACACGATTTAAAAAAAGGCCAAAGTCAGCAAGATTTTCTAAAGGGGAATCCTTGCCTGACAAATCTATTGGCATTTTTTGAGGAAATAACATGCAAGATAGAGTAAGTGTTTGTTGTTACTGTATATTTAATATTTCAGTAATATTGTAAATATATTGTTTGATTAAGCATTCTTTGCTTAAATAATTCTTTACGGGTTATATGTAAAAGTATGTGAATGGCGTACGTCATCACATCACCACATCATAAATGCACACCTCACTTAAAGTAAAAATGAAAATGAAACACGCATCTCTCAGCTTCATATTTTCTTTCAATTAGTTTTATGCTTTGGAGTTACAGTGACATCAAGTTTTAAAACAAACTTGAGACTACCTAGCTGTTGAAGCACAGCGAGATGTTTGATTTTTCAAAAAGTGGAGCTAGACATGTGAGTTTAAACAAGAAGTGCAGTTCGCTTTCTTTGCAAGAAGAGAGAAACAGTTGAATTTAAAAGAAAAGGCAGAAAGTGGATAAATCACAGGTTCATAAACAGGTGATAATAATAATAAAATTTAAAAAGCAACATCAGAAAGATACAGTACTGAGCAAAAGTCTTAGGCACCCTAGCTTATATATATTTGTGCCTATGACTTTTGCACAGTAATGTATGTCAGTGATTTAGAAGAAAGAACTGATGGCTTTGTGGCCAATTTGATACAAAGATACGTGGAGTGGCAGGTGGCATTCAGGAAGCAGGGTGTCTGCAGAAGGACTTTGACAGATTGGGCTAATGGGTAAAGAAGTGACGGATGTAGTGTAAGAAAGTGCATGGTGATGCACTTTGGCAGAAGCAATAAAAGCTTAGATAATTTTCTAAATGGGGAGAAAATTCAAACGTCAGAGGTGCAAAGGGACGTGAGTCCTTGTGTAGGATTCTCTGAAGATTAACTCTCAGGTTGAGTCAGTGGTAAGGAAGGCAAATGTGATGTTAGCATTCATTTTGAGAGGACTAGGATTTGGAGGACGGAGCTTAGTCAAGATGGCGCCGAACAGCAACTCCCTTACTTGCATCTTCGGAAACAGCTCTATTTCCATCTTTAATATCTCTATTTTTCCCTTTCAGGGTTCTTTTGAAGACCATGACCTGGAGTTACACACTGACTTCGCTTCTTTGCGGGAATGGGACCCACTCTCGAGGTGTCATGAATGGCCGTTATCCGACATGCCAATAGCGCAGCCTAAGAATTCGGCTCACCTTAGGATCTCAGGGCTCTGGAGATGAGTGGATCGAAGGTCGGTGTCCTGAATCAGTGTGTCGTGGGAACTGGAAGATCTTTGGCTGTGATCTGAGATCTTTGAGCACACAGCTTGGAAAAAAGCGACACAATGGATTTTTAACATTATAAACCAGCAAGCTGTTTGTTATGTCTCCCCTTTCGCTGTGAAGCGGAGACACCTCTTTCTCCCCTATTAGGGAGAGAGAGAACCTGTGGTATGTCGAATACCGGGTGAACACGTAGTCTTTGGAGTACTGCAAGTCTGTGTCTTTGGTATTGCTTTGCTCCCGCTTGAGTGCTCGGTGGTGGGTGCCGATGTTTTTGTTTTGCCGGTGGGGGGAGGGGGGATTGTTGCTTTGCTGCTGCTTACACACAGGAGGGAGGGGAGCTGGGGAGGGGTTACTTTGGGGTTCTAACATTTAACTGTCATTCACTCCTTGGGGCACTCCTCTGTTTTCGTGGATGGTTGCAAAGAAAAAGCATTTCAGGATGTGTATAAACAACAGGAATTCTGCAGATGCTGGAAATTCAAGCAACACACATAAAAGTTGCTGGTGAACGCAGCAGGCCAGGCAGCATCTCTAGGACTAGTCCTGACGAAGGGTCTCGGCCTGAAACGTTGACTGCACCTCTTCCTAGAGATGCTGTCTGGCCTATCAGGATGTATATTGTATACATTTCTCTGACATTAAACGTACCTTTGAAACCTTAAAACCTTTGAAGAGCAAGGACATAATGCTAAGGAATTGGTCAAATCGCTCTTGAGTACTGTGTGCAGTTTTAGGCCCCTTTGCTACGAAAGCATGTGCTGGCATTGGAGAGGGTCCAGAGGAGGTTCACAAGAATGATCCCAGAAATGACATGTGAGGAACGTTTGATAACTCTGAGTCTGTTCTCACAGGAGTTTAGAAGAATGAGGGGGGGATCTCATTAAAACATTTAGAATATTGAAAGGCCCAGACAGAATGGACGTGGGAAGGATGTTGCCTCTCGTGGGTGAATCTAGGACTAGAGGATACAGCCTCAAAATTGAGGGAACTCCATTTAGACCAGAGGTGAGGAAAGATTTCTTTATACAGAGTGTGGTGAATCTGTGGAATTCATTGCCACAGACGACTGTGCAGGCCAAGTTATTAAGTATATTGAAGTGGAGGTTGATAGGTTGTTGATTAGTTAGGGTGTTAAAGGTTATGGGGAGAAGGCAAGAGAATGGGATTGAGGGGGATAATAAATCAGCCACGATGGAATAGTGGAGCACACTCAATTGGCCAAATGGCCAAATTCTACTCCTCTGTCTTATGGTCTAACACTCTTGGCTGAAAGGATTGTATTGTGCTGTGGTGTAATATGTTCTACTTATTATAAGATATAGAGAGTACATTCAGCCCATCAGACTAGAAATCCCATTCTCTCTCTCACCTCCTATCCCCCTGAAACCTATTTCCTCTCATGCATTCCCATCAATACCTCTTTCATTCTACTGCCATTTGCCTACATTAAGGGGTAACTTGGCCAGATAAATTGCTGGCACATTCCTTGGGATGTCAGAGTCACAGAGACATGCAGCTTGCCAATAGGCCATTCAGTCCATCAGTCACCCATTTACAACATCATCGTCATTATGTGCTGTGTTGTGTGACATGGGCGATCATAGTCTTTCCATGACCATGACTGCTCTTGGCAAATTTTTCTACAATATTGGCTTGCCATTGCCTTCTGGGCAGTGTCTTTACAAGATGGGTGACCCCAGCCATGATCAACGTTCTTCAGAGACTGCCTGCCTGGTGTCAGTGGTCGCATAACCAGGATTTCAGATGCACCACCTGCTCCTTTGGCTTCACATGCCCCTGATCAGGGGGCTAAGCAGGTGCTACATCTTGCCCAAGGGTGACCTGCAGGCTAGCAGAGACTTGTACCTCCTTTGGTAGAGATGTATCTCCACCCCGCCGAACTCACCCGTTTACACTAATCCAAAATTCACATCAGCCTCCACTCTACAAGGTTCTACCCCTCATCCAGGCACTAGGGGCAATTCAGAGGCCCCTCATGCCTTTAGGATTTGGAGGAAAGTGAAGCGTCTGGGAGAAACCTATGTGTTTACTGGAAGAACTCCACACAGACAGTAACGAAAGTTGCTATTAACCCAGGATCTTGAAATCTAATGCATATGGGTTATAAATGCTGATGATGCCAGCAACATATACCATCTCAGTTGAGATGCACTCTACAGATCAGCTTCCAGTTTTCTTGGTGCTAGTGATTTTCCAACATTTGAACAATTTAAACGCTGGGCCAGATGGATTGAAGAAGCAGGGTGAGGGAACCAGAGGTGGGGGTCAGGCTGGTTCTGGTCACTGCTCAGGGACATTTCCTCCACTCTCCACTGACCTGAGGCTGAGGCTGTGGTCTGCTCCAGGCTTCATGTCTGAGGACTCACTTTCATTCTAACTGCTATTTGCTTACTTTCATGGTTTGCACAATTAGTTTTCTCCCCTCTCTCTGCACACTAGGTGTATGTTGGTCTTTTTTATGGATTTTGTTTTGTGGCTGCCTGTAAGGAGAAAAATTTCAAGGTTGTATAATTCATACATACTTTGATAATAATGTACTTTGAACTTTATAGCAGCTCCATTTATAAGCTGTTGACTTTTATTTTTAAATGCTAATAGAGTCATAATTTTTCACACATGATCAAAGTTCATTAGTAAGTCATACAGACAAGGGACTGCAGATTCTGGAATATGGACCAACAAGCAATCTACTGGAGGAACTCAGTAGATCGAGCAGCATCTGTTGGGAGGGGGTGTGGGGTGTTGGACAATTTTTCTTCTACTTCTCCGTCTTGTTTTACGGCATTTGGCACCCAGCTTAATGGTGCATTACCACCACCTTCTGCTCCGGAGTGTGTGCAATAGACTTACATTCTAAATCCCTTCACCCAATCACAAACACACACACACATACCCTAACCTACACTTTATCCTCTCATCTTTGGCCATCCTAGTACCCTATTCCTGTTTATCTGTCATATCTTATAAAAAAAACCCTGTACCCCTTAATAAAGCTAAAAATACCCTGACCTGTGCTCTCTCACCCATGCCCAGCAACCCTTTTAATGTGAATTCCTGCTACCCCAATTCCCTTAGTTTAATTCTCATTATCTCTCTCTGTATCCCATACTTCCTGCAGCTCAGAACTACATGTTCTACTGACTCCTCTTCCTGACATTCCTCACACAATCCTGTTTGGTGTTTCCCTATCATTTTCAATGTTTTATTTGATGCACAGTGTCCCAGCCTTAACCTAGTCCACACAGTCTCCTCTATTCTGTTTCCACTACCTACCCTAGTACCTGCTACACTTTTTTGTATTTGATATAAATGCCTCCCGTTCCCCTCCCTGTCCCATCTTTCTTGCCACATTTGGTTGATTTTTTTCCCGGATTACACACTTCACCTCTGCTTTACTGATATTAGTGTGCATTTCTATATTCTCTTTCTTTAAAATGTTCCAATTGTTGGACAACATTCCAGGGCAAACGCTGTATCAAGACTGAGATTGAAGAGGGAAATGGGTGGTATAAAGGGGGAGGGTGAGCCTGGAGTCTGAGGTAGTTGGTGGACTGAGAGCGGAGGGGGAAATGGGTGATATAAAGGGGAGGGGTGACTCTGAGGTAATTGGTGAACTGAGAATAGGTGGAAGATGACAGGCAATTTGCACCAGATAAGATGGGGAGAGGGGGTGGAGTTGGGACAGTGGAAGGTGAATGGACTGTCTCCAATATTTGCACTGCCATCCCCTCCCCTACACCTTGAAAGCAGGATCTCCCAGTGGCCACACATTTTAATTCCACGTCCCATTCCCATTCTGATATGTCTGTCCACAGCCTCCTCTACTGTAAAGATGAAGCCACACTCAGGTTGGAGGAACAACACCTTATATTCCGTCTGGGTAGCCTCCAACCTGATGGCATGAACATTGACTTCTCTAACTTCTGTTAATGCCCCACCTCCCTTTTGTACCCCTTCTGTTATTTTTTTATTTATTTCTCTCTCTCTCTCTCTCTCTCTCTCTCTCTCTCTCTCTCTCTCTCTCTCCTTTTTCTCCCTCTGACCCTCTCAATATATTCCTTGCCCATTCTCTGGGCTTCCCCCCTCCCCCTTTCTTTCTCCCTAGGCCTCCCTTCCCATGATCCTCTCATATCCCTTCTGCCAATCACCTGTCCAGCTCTTGGCTCCATCTCTCCCCGTCCTGTCTTCTCCTATCATTTTGGATCTCCCCCTCCCCCTCCAACTTTCAAATCCCTTACTCACTCTTCCTTCAGTTAGTCCTGACGAAGGGTCTCGGCCTGAAACGTCGACTGCACCTCTTCCTAGAGATGCTGCCTGGCCTGCTGCGTTCACCAGCAACTTTGATGTGTGTTACTTGATTAATCTGTTTTTGTCCCTCTTTCCCATCCCCCCTTTCTCTCTCTCTGTCTGGCTCCACCTAGCATTCACTTGCCTCTGTCTCTCAATGCCCCTACCCTACCTGGCACTGTCAGCAAATGCCCCTCCTCAGTCCACAATCACCTTCCTCACTCCCTGTCACCTCTTTATACTGGCCACTTCACCCCACCCTCAGTTCTGAAACAGAATATCAACCTGGAATATCAACAGTTCTTCTCCCCACCAACCACAGAGGCCGCTTAGTGCACTGAGCTCATCCAGCTGCTTGTTTGTTGCTTCACTTGTAGGCCAGTTAGTCCATGTATTCTCTCTCCCTGTCTCTGATCAGCATTACCATTCAGACTGTATCAACATGTCTGAGGCTGAGGTGGTCTGGGACTGGAGTGACGGCAGATCCCTCACCAATGCGTAAAACCTCCGCACTCAACCAGTGCTGAGGGAGGAGATACAGTATTTGTGCAGTCACATGGCACGGAGACATCCCATACGTCAAATATTACATTCGTTCTATCCTCCCAGTGTCTGTCCATTTTAATTCCACTTCCCATTCCCATTCTGACATGTCAATCCATGGCCTGTTGAAATGAGGCCACACTCAGGTTGGAGGAACAACACCTTATATTCCGTCTGGGTAGCCTCCAACCTGATGGCATGAACATCAGTTTCTTGAACTTCGGTAATGGCCCCCATCCCCTTTTCCCCTCCCACCTTATCTCCTTGCCCGCCCATCGCCTCACTCTGGTACTCTCTCCCCTTTTCTCTCTCCCATGGCCTTCTGTTCTCTCCTATCAGACTCCCCCTTCTCCAGCCCTGTTTCTCATTCACCAATCAACCTCCCAGCTCTTTACTTCATCCTTTCCCCTTCAGGATTCACCTATCACCTTGGGTTTCTCCCTCCCCTCACCTTTTAAATCTACTCCTCAGCTTTTTTTTCTCCAGTGCTGCCGAAGGGTTTTGGCCCTAAACATCGAATGCGCTCTTTACC
Source organism: Mobula birostris (assembly GCF_030028105.1). Classification (NCBI taxonomy): domain Eukaryota; kingdom Metazoa; phylum Chordata; class Chondrichthyes; order Myliobatiformes; family Myliobatidae; genus Mobula; species Mobula birostris. Next base: position 32,794,446 of record NC_092399.1, read on the forward strand.
ATAGATGCAGCCTGGCCTGCTGAGTTTCTCCAGCATTGTGTTGCTCTCCAGATTCCACTAGTCCCTTTCACACTTAGGGCAATTATAGCAACCATTCACACATCATTGACATCACTGGGAGGAAACAGGGGTTCTCAGAGGAAGCCCACTGACTAAAGGGAGAGCACGAAAGCTCATATGGGCAGGAGCCAAGTTCAGGATTGGACCCGGGTCTCTGTAGCTGTGAGAAGCTGCTCTCAGCTCTGCCCTCCTTCAGCAGATTAGATGAACAAGTCTGTCCTGATCGAAATCCTCATGTCTGCTCTCTGCCACCTCCGTCCAACATTGCAAGTAGATGTACAAGAACGACAGGCGGAGAATGAACAGCTACTTCATTAATGCCTTTGTCGGTAGCAGAATTGTGGCTGATTGACTCAAGGTGCTCTCAGTCATTCACTTTCCTGTGGCCATATAACTCCCGGGACGAGGTAGAGTCAGAGGAGGAGAAACAAATAACAAAGTTGATGTTCAGTTTATTGTCATATGCAGAAGTACACGAATGCACAGGAGGGAGGGAGGGAACGTCGACTCAGACCATGAGGGACCTGCGTCAGGCATTTTCATGCCTTACAAGGTGCAGGTTGGAAGTCTGTGTGGGGCGCCACTCCTCGCACAGACACTAGAGCAATGTGTGGTTAAGTGCCTTGCTCAAGGGCACAAACACGCTGCCACAGCTGAGGCTTGAACTAGCGACCTTCAGATCACTAGACGAACGCCTTAACCACTTGGCCATATGCAACGTGCAATGAAAAACTTTCAACAGCATCACAGATACACAGCATCAGATAAGCAGCATTCTCTAGAAAAACAAACATGAAACATACACACATTTTACAAGAAAGAACAATAGAGCTAAACACAATGAGAACATTTTAGCTCAAAGTGATTGAACTGGTCATAGTGCCACTAAGCTGTAGTGATCAGAGTCGGGCCAGTGGCTTCAAGAACGGAATGGTTGAAGGGAAGTAACTGTTTTCTGTTGCTGTGTTGTGGGACCTCTCTCATGACTTCTCTGCTGGTAACTGAGAGAAGGCAGCAGCCATGGCTATAGGTAATATGAGTTATAGGGAAAGATTGAATAGGTTAGGACTTTGTTCCCTGGAGTGTAGGAGAACGAGGGGACATTTGACAGAAGCTTACAAAATTAAAAGTGGTATAGATAGGGTAAATGCAAGTGGGCTTTTTCTACTGGGGTTGGGTGAGACTAGAACTAGAAGCCATAGGTTAAGGGAACCTGAGGGGGAACTTGTTCACTCAGAGGGTAGTGGGGGTGAGGAGCGAGCTGCCGGTGGAAGTGGTGGACATGGGTTCAATTGCAACATTTAGGATTAGTTTGGATAGGCACATGGATAGAAGGAGTATGGAAGGTTACCGTCTAGGTGGAGTTGATGGGACTAGGCAATATAACTGTCTAGCATGAATTAGATGGGCCAAAGAGCCTGCTTCTGTGCTGTAGTGCTGAATGACTCTATGCTCCTTTGATCACTGAGCCACTCTCATTAGTTTTGCTATTTTAAATCCCAGCCATGGGGGATTTTATTTAAGACCATAAGACAAAGGAGCAGAAGTAGGCCATTCAGCCCATTGAGACTGCTCCGCCATTTTATCATGAGCTGACCCATTTTATCCTATTTAGTCCACTGCCCCGCCTTCTCACCATAACCTTTGATGCCCTGGCTACTCAGATACCCATCAATCTCTGCCTTAAACACACCCAATGACTTGGCCTCCACTGCTGCCCGTGGCAACAAATTCCATAGATTCACCACCCTCTGACTAAAATGTCCCTAAATTTATGTCCCTAAAGGCTTAAACTTTTTACCAAGGAAGTGTTAAGTTTCTGATACTTCAATATACCTGCTTTGTTGCCCGCCCTTGTTGTCAGGTCCCTGTTGTCTAGGTCAACTTTCAGGGAAAAAAAATCATGGCAAAATGCAGGTTCTTATTTTAGGTGTTCATGGATGTTCCCTTCACGGGTAGCACAGGGAGGAGGAATCTCAGCCAAAGCTTTAATGTGGTGCGAATCGGAATGTATGTGGCTAATTCTGGGAGCTGTCTGCCTCAGTAGCACGCCACATGAATCAAAGGCCTCTTGATGCCGGCATGCTCTCTCCCCACCGCCCTCTCATTACAGGTTGACTGGCTCCTTGTACCAAAGAAAATGATGGAGGTACTGCCGTCAACTGAGAATGGTGAACACTTACTGTCTGTTACAACAATGCATGGAAGTCCTATCATACGAACACTCTGTTCTTAATAATCAGGTGTTACACTATTCTCCCTTTGAAGAAAGTAAACATATAAATACATAAAAATATACATTTACATCCATTAAATCATACAATTAAATAGTTATTTACAAAGATGTTTAAACATGAATTTAACCAATCGTAAATTTATTCAGTCCCTTCATCTCATCTACAAAACTCTTTCCTCTGATCTTTACATAATCTATTTAAGGCTTCATACAGACCTAGTCTCAAATCTCAATCTGCAATTGCAACTCCAATATAATTGTCTAAATAACTATGAGGGTATTGCATATTCTAAACAACAGCTTCCCTCAATAAACTTAACTAAACATTACACGGATTCACAAACAAGAAGCAAAGGGCCCTGTGTTGGGTCTGTAGAGGGATAATACCACAGAGAAGATTTACCAAGTTCTGGGGGTAAACTTGTTATCCAGAAGGCTAATAATTCTCAGCAACTACCAAGTGATTACAATTATACACTGTATTTGTGTACTGGATACTGGGTTATGGATGCACAACTGATGGACAGCCTGTACATATGAACAAACTATGGGAGACTGGTGGGATGGAGATGGATGGATCTTGCAAGTACTATGGGGCTGCAGGCATCTTCTGCCGGGTAGGAGAAGGGCATTTCTATGAGCCTTCTCTCCCCACCAATCCCACTCTACCACCCGCTCCCCTGACTTTCCCACCAATCGGGACTCAGTTAAGCTGAGCAGAGCTAGGAGCACTGGGCGGACTCATTGAGTCGGTGAGGCGTCTGTACCCGCTCACTTGCTCATCATTGCCCTTTCCGTAATGTTCTCCCACAATGTTCCTAATTCTGGTTACTAACACTTCTCAGCAACGCAGCCCTGTGCTAATCTGCAGTCTGCTTATACCAGCAAAAGAGCCTCCTACTTCCGTTGCTTCTTACAGCTCTCCATCTTCGTGCCTCTGTTTTTGCACCATCTTCCTTCCTGACCCCTCAACTCCGACATCCTGCAGTCACCCAGATCTTTCCTACCGCCCCATTTTGAAGCTGAACCACCTCCGATTTCCACTTTATCCATCACTGACAAGGCTTGCAGCTCCTCCTGGGCTGGTTTCTTCACATTCTTGCCACGCTACAATGGGCTGACACTACGTCCGTTCTTGCTACAAGATCCTTCCTGGGATCATCACAGTCTTTAAACTGCCCCTACGTTGCGGCACAGACCTTCCTTTGTGCAACTAGCCTGTGCTTGAATCAGGGAAGGGAAACATTATTTTATTTTATTTAGATACACAGCACGGTAACAGACTCTTGTGGCCCAGCGAGCCCGTGCCACCCAATTACACCCATGTTACCAATTAACCTATTAGATTATGAGGACGCGCAGTCCTCTTTTATTGTCATTTAGTAATGCATGTATTAAAAAATGATACAATGTTCCTCCAGAATGATATCATAGAAACACAAGACAAACCAAGATTTAAAAAAACTGACAAAACCACATAATTATAACATATAGTTACAACAGTACAAAGCAATATCGTAATTTGACGAAGAAAAGACTATAGGCACGGTAAAAAAAAAGTCTCAAAGTCTCTCGAAAGTCTCATTATCTCACGCAGACGGTTGAAGGGAGAAACTCTCCCCGCCATGAGCTTCCAGCGCCGCAAACTTGCCGCTGCAGCACCCTGGAAGCACCCGACCACAGCCGACTCTTGAGTCTGTCCGAAAACTTCGAGCCTCCGACCAGCCCTCTGACACCGAGCACTGAGCACCATCTCTGCCAAGTGCTTTGACCCCGGCCCTGGCAACAGGCAATAGGCAAAGCTGAGGATTTGGGACCTTCCCCTCCGGAGATTCTCGATCACACAGTAGCAGCGAAGCAGGCATTTCAGAAGTTTCTCCAGATGTTCCTCTGTGCTTCTCACGTCTGTCTCCATCAAATCAGGATTGTGCACGGCCCCTATTTAACAAATACGATATTTTGGAGCGGCCGCGCACGCTGCGTCGTGCCGCCATCTTCTCCTCCCGTCCCGGGAATTTGGAATATGGGAGGAAACTGGAGCCCTAGGAGGTCACGTACAGAATGTCCAAGCTCCTCGCTGACAGTGGTGGGAACTGTACCTCAGTCACTGGCACTGTAATACTTTTATCAAACTGCTATGCTACCCTGACACCCAATACGTAAAGAACAAACACCTTGCAGTCATCAGGAGTTTTGTTTCCTGCAGCAGAACTGTCTGTGCTAGAACATCTTGTAAACGCCACGCAATGATGAGCCTTTTGCTTCTTGTTTGTGGTCTTAAACGTCCTGGGAACTGACTCACAGACTGTTCACACAAATTAAGACTCTTCCTCTGAACTGCTGTGTTTCTTATCCCTGCATGCAAACAGAAAGTGGAACACGAGGGTCCAGTGTTGGAACACCATACATCATGGTCCGAGAAGATAACTTCACTTTGATGTGACTGCTTTAAGTCAGTAGACTGGTCTATATTAAGACTGAGCAGTGAATCCAGATAAGAATGTCACCACCGTCTATCAGCAGGTGTGTAAAGGACAGGAGTGAGATATGCCAACTAGTAGAATGGTGTTGCAGCTGGCACTCAACATCAGTAAGACGCACGAGCTGAGAGTGAGCAGCTTCAAATTCCTGGGCATCAAGATCTCTGAGGACATAACCTGGTCCGAAGGAAGGCAAGACAGTGACTGCACTTCTATCAGGAGTTTGAAGAGATTTGGTATGTCAACAAATACACTCAAAAACTTCTATAGATGTACCCTGGAGAGCATTCTGACAGACTGCATCACTGTCTGGTATGGAGGGGCTACTGCACAGGACCAAAAGAAGCTGCAGAGGGTCGTAAATCTAATCAGCTCCAACTTGGGTATTTACCTACAAAGTATTAAGGACATCTTCAAGAAGCGGTGTCTCAGAAAGGCAGCATCAATTATTAAGGACCTCCAGCACCCAGGGCATGTCCTTTTCTCACTGTTACCATCAGGTAGGAGGTACAGAAGCCTGAAGGCACACACTCAGCAATTCAGGAACAGCTTCTTCCCCTCTGCCATCCGATTCCTAAATGGACATTGAACCTGTGAACACTACCTCACGTTTTTAATATATATTATTTGTTTTTGCACAAATTTTAATGTATTCAATATATGTATACTGCAATTGATTTACTTATTGTTCTCCTTCTAGATTATGTATTGCATTAAACTGCTGCTGCTAAGTTAACAAATTTCATGATATATGCCGGTGATAATAAACCTGATTCTGAAGTATTTCTTCACTGGTGCAGTGGTATGGAGTGAGTGGTGACAGTAATAGTGCAGTGAAACCGGAGGCAAGGAAATGTTGCTCCAAAGGACCCAGCCACCCTCTCCACCAAGGATCCCTAATGAACACCTCCAACTGTTGGTGATCCCAAGTATCATCCTAAATCCTCTTTCTTCCTTCCTTTCAACTTCTCTCATCCTTCCTTTTTAAAACACTCCTATTTGCTTGGGCTTTTAAGCATTTGCCGTAATATCACCTCACATGATTCAAAGCAAGATTCTAACCCTCCCAGTGTCAGTTCCCATAATATCTCCTCATCCTCTCTTTCCCAAGTGCCTCAATTTCCATCTCCCTCTGCAGTGCCGGGACCATTTCTGACAGCAGGACATTACTGTTTGGGCTCAGATCTGAATTCAGGGCATGGGTTACAGTTATTCCCCACTATTCCACATCTCAAGACTAGACAACGTCTGCATTTCAAAAAGTTACTTCACTGCCAGCAATGCACGCAGTTAACAAGAGAAGTGATATATAAATACAATCTTTATTGACCCGTTATTTGTCTCCTTTACTTATTTGTATGGAGGAAATGTTTACTGTCCAGCAGAAAATAACATACCGGTGTTTATTTAAATAGAGATAACAAATATTTTAAACTATGGAATTCAGTATACAGTAAAACTCTCATTCTGCCAATTGATCATTCAGATTTCTTGATCGTTGGGCATCTGGCTCACCAAGTAATGTTTGCTTCACACCCTTCCGATTTGCTCATTTCACGCATTCTCATTCACTGGATCCAGTTCCCACATGCTCTGACCTGCTGAGCCCCAGCTCCTGTGCTTTCCACTAACCAGACCCTCAGTTCCCACTTCCCTATCTCACTCTCAGTTCCCACTCCCCTATCTCACTCTCCAGAGCCCCAGTTCCCACACTCCCATCTCACTCCCAGTTCCCACTCCCCTATCTCACTCTCCAGAGCCCCAGTTCCCGCACTCCCGTCTCACTCCCAGTTCCCGCACTCCCGTCTCACTCCCAGTTCCCACACTCCCGTCTCACTCACTGAAGCCCCAGTTCCCACCCTCCCATCTCACTCTCAGTTCCCACACTCCCGTCTCACTCACTGAAGCCCCAGTTCCTACACTCCCATCTCACTCTCCAATGCTCTGGTTCCTGTTTCTGAGGTCTCGACACTGGAGTCCCAGTTCCCACACTCCCATCTCAGTCCCCAGTGTCCTGGCTCCTCACTTCCTTTCTGGATTGCCCGGGCCCTGATTCCCATACTCACTTTCATCCGACTGGAGTCCTGTTTTTGTGCTTATAAACTTAACTGGCTCACTGGGGAGCCTATTACAGTTGTGGTGTGGAAATAACACTAGAAAAGTAAGTTTGCCAGTCTAGCACCACTGAAGTCCCAAGGGCACCTCATACCAGAGTTTTACTGTACAGCAAATACAAACTGTCATTAAATAAGGGATTGTAACCACAGAGAAGCCCGTGGTTACCAGACACAGGGAACGCAGGGGTAATTCAGGCGAGTGGGTGCTTGACTATCAGAACTGCAACAAGTAATTCATCGTGTGGAATGGAGCTAGTCGCCCGTAGCTTCATTATTCTGCGACATGTTTGGTTTCTCCCACAGATCTCAGCAAGCAGACAGGAAAGAATGGGAGCTTGTCGGACAGTGGAGGTCCCCTCAGTCGGATCTCACTGTTGCTTCAGTCACAGGATGGGGAGTCCAAGGAGGGAAATGGAGGGCAGCTCCAGCAGAGCTCATGACTGGCCCAGATGGGCGGGAGCTCGTCCTCCTCAGGCTGAGAGCTCAGTCTTGTTTGGACACAATCCCTGGGCGAGAGGAACTAACATCATGTTGTGGGTCTGTATACTCGTTGTCGACTGGATTGGTGCTGTGCTCCAGGGTGCCATAGGAGAAAGAGCTACTCAGTTCCGGCTGCACTGGACTCTTAACAAACATGCTCCTGAGCCCTGGAAAAGAAACAAGTCTTGGATCGTCAGAAAGCTCCAGCAATGTGGGGATATCAGAGGGAGATGTGGGTGGAATAATATCAAAGCAGTTTTTTAACTAAAAACCGGAAAACCCATCCACTGTCTGGCTTATTTATTTTACAGAACTCTCTGCAGCAATAAATGTCAATCATGAACAACTAACCTTTATAGAAACCTAGAAAACCTACAGCACAATACAGGCCCTTCAGCCCACAATGTTGTGTCGAACATGTCCCTACCGTAGAAATTACCTAGGGTTACCCACAGCCTTCTATTTTTCTGAGCTCCATATACCTGTCCAGGAGTCTCTTAAAAGACCCTGTCGTATCCGCCTCCACCACCATTGCCGGCAGCCCATTCCACACACTCACCACTCTCTGCGTAAAAAAACCTACCCCTGACATCTCCTCTGTACCTACTTCCAATCACCTTAAAACTGTGCCCTCTCATGCTAGCCATTTCAGCCCTGGCTATCCACACAATCAATGCCTCTCATCTTATACACATCTATCAGGTCACCTCTCATCCTCCATCACTCCAAGGAAAAAAGGCCGAGTTCACTCAACCTGTTCTCATAAGGCATGCTCCCCAATCCAGGCAACATCCTTGTAAATCTCCTCTGCGCCCTTTCTATGGTTTCCACATTCTTCCTATAGTGAGGCGACCAGAACTGAGTACAGTACTCCAAGTGGGGTCTGACCAGGGTCCTATATAGCTGCAACATTACCTCTCGGGTCCTAAACTCAATCCTACAGCTGATGAAGACCAATGCACCGTATGCCTTCTTAACCACAGAGTCAACCTGCGCAGCAACTTTGTGCGTCCTATGGACTCGGACCCCAAGATCCCTCTGATCCTCCACACTGCCAGGAGTCTTACCATTAATACCATATTCTGCCATCATATTTGACCTACCAAAATGAACCACTTCACACTTATCTTTATGTTCATTTCAATTTCAGAATGTTGCACATAACTTTCAAAATACTCGAGTGGACTACTTAGCAATCCCAATGTGGTAACCAAGTCATCTGGGGCTTTTATAAGGAACCGGAGAGGTAGTCACTCAGAACAGGAGACTGGGACATACTCAACTGTTCTCTAAAGAGAAGTAAAAGTCTGAAAGTAAAATTTGAGCAGACTTGGGATGAGACACAAAGGGTCTTCATAATTCCATGAAAATCAAAGATTTTGCCAATAAGTAACAAATGCAAAGTGCAAATTTCCCTGCTTATCGAAGTCAGTTATGAAGAAAACTTGTCTCCCAGTGACTGAATGGAAAACTTAAGTTACACCCAGATGAATTATTTCTTGTTCTTCTCTCCACTGATACTACCTGATCTGCTGATATTCCGCCCCCCCATATATTCAGTTTTCAGTCTGTAAATATTATCATTTTCAGTTCAGTTGTGCTTTATAGAGAACTACCAATATATCTGTGGTTAAATCATTATGATTTACAGTTGAGCAAACGAGGGTTTCTAACTTTGGAGCCAAGGAGAAAGTGAGTTGACTTGACAGGGGTGTACAAGATGATAAGAGGCATAGGTTGAGTGGATAGCCAGACATTCTCCCAGGGCAGAAATGACTAACACCATGGGGCTTAATTTTAAGGTGACTGGAGGAAGGAATAAGGGTGATGTCAGATGTAAGTTTTTTTTAAACACAAAGAGCGGTGATAGAGGCAGACACATTAGGGGCATTTAAGAAACTCTTAGGCACATGGATGACAGCAAACAGCAGGGCTATGTAGCAGGGATCTTATAGTAGGTTAAAAGGTCGGCAAAAGATTGTGGGCCAAGGGGGGGTGTACTGTGCAGTAATGTTCTGTGTTCTAACAACCAACAGTACTTGATTTTGCCAAACACCTAATAAAAATGAAAAGTTTCTCTGAAAAGAACCAGACTAAAAATAGCAAAACTCCAGCCCAAATTATTATCAGACTGAACAGGCTTAAGGTCTTTTTTGCAGACAAGATGTTGAGGAATGCCCAATAAGTATTGCAAAAGGGTAGACAAGGAGAATACACTTGCAGTTTACAGAGGGGACTACAACAAGGGCTACAGTTCCTACTGACTGGAGTTGTTGAGATGGGTGGTGTAGGTGAAGTTGTTGGGAAATGGAGTTCATACAAGGGAGAAAGGGTAGTATTAGTGTCTGATTAGAACGGGACACACATTTAAGATAATAGCTGAGGTGGCGGCGATGCTCCTAAGGAGAAACTTTATTTTCTCAGGGGGATGTTTCGGATCGTGAACTCACTAGTTGTGGCAACAGAGTAAATCGGGGTTTCCTGAAGGAACTGGAGATGAGCTCAAATAGGAACAGGAGAACAGGACTTTCTGGATTGCTTTATGATGAGCTGGTGATGGGTCCGTTTACCTTGTGGGTGAGAAGCAACTTAACACAAGCATAAACTCTGACGTGCACCAGTTGGGCTGGGCCTGAGCTAAGGACCAAGTGCCAAGCAAAACCATTTCTGAGTACACATGTGGTAACTATCAGCCGAATGCTGAGATGCTGAGAAACTGTCAGATGCTGCATGGATTTAGGATAATCGAACGCGCAGAATGTTTCTCCAGTTACTTGCAGACTGAGTTCAGGGTTTCTGAGCTATGGAGCTGCTGCAATCACTCCATGGTGCTCAGAAAGCTGAATCCTTCCTGGAGCTTTGCACCCTGGAACCACAGAGGTCAGATCGGCCATCTGCCAGGGTAAGAGGAGATGGAGGGTTAGGGAGCGCTGAATACCAGGGAGGGTGGTGACTCCACCAAGGGAGAAGGGGTGGGTACACAGAAACATTCATGGCAATCAGGCAAAGTCAACATGACTGTGTGGCTGGGAAATCACGTGTGACCAATTTATTGGAATTTGCTAAAACAACATAAAACTAAGGCAGGAACTATGTTTAGATTTCCAAAAGAAGTTTTAAAGTGCTGCTTCAAGATTGCTTATCATGATTTTTCAGTACACGAGTGAAAAGGAGGGTGAAATTTTTGTTACTCTCGATCTGATGCAGCATAAAAAACACAGCAAGCATAAACAAAAAAAAAACAAAGAAATACAATAAATATAAAAGCAGTCCTATAGAACAATGTACATGTTAACTGCTTGAGTGTGGCTCTATATACAGAAGGTTAGAGTATGTACATAGACTGATATAAAGTGACACTAGGTGGTAGGGGGTGGTGAGGTAGATTAATGTGAAGAGATGTTAATGAAAGGTTATTGTAGAAAATAAAAGCTCCAGGTGCAAGAGGTAACATTCTGTTATAACTAGAAGATTGGCTGGCTTACAGGAAAAAATGTAAGTGGACAAAAATGGGTCTTTGGTTGGCAAAGTGAGATGTGCCACAGAGATCAATGATGGGGCCTCAACTTTAAATGACTTGGATGCAGGCCAGGAATATGGCTGTTAAACTTGCTGACGATACAAAGATAGAAAGCAAATTGTAAAAGGATGTAAGCAGTGTAAAAGATACAGATAAGTCAAGAGACTGAGCAAAGGTCTGGGGCCCACATCCCCACAAACACGAGCACTCATCCCCTACAATCCAACCCCCAACACCAACCATAACCAACCTTAGCCACCACCCCCACAAACCCTTAGCATATCCATACCTGAATAAGACAGGTGGCAGAATGAGAAAGACCGTAAAGTAGTGTTGAATCAGGTTAATGAAGGCATGGGCCAGATCAGAGTGGCAGGGTTGAGGAACACTGAAGCTCCAGTAACGGGATCAAGAAAATACACGAGGGATAATTTTCCCACTGCCTGCATAATTACCTCCTAACCCTAACACTGAGCACATTTACACAAAGTGTTACGGGGAAGCATCATCCACCATCTGGGACCCCACCACCCAGAACATGCTCTCTTCTCATTGCTGCCATCAGGAAGAAGGTACAGGAGTCTCAGGACTCACATCACCTGGTTCAGGAACAGTTATTACCCCTCAACCATCAGGGTCTTGAACCAAAAGTGACAGCACATCTGGAATAACCTGTATGGTATCAGACGGCTTATCTAAGGACCAATGTTACAGCGACACCACAGCATTTCACTCAACCTCACTTGCCCCATCACTGAAATGCTCCCACAACCTATGGACTCACTTTCAAGGACTGTTCATCTCATGTTCTCCATATTTAATGTGTATTTACCTATTATAACTATTGCTTTCTTTTTGTATTTTCACAGTTTGTCGTCTTTTGCACACTGGTTGAATGCCCAAGTTGGTTCAGTCTTTCATTGATTTTATTATGGTTATTGGATTTATTATGTCCACAAGAAAATGGATCTCAGGGTTGTAATATGGTGACATATATGTACTTCGATAATCAATTTATTTTGAACTTTGAAATGGTACGAAATGCAGCAAAATGTGAAATGATTCATTTTGCGAAAATTTTAAAAATAAGACACGTTGTCTAAATGACGAGAGATTGGGAGCAGGGTCCCGTGCATTATTCACATTAAATTGGTATGCAGATAAAGAAGTTGAGAAAGCTAAGTGAATATTATTATTTTTTGCCAGGGAAATTCAATACCAAAGCAGCCTTATGTTTCCGTTATATTGGGGAAGTGGTGATAGCACATCTTGAGTGACATGTATGGTTTGAGATTGCTTATTTAAGGATCAATGTTATAGTGGTGGAAGCAGTTCATAGAACGTTAGAGATCAGACTGTCTCATGAAAAAGTTTGGACAGGCTGTGCGTGTTTCCACTTGGCTTTTCCCACAACCGTGCTCCCCCACCACCCTCACGTACGCCTCCTCCTACATCACTGGGCCGGCCCCGTCAGCTGTCTGCATTATTACCGACCTGGAATCACGTCCATGTTGATGTATGGTTCAAAGGCCTTCTTCTTGCTCCGTGTAATCAAAAAAACTCCTAGAAAGGCGATGCAGGAGCTAAGGAAATTAAGAAACCAGAATCAAAGAATTATATTCAGACCAGGTCCTAGTCCAGCAAACTAATTAGTTCCTTTCACCTGCTCTTTCTCTGAGTGCTTTTTTTCCCCCATTTTGCCACCTTCCCTACACGCACCGAGTTCCACATCATAAATATTTGTTGTTTAAGAAATTTAATCCTAACTTGATTATTTTGATCAAATAACCAGTGAGAACCAGGTTGTTTCAGCAATCAGTTTGGTGATCTCATGTGGCAGTCAGAGTCCAGGGAAGAAGAGTAAGTACATAAGTGTGATGGTAAAGACCAGCAAATAGAGTCAGACAGGGCTGGGGTGGAAATGGAACAACAGCGCCTGGGATGAGGAGTTGTCATGGTCAGTTATTTTATGGATGCCAGAGTGGCCTTAAAACAAAAAGTCCCATGCAAACCACAGTGAATACTAAGACTCATTTATGACACACATTACCCTCCATATACAGTGGGAAGAGAGTATTTAAGTCTGTTCTCTAGGAAACACTCCCGGGGTACGGTTTAGAATGAGAATCCAATATTTTATTCCTGAAATCACAAAGATTCAAAGTACGTTTATTATCAAAGTATGTGTGCAGTATACAACCCCTGAAATTCAACTTCTCCACAGACAGCCACAAAACAAAGAAGAACCATGGAACCAACCCATTCAAAGAAAAACATCAAACCTCCCCTCCCAAGCGCAAAAAATATCACGCAAACAGCAAAAACAAAAGACTGAAAACACAGAATATAAAACACAAAAATTAAAAGCTATTATGTGGAATGCATTTATCCTTTTACTCCCGATAGAATTCACCTTGACTGCACGGCTGAATGAGTATTTAAAGTTGAAGAGTGTGCCTCTGTGAGGGGGCTGGTGGGAGTGCAGATGGAGATGGGGAAGGAAGCCCCGTTTACGTGAGCAATGGGTGGAAAATGGAGCCCGTGCTGTTGAGTATAGTGTCTGGAAACCATAGATGAGAGGTGCTTCCAATATGACTTCCCTTCTCCTTGGCTGTGGTTTTCTTTGCCTATCGCTTTGGCTCTATTGACAAAGATATATCATAGCCTTCAGGACACAGCACTTGACTGGACAATTTCAGATGGTCGGCTGTTCTGTTCTTGTATTTCATGTTTCTTCTATTTGTTTTTTCTCCCTCTTTTCTCTTCTGATTGGTTGAAATTTCCCTCGTCATCTCCTCCACATTCCTTCTCCAATTTACCACCACCTTTCAACTGATATGACCAATATCAATTGAAAGGTGCTCATCATCTCCTGCCCTTCACACAATCACAAACATATCCTCTTCGTTCCATCTACCTCAGTCTTCTCTGCAACTTCGTACTTTTTCAAATGGAATACCTGCCCCAGTACTAATGAAATGTACCTTGACCTGAGATGTTAACTGCTTCTCTCTCCACAGACACTGACTGACCTACTGAGTATTTCCAAGATTTTTAGCATCTGCAATTTTAGATTTTAAAATTATAGGAAATATTTACCATCTGGTTCTTCAGATCGCACTGCATCTGCACAGTATTTACTCATTTAGATTTGACATCATTCTGATACAGAGTAGAATGAGTATTATTTTTTCATATTTTCTTACAACACAGAAGCGGCCATTTGTCCCTGGAGTTCATGCTGGCTTTCAGAGCAATCCCATTCTCCCATTTATTTCCCTGTAACCTCTACTTTCTCATATGCCTATTCACACCTGGATTATAGAACATAGAACAGTACAGTACAGCACAGGCCCTTCAGCCCACAATGTTGTGCTGACCTTTTAACCCACACTATGATTAATCTAGAGTGGTGCGGCGGAGATATGTCTCTACCAAAGACACTCCTTCCCCTGGGCAAGGTGTAACACCCGCTTAGGGTCACGAGAAACCATGGGAGCAGGTGGTGGCTGGTCATATGAGGATCTGGTGCACGTCACAAGTCCTGGTTATCCGACCAATGCTGCCGGGCAGACAATCTCTGAAGAGTATTGATAATGGCTAGGGTCACCTATCCTGCAAGGACACTGCCCAGAAGAAGTCAATGACAAACCACTTCTGTCGAAAAATCTGCCAAGAACTCATGGTCATGGAAAGACCATGATCGCCTACATCATACGAAACGGCATATAACAAACAAGTGATATGATTAATCTCTCCTACATCGTCTTCCATTTTTCTATCATCCATCTGCCTAACAAGGTTTTTTTTTAAGTGCCCGTGAATAGTACTGCCTCTACCACCACTCCTAGCAAGAGTCTCCTGTCACCCACTCCCCAGGAGTACGCTACTGTGCCATTTAACCCACACCCAGTACCTTTTACGGGGGAAACCAGAACACCCTCCAAAAAAAATCTACACACTCACAAAAAGATGTGAGGATCGAACAAATATTACTGGAACTGTGAGGAAGAAGTGCCTGCTATATCACCCTGCCAACTACTGCCTGATATTACTGCACCATATACTGTGGAGAGTAAAGATTTACAAGGCTTCATATACATGATTCATCTGATGATATGTGACTTCACAAGCCAATACTGGGGAGTCCCAGGCTGTTATTCACCCTTGTATTCAATTGTGCTACCACATCAGGTGGTCTGTCCTGCTGATGGGACACGATACACCCAAGGGCTGTGATGGAGGAGATAGGCACATTCTCTTTAAGGTGATTGGCTGGGAAACAACTAGACCAGAGACAAAGATTGTCCTCTGAGTGGTGTGATGTAACCCATGATGTTCCCTGAGGTCTGTTTCCTGTCTTCAGTGTTTCACCACATCTAGGGAAGGAGCAGGGAGTTGTATGTGCCAAGTTTCAGAACAATACCAGATCAAGAGGCAATCTTTGTAGATGGGAGCAGCAAGAATAAATGAGCATGTTAAAACTGTGGCTAGTGAGGTTTTATGTAGACGATGAGATCATCCAGTTTAAATATATGAAGACAAAATAAGAGTTTTTTTAAATGAGAGACTAGGGAGGATTTTGATAATAAATTACTCAAAGCTAATAGAAAAGCATTTGGATATGAGCCTCTAACCTCATCCTGCCATGGATGAGAAAAACTATATTATTTTTGTGCTCAGTTAGGGTGATGATATCATTAATAATTTAATTTGTTAAGTTTAGTTCCAGTGCTTTGGAATCACTCCTGTTCCTCAGATGCTCAACAGTTTGCAGAAGTTTTTTGGTTTACCAAAAGATGCTGCATTTTATAGGGCCACCTGGGTCGAACACGATTTCTGATCATTACTGTAATACACAGGGATGAAGGTGCTTCCGAACTACAGGGTCTTGGTCAGGCTCCAATACCGTATTTACGTTAGGACAGCAGATTTCACAAAATCAATACTGGCCTTGAAGAGGACACAGTATACTAAGAATATTCCAGGAAGCTAATTTATGCATTCAAATTGTTTAATGGCCTCTTAGGCTTTGTAGATAAACAGTTTCTCTATATTCAGTGGGCATATCCTTAAATAGAGAACCTGACTAAGTAAGGTGTCAGGAAGCACATTGTCAGCCACAGGGCACTGTGAGTCTAGCATTCTCCGTCACAGGGCTGTGGATGTAATGGGTCAATGTTGATCATTTCTTTGAACAGGGATAGGAGAAGGGAACAGGAGAGCAGGTGTGGGGTAACCCACATAGGCGGTTTTATACACAGCACTGTCAATTTGTGTTGGCACTTTCCATGATTAAGCATTCCCATTTCTTCAGTCACACATACATTTAAATAATGTATTGTTTGCTAAATTAATTCTCATCCTCCTTCCGACCAAAATTTGTTTAATGCTGATCGAAAAATTTCAATTTGTCATGTGCTTGACCATTTCGTCAGTCTGTCAGGGTCATTATGAAGTTGTTACTTAGCCACCCCAACTTTTTCTCTAACATTTCCAAATTTTATAATATCTCCAAATCCTGAAAATGTTTTGAATAACTTCTATCTTTTAATTATTACTTCCCAATTAATTGGATCTCACCCAATTTCTATCTGTTACTTGTCAATCTAAGATTCCAGTCTGCCTTGTCATCTTCAGCTTCTACGCGTTTCTCGCGCTCTCTCTCCCTTTCTCACGCTCCCTTCCAACTATTCCACATATAGTTTGAATATTTTGCTTGACTGTTCCTTATCATTTTCTCAATGTGTTCTAAATCTGGTTTTACTGTCATTGTTCTTCAAACCAAAGATGGTCCCACTTGCCCCCAGATTCTCTAGAAGCAGTTCAAACACACCTTGCACTTTTATTGGATACCCTGATAAAGAGAATTCTGTTTCTTCCACTCTGCTGTGTGAGAGAGAGGAACATGGGGGGAGGCGGGGTGAAAGCATGAGAACGGGGGAGGGAGGGCGAGAACAGGGGGAAGGAGGGCGAGAAACGCATAGAAGGTGAAGATGAGATGATGCCAGACTTGACTCGGTGCTAATTCTCTAGTGACTAGTTTGGTTCTGTATATGGCTTGGGAATTTGATCCGATGTTCACTCAGAAGTATTAGATCCAGCTCCGATCCGGTGTTGACTCACACTTGGCTCAGTCATCAACAGCTGGAGCAGGTGCAAATCAAAGGGTGTGAGATCCGGACCAGAGGCAGACCAGCCCACACTGCCTCCTCTGCTCCTAACCAAAATAAACTATTCTTATTCCGTAACCAGCCTGTCTGATACTCTGGGTCATTGTTGCCAGTGATGTGGTGAAAGAAATCAGGCATGAACAGGGGAATGCTGTGGTAGGGAGCAGCCACATCATATTGTGATTAAAACACAGTGACCATTTAAAACTACATCACTAGCGACTGTAAAGGCAAGGCATTTTCAACTGGACCATTCAAAAATTCTACTATTAACCTGAAATTAGCTTGGATTCATATTTTAATAAGAAGATCTGTTCTCTGGATTCTTGCCTGCATCTCTCTCCAGTGCCAATTTTAACACAGAACATAGAAACCTACAGCACATTACAGGCCCTTCGGCCCACAATGTTGTGCCGACCATGTAACCGACTCTAGAAACTGCCTAGAATTTCCCTACCACATAGCCCTCTATTTTTCTAAGCTCCATGTCTTATTCATCAATACTACCATCCCTTTTCTCCCCATCACTACCATTCCTGGATACCTGTGGCTAGAAACATGTTTTCAACCCTCCCCTTCATTGAGTCAGGCTGCTTACTACAGTTATATCAAGTGACAATTTGCCTCTCTGCACTTCACTAACTTTACTGGCTGGGCTCCGTGCATTGACCCTGGACTTCTTGGGGTGCAAACATACCCACAGACACAAGAACTTGTATCCTGCGCCCAACACAAGCTGTCGCAAGCAGGAGAGGTAAAAGCAGCCACGTGTAAAACACACATAAAAAAGGTCATTATTGATGAGAAATTGGAACTGGAAACCTGCACACAGTTCTGGTGCCATTGCCAGAGGCATGAATTAATCCCACCGTTACGCAGCTGCTGTGTTTACGGCATCTACCTACCCGAGGATGAACATGCAGATGTGAAGAGCATCCGAACCATTGAACTCTGAATAAAACGTGGCCCCTAGAAAGCAAAACAAGGCAGTCAGGGTGGGTCGGGTTTCACTGTCTTCACTCCCACCCCTCTGGCCTTCACCAGTCACCACTCCCAATCACTACAGGATGCAAAGTCACTCTCCATTCACAGGGACTGCTACACACGTGGGCACTAAAAGTTAGGACTGTTTATTGTTATTATTCAGTAAACGAGTGTAAAGAAGAATGAATGATTTTTACTCCAGGTCTGATGCAGCTTAAAAAAACACAAAGCATAAGACTATAATACTATAAATATAAAAGCAATCCTATCCATTATTTATTATTATTATTATTATTATTATAGAGAGAGAGAAAAAAATATATATTTTTCTCCCTCTGTCCCTCTCACTATACCCCTTGCCCATCCTCTGGGATTCCCCCTCCCCCTTTCTTTCTCCCTAGGCCTCCTGTTCCATGATCCTCTCGTATCCCTTTTGCCAATCACCTGTCCAGCTCTTGGCTCCATCCCTCCCCCTCCTGTCTTCTCCTATCATTTTGGATCTCCCCCTCCCCCTCCCACTTTCAAATCCCTTACTAGCTCTTCTTTCAGTTAGTCCTGACGAAGGGTCTCGGCCTGAAACGTCAACTGCACCTCTTCCTAGAGATGCTGCCTGGCCTGCTGCGTTCACCAGCAATTTTTATGTGTGTTGCTACAAATAACAATATACAAGTAAAGTGACAGTGCGTGAGAGCTGAGGGACTGTAGAGGGGAGTGGCTGATGTGGATATAGTTGTGGTGGGGGTGAGGGTAGGGTGGGTTAGCGGGTGGAGGTGTTGATCAGCCCGATGGCTTGGGAGAGGTAACTGCTTTTGAGTCTGCTGGTCCTGGTGTGGAAGCTGTGTAGCTTCTTCCCTGACGGAAGTGGGACAAACAGACAATAAGCAGGGTGGATGATATGGCTGGCATTTTTCCCGGGACCTTTCTGTATATATGTCCTTGATATGCCGGTCTGCTGCAGTGCAGCTTCCATACCATGCAGTGATACAACATGTTTGGATGCTCTCTACTGCGCATCTGTACAAGGTTGTGAGTATAGATGTGCGTTGTCCAGCTCCTCAGAAAGTCGAGGCCACACTAAATCGAGGGGGCTGCTACATCACATGCCTCCTGTGGGCTCCTACCCATTTGCAGGCTCCCAACTACTCAAGCTGTTAACTCACTTACAGTGATCTATTCAGCTTTCTAACATTTAATATTTCCCAGAGGTTGTTAATTGGTCAACATCTAAAAGGCATCAACACTCACCAGCAATGACAGTAATGGTTGTGGAAAAAATGTAGCTGACGCTAGTAATCTGGGATGGATCATACAGCTCAGAAACGTCACGCAGGAACCTTCAGAAAAACAAGGACAGCTTCAGTCTTGAGCTCCACACCACATCACACTCGCCAAGAACATCGCGTACAAACACTGAAACCTCAGGGCCTCCCACGCCATACTACAGACCAAATAATTAATCCATTCCAAACTGTAAAGAAGCAGCTTCTGTTAGAACAGCATGTGCCACAGTGTCCAGAGCATGGACAGACAACACTGTTCCCGTAAAGTGGCAGAAGGGAAGGAGAGTCCTAATCAACAGACAACACACGGCCTCACTGTCCCAGAGTGCATCTTATCCTATTTTACAGTGACAAGACCAGTTCCATTGTTCAAGAGTATCAGAGCACAGACTGCCCGCAGAGAATAGAGGGGGTGAGAGAAAACATGCCTGAACTATTGGTGCAGTTTAAAAAGACTGTCAGTCTGTCCCATGGGGGGTGGGGGGCGAGGAGAAGGGGCAGTATCTGATGCTCTGTACTAGGGGGAAGTAACAGCATATGCTGCACTGCTCCAGAGTTTAATTAGTTGTGATTTACCGTCCAAGTTAAGAACACTCTCAGAAGTAAAAGGACATTGTTAGAGAGAGAAAATGCATACAAATGTATAGACACACTGCATCTGACTGTGAAAACAAGTGACTATCTCCCAGCCCATGCATTAAAGTGTGATAGAATGCAGTCTCAGACACAAGAAAGTCTGCTGGAAATGCAGTCTGCCTTATGGAATATGGAAGTGAAAATTAGAAAAAGCTGCAAACAGTGGAAATCTCAAACAAGAACAGAAATTGCTGGAAATAATAAACTGCTCAGGCAGCAACTCTGGAAAGGGAAAAAGAGTTAACATTTCAAGTGAAGACCCTTCATCAAAACTGGATGTGTAGTCTGTAACTCACTGACCCCAGAATTAGTGTACAACGTGTCATTACTCGTCCAAGACTGAGGAAATTCTTTAAGCAGTGTGAATAAACTGAGAGATATAAAAGTTAACATTAAAAAGGTAGAATGTTGTACCTTGGAAGTAAGAAACACATATTAGATGAGGATCTTCAAAAGTAGATAAAGCACCCAACCAGTTAGATCATATTCCAGGCTCTTAAAAAACCATGGGAGGAAACAGTGTGGACTCTGGCTATCGTTTTCCAATCTTCTCTAACAATAGTTGCTGCCGAAGGTCTGGAAGGTTGCTGGTGAAATACAGTTGTAGAGAAAAGGAGAAAGGGATACACCAAAGAACTAAGGGCAGTCAGCCTGACATGAGACATGGGTAAATTATTGGATGAAGTTCTGAGGGATATTAATTAGCATTTCGTGAGCATGAGTTAATGAGGGATGGCCAGCATGTCCTGACGAAGGGTCTCGGCCCGAAACGTCGACTGTACCTCTTCCTAGAGATGCTGCCTGGCCTGCTGCGTTCACCAGCAACTTTGATGTGTGTTGCTTGAACTTCCAGCATCTGCAGATTTTCTCGTGTTTACGATAGCCAGCATGTATTTGGTTAGGGATGGACACGTCTTGCTGACTAAAAATTAAATTTTTTGACAAGAGGTGGTAAGGAGTGTCAATGGGGTAAAGAGCTTGATGTAGTGTTCATGGATTCCAGAACAGTGTTTGTCAAATACCCTTGTGGCAGACTGGTCAAGAAAGTAAAAGCCAACGGGAGCTAAGGGAAAGCAGGATGTGTGTGATAGGAAACAGACAGAAAGTTCCTCATGAGTTTCTGTGATCAGAGGGCTGTAAGCAGCAGAATTCCATGGTGCTTATATGAGACTCCCTGCTCTTCATTGTACTTATAAATGATAAATGATTTGGGGTTCACATTGGCATTGACCAAAATTGGCAGTGTGGTTGATAACACAGGAGAAAGTTTTAGGCTAGGAAAAGAATATTACAGACTGATTAGATAGACAAAAAAAAAGGGTCAAATGGAATTAAAGGTAGGGAAGTGGGAGTTTATATACTGGAGCTATATTTTTCTGGAACAACGGGGACCGAAAAGAGATTGGAGTCTTATAAAATTGAGAAGTCTTGGCGTGATGTCAAGGAGATTTATTTCCTTTGCTGGAAAATTCAGTAACCAAGGGATATAGGTTTAAGTTCATTTGGTGCAAACCTAAAAGGGGAGGAATGAAAAGATTATTGCACTCAAAAGCAGACTTGGAGGCCATTGCTTGATAGAATGGTGGAGCAAACACATTTAAAAAGCTGCGTGGTTTAACTATAGCCTGACTGACTACAGAGAGCCTTATCCAGACCCACGGTGCAGTGGTACTGGACCTAACCTCTAGTGCCAAGAATGCGAGCTGCTGGATCCGACACAGCTGAAGAGACTGAAAGAGCAGTCTCATCAGCTGTGCCAGTACATTAACTTCCTGAGTCTGACTGAACAGAAATAACTATGTAAGATGTAAAACAACATTGTTTATTTATTTAGAGATACAACATGGTGCCAGACCCTTCCAGCCTAATGAGCTATGCCACACCATCCAATTACAAAGGTGACAAAACTGGAGCACCCAGGCTTTAGTTCTTCGGTCTATCAGTTTCTTCTTCTCCCTACAATAATCCCTGAAGATTTCAGAGATTAAGGGAGCTAGGGCTTTACTCTTTGGAGAGAAGGAGGATGAGAGGAGACATGATAGAGGTGTACAAGAGGAATAGATAGAGTGGATAGCCAGTGCCTCTTCCCCAGGGCACTACTGCTCAATACAAGAGGACGTGGCTTTAAGGTAAGGGGTGGGAAGTTCAAGGGGGATATTAGAGGAAGGTTTTTTTTATTCAGAGAGTGGTTGGTGCGTGGAATGCACTGCCTGAGTCAGTGGTGGAGGCAGATATACTCGTGAAGTTTAAGAGACTACTAGACAGGTATATGGAGGAATTTAAGGTGGGGGCTTATATGGGAGGCAGGGTTTGAGGGTCGGCATAACATTGTGGGCCAAAGGGTCTGTACTGTGCTATACTATTCTATGTATGATAATGTTTCAGCAGCAACCTTCCAGTCTTTCAGCACTAACAATACTCAAAGAGAATTGGAAAATTTCCGCTGCAGCACAAAAACTCTTGCCTCTTTCGTTTCTTTTAAGAGCTGGAGACTGGTAATTTATCATCTGTTGAAGATTTTCACCAATGTTTATTATAGTCGGCCCTCCTTATCCGCGGGGGATTGGTTCTGGGACCCCCCGCAAATACCAAAAAACATGGATGCTCAAGTCCCTTACATAAAATGGCATAGTATTTGCATATAACCTACGCACATCCTCCTGTATACTTTAAATCATCTCTAGATTACTTACAATACCTAATACAATGTAAATGCTACATAAATAGTTGTTATACTGTATTGTTTAGGGAATAATGACAAAAAAAAGTCTGTATATGTTCAGTACAGACGCAACTGTGATAGCTCTTCTGGGAACGCTGATGCTGCCTCGGCATCGGCTGATGCTGATTCTCCCGTGATCTTTAAACTCTTGAGGCTGTAGCGCTTTACATAGCCAGCCAGCCATCCTTTACTAGCCTTAAACTCCTTCCTCTACTCTCATTTCTGCCCCCTAACATGCTCGAATTTCTGCCATACTGCTAGTGCCTTCCTCAACGAAAACTGACGCAAAATACTTAGTAAGTTCATCTGCCATTTCTTCGCCCCCATTACTACCTCTCCAGCATAATTTTCCAGTGGTCTGATGTCTACTTTTCCCTCTTTTTTACTCTTTATATATCTGAAAAAACTTTGGAATTCGCTTTTATATTATTAGCTGGCTTACCTTCATATTTCATCTTTTCCATTATATTGTTTTTTAGTTGCCTTCTGTTGGTTTTTAAAAGGTTCCCAATCTAATTTCCCACTATTTTTTGCTATATTAAATGTTCTCCCTTTTGCTTTTATGCTGTCTTTGACTTCCCTTGCCCGCCACAGTTCCCTCATCCATTTTTTAGAATACTTCTTCATCTTTGGGATGTATCTATGCTGCACTTTTCGAATTGCCCAGAAACTCCAGCTATTTCTGTTCAGCTGTCATCCCTGAGAGTGTCTATTTCCAATCTATTTTGGCCAGCTCCTCTCTCATGCCTCTTTAGACCCCTTTACTGCACTGCAATGTTGATACGTCGGACTTCAATTTCTCCCCCTCGAACTGCAGGGTGAATTCTATCTTATTGTGATCATTGTCTCTTACAGGTTCCTTTACCTTAAGCTCCCTAATCAAATCTGGTTCATTTCACAACACCCAATCCAGAATTGCCTTTCCCCTACTGGGTTCAACCACAAACTGCCCTAAAAAGCCTTCTCGCAGGCACTCTTTTGGAATCCAGCACCAACCTGATTTTCCCAATCTACCTGTACATTGAAATCCCCACCCCCATTGACCTTAACTTCCATATGGACATCCTTAACTTCCATATGGACATGCTGAAGTACTCCGAACTTCAAACTGGATTGATCATTTAGGGAGATAGGCTGAGGAAAGGCAAATGGATTTCAACGTAGGTAAATGTGAAGAGATGAATTTTGGACACTTAGAACCATGACTGGACCTATGCAGCTAATGGTAGGGCACTGACAAGTGTTATGGAACAGAGGGGCCTGGAAATACAAGTGCCCGTGGTTCACTGAAAGTGGGTGCACAAGTGAACAGGGTGGTGTAGAAAGCACTTAACATGCTGGCCTTCATCAGTCAGGGCATAGAGTTCAGGAGTTGGGATATTGTGTTGCAGTTATACAAGTCATTGGTGAGGCCGCACTTGGAGTATTGTGTACAGTTTTGATCACCCTATCACAACAAACACATCGCCAAGCTGGAGAAGGTGCAGAAAAGATCTACAATGACACCACCTGAACTAAAGGACCTGCCTAATTTGTAGGGACAGGCTGGCTATACTGGATCTTTGCAGGAGAGTGAGGGTTAACTCATAGGCGTCTATAAAATCATAAGGGATCTGGATGATACGGATGAGGTGGATGGTCATATTCTTCTCTCCAGGGTGGGACAGTCTGAAACTAGAAGGTACAAATACAAGAGGGGAGGAATTGAAAAGAGATGTGAGAAGTAGTTTCTTTACACAGAGGGTAGTGAGCACCAGGAATGAGCTGTCAGAAGAAGAGGTAAGGCACGTACGACTGCACCATTTACGAAACATTTGAATAGGTACATGGAAGGGAGGTTCTTAGAGGAACTGAAACAGTGAACATGGTTACTGGAACACTGAAGGTTACATAAATTCAATTTTTCCATTAATCAATACACTGCCATTTAAGAACACAAGAAACACAAGAATGGGCCATGGGTCGTTGAAGACTGCTCTGCTATTCAGTATGATCGATCCTTTGTCAGATCCTCTTACACTCTGATTCCCTTAATGTCTCAAAATTGATCAATATTGACAATGATTGCAAACACTTTATAAGTATCCTTAACCTTCCAATGCAGGATACTTCAAAGAATTCTCTGCCTTTGAAAAGTTGATAGAAAGAATTCACTCTCTGGAAGAAATAAACTGAAGATCAGTACTTAAATGTGCAAATTTGAAACAGTGGGGAAGATTGAGGAACATTGATAAATATATGTCATTGCCTCTTCACAGCCTTCTCAGTTGAAGGGCAATAGAGGTATTGAGGGATGGATATAAAGGTTGGCATTGCCAGGGGCATCCCTGCCCAATGACAAAATATTTTAGAAAATTATAAAAGAACAATTTGAATTGAAATGAATTCTACATCCTTCACATACATGAGTAAAAATCTTTACGTTACATCTCCGTCTAAATGTGCAACGTGCAATCATAGAAATTTATAATAATTTATAGTAAATAAAACAGTCAATGTAACATAGAATACACTCAATTCAGCATGAGTTAATCAGTCTGATGGCCTGGTGGAAGGAGCTGTCCTGAAGCCTGTTGGTCCTGGCTTTTATGCTGCAGTACCATTTCCCGGATGATAGCAGCTAGAATAGATTGTAGTTGGGGTAACTCGGGTCCCAAATGATCCTATGGGCCCTTTTTACACACCTGTCCTTGTAAATGTCCTGAATCATGGGAAGTTCACAACTACAGATGTGCTGGGCTGTCCACATTACTCTCTGCAGAGTCCTGCGATTAAGGGAAGTACAGTTCCCATACCAGGCAGTGATGCAGCCAGTCAGGATGCTCTCAATTGTGCCCCTGTAGAAAGTTTTTGGGATTTGGGGGGCTCATACCAAACTTCAACTGTCTGAAGTGAAAGAGGCGCTGTTATGCCTTTTTCACCACACAGCTGGTGTGTGCAGACCACATGAGGTCCTCAGTGATGTGGATGTCGAGGAACTTACAGCTGTTTACCCTCTCAACCCCAGATCCATTGATGTCAATAGGGGTTAGCCCATCTCCTGTAATCCACAACCGGCTCCTTTGTTTTTGCGACATTGAGGGAGGTTGTTTTCTTGACCCCACTGTGTCAGGGATGACTTCTTCCCTGTAGGCCATCTTGTTATTGTTTGAGATAAGGCCAATCAATGTAGTGTCATAATCAAATTTAATCAGCAGATTGGAGCTGTGGGTGGTGACACAGTCATCGGTATACAGGGAGTAAAGGAGGGGACTCAGTACGCAGCCCTGAGGGGCTCCTGTGTGAGTCAGAGGGGTGGAGGTGAGGGAGCCCACTCTTACAACCTGCTGGTGATCTGACAGGAAGTCCAGGATCCAGCTGCACAAGGCAGGGTCAAGGCCAAGGTCTCTGAGCTTCTTGTCGAGCCTGGTGTTGAATGCTGAACTGTAGTCCAAGAACAGCATTCTCATTTGAGAGACAGAAGAGAACAGAAAGGGTGATCTGATGAAACGTCAACTATTCATTCCTCTCCATGGATGCTGCGTGACCTGCTGAGTTCCTCCAGCGTTTTGTGTGTGTTGCTCTGAATCTTTTGCATTTAGATAGGGTGAACATTTATGCTATGAAATTCTATGATTCTCTCATTTTCACTTGGCAGCTTTGAACAAGACTCATTAGGTTTGCAAATCAATGAGTTATAATTTTATATATATGAATTTCATTCTTGAATTAAGTCTGGCTGTTAGCAAGTCCTAGCTATAACTGAAGTAATATACTGAGAGAGTGACACTGTTTCACAAATAGAGATGCATCTTATCCATTGGGATCTGCAAAAAGGGAAGCTCTAATACACACACGAACTGACTGAATCGTCAGGTTAGTTACACAGAGAGCCTCAATCTCTTGCAGCTTAGCAAGTCTCAGACAAAAGTCAAATTACTCAGGTGGGAGCCACGTCCAGTACCCAGAGACCTCAACTCCAGAGGGTCAGAGAAACACATGCTTAAGGTCAGAGAATGATCTACTCACGTTGCTTGAAAGACTGCAGTGGCAACCATAACTACGAACATAACATAGAATATGGGGTAGACCAGCTGTACATTCCCCTGGATCGACAGGACAATCATTCCCGATACACCCTTTGCTGCAACAACAGTCACTGAACCTAAAGGGGCAAATGACACAGTATTAAATGTACAGAAACACAGCCAGTGATCCTTAATCTACTGAATTAAAGGTGAATCTTACAGCCAGAACACTTACACCACTAACATCACAGTCTACTGCAGGAACTCAGCAGCTCAAGCAGCATCTATAAGGAGGAAAGGAACGATTGAGGTTTAGGGTCGAAACCCTGCATTGGGATTGGCCTATCATATCAATACACTGCACAGAGGTGTGGCCACAGCATTGCTCCTGAAGCATCCTCTGGTTAAAGTTCATCAGTCTCTACATTCAACAACACCCCAAGTCAGGGCTTCCCAATCTTCTGATAACGTCATGGACCCCTACCATTAACTGAGAGATATGTAGACCCCAGGCTGGGAACACCCATTCTAAGTACATTCCTGTGGGGGGGGGGGGGGGAGAGAGGGTGCGGAGTGAAAGGCTGCTTTTGGATGGTAAAAGAGATAGCAAGTTAACCAGAAAAGGAAGTTCGAAGTTCCAAGTAAACTTATTAACAAAGTACATATATATCAACACATACAACCCTGAGATTCAATTTCTTGCGAGCATAATCGATAAATCCATAGAATTATAACCATAACAAGATGAAAGACCACATCAACTCGGGGGTTCAACCGGTGTGCAGAAGACAACAAACTCTGCAAATACAAAAAGAAATAATAATAATAAACAATAAATACCAAAACCATGGGAAGAAGAGTCCTTGAAAGTGAGTCCATAGGTTGTGGGAACACTTCAGTGGTGAGACAAGTGAAGTGAAGTTTGGTTCAAGAGTCTGATGGTTGAGCGGTAATAACTATTCCTGAACCGTGGTGTGGAACCTGTGGCTCCTGTACCCTCCTGCTGGTGGCAGCAGCAAGGAGAAAGCATGCCCTGGGTACTGGGGTCCTTGATGATGGATACTGCTTTTCCTGCAACAACCGTTCATGGAAATGTGCTCAATGGTGGGGAAGGGGGGCTTTACCCGTAATGGACTGGGCCGTATCCACTACTTTTTGAAGGGCTTTGGTATTTCCATAAGAGGCCATGATGCAGCCAGTCAATATACAGTGGCATGCAAAAGTTTGGGCACCCCCGGTCAAAATTTCTGTTACTGTGAATAGCTAAGCGAGTAAAAGATGAACTGATTTCCAAAAGGCATAAATTTAAAGATGTCACATTTCTTTAATATCTTGCCATTGCCCTCATAGCCCCCTGACCTAAACATCATCGAGAATCTGTGGATAGACCTCAAACGAGCAGTGCATGCAAGACGGCCCAAGACTCTCACAGAACTAGAAGCCTTTTGCACGGAAGAATGGGCAAAAATCCCCAAAACAAGAATTGACAGACTCTTAGCTGGCTACAAAAAGCGTTTACAAGCTGTGATACTTGCCAAAGGGGGTGTTACTAAGTACTGAACATGCAGGGTGCCTGAACTTTTGCTTCAGGCCCTTTTCCCTTTTTGTTATTTTGAAACTGTAAAAGATGGAAATAAAAGAAGTTTTCTTGCTTAAAATATTAAAGAAATGTGTCATCTTTAACTTTATGCCTTTTGGAATTCAGTTCATCTTTTACTCACTTAGCTATTCACAGTAACAGAGATTTTGACCAGAGGTGCCCGAACTTCTGCATGCCACTGTGCTCTCCACTACACATCTACAGAAGTTTGTCGAAGTTTCAGATGTGATGCCAAATCTTCACAAACTAAGGAAGTAAGGCACTGGCTTGCTTTCTTTGTAATTGCACTTAAGTGCTGGGTCCTCTGAAATAATAACACTGGGGAATTCCAAGTTGCTGACCT
Organism: Mobula birostris; assembly: GCF_030028105.1. Taxonomy (NCBI): domain Eukaryota; kingdom Metazoa; phylum Chordata; class Chondrichthyes; order Myliobatiformes; family Myliobatidae; genus Mobula; species Mobula birostris. The sequence continues at coordinate 32,823,084 of NC_092399.1, forward strand.
TCTCCATCTCTGATCCTCCGAAGACGACTGGCTCATGGACCCTTGGTCAGCTCCTTGGTCTTGCCGACATTGATTAAGAGGTTGTTGTTATGGCACCAGTCAGCCAGATTTTCAATCTCCCTGTTATATGCTGATTCATCACCACCTTTGATTCAGCCTACGACAGTGGTGTTGTAGTAAACTTGAAAATGGCATTGGAGCTGTGCTTAGCCACACAGACATGTGTAAAGCGAGTAGAGCGAGGGGCTAGGCACATAGCTGTGAAGTGTACCTGTGCTGAAGAGATCGTGGAGGAGATGTTGTAGCCAAACCAAACTGACTAGGGTCTGCAAGTGATGAAATCCAGAATCCTATTGCACAAGGAGGTTTTGAAGCCAAAGTCTTGGAACTTATTGATTAGTTTTGAGAGGATGATGGTATTGAATGCAGAGCTGTAGTTGATAAAGAGCATCCAAATGTATGCATCTTTCTTGTCCGGATGTTCCAGGGTTGAGTGAAGAGCCAATGAGATGGCATCTGCTGTGTATCTGTTGCTCCGGTAGGCAAACTGGAGTGGATCCAAGTCACTTATCAGGCAGGAGTTGATATGTTTCATCACCAAGCTCTCAAACACTTCATCACTGTGGATGTAAGTGCTACTGGGCGATAGTCATTGAGGCAGGTCACCATGTCTTCTTAGACTCTGGTATAATTGAAGCCTGCTTGAAGCAGGTGGGTACCTCAGACTGCCGAAGCGAGCAGTTAAAGATCTCAGGGAACACTCCAGCCAGTTGATATGCCCTTGGTCAGGTACCTCACATGGACGGATGATTTTTGTGGGTTCACCCTCCTGAAGACAGTTCGTACATCAGCCGCAGAAGCTGAAATCGCAGGATCATTGGGGGCTGTAGGAATTTGTGATGGTTGCTCCATGTTTTACGGTCAAAGTGACCATAGTAGGCATTGAGCTAATCTGGAAGCAAAGCCCTGCTGACTCCTACGTCACTTGATTTAACTTTATAAGAGGTGATAGTATTCAAACCCTGCCACAACAGTCAAGTATCCTTTGTTGATTCAAGCTTAGTCCGGAATTGCCACTTCACCTGTGAGATGGCTTTCCAGAGATCGTATCTGGACTTCTTGTCGCTTTCTTAGTCACCAGACTTGAATGTGTCTGATCTGGCCCTCAGCAGACTGCGGATCTCATGGTTCATCCAAGGCTTGAGTTTGGGGAAGACTCTGAGTGATTTTGTGGGGGTCACACTTGTCTACAACTTTTAATAAAGTCATTCAGATCCAAGATGAGTCCTTGAACATGACCCAGTCCACTGACTCAAAGCAATCGCATAGGAACTCCTCTTCTTCCTGAAACCACCTCTTCATTGTCCTAACCTCTGGAGTTTTGCTCATTAGCCTCTGCCTATGGGGTAAAAGGACAGCCAATTTACCAAAATGTGGTTTAGGCTTGGAACGGTACGCATTCCTTATCTTAGTACAACATTGGTCTAGTGTGTTTGGAACTCTGGTGCTACAGGTTATATACTGATGGTCATTGGGCAGGGCTTTCTTCAAACAAGCCTGGTGAAGTTCCCCACTATGATTTGAAATGCATTGAGCTGGATTGTTTCTTGTTTGGAGACGGCATCATGCGGCATCTCAAAAGTTTGATTATAGTCTGCCGCTGGGAGGATGTAAAATACGGTCAGGATTATGGAAGAGAACCCCTTGGTAAATAGAACGGATATTTGATCGTTAGGTGTTCAAGGCTGGGGGAACACAAATTTGACAAAGCCACCACATCGGAGCACCATCAAGAGTTTATCATGGAACACACACCTCCACCTTTTGCCTCTTCCGAATCAGCAATTCAATCTGTACGGTAAATCAGGAACCTTCCATTCGATCACTGTATCTAACATGCCCGGAGGAAGCCATGTCTCACTCAGACATAGTACACAACAATCCCTTATTTCTCTCCGAACTAGCAATCATGCCCTCAGGTCCTCAATTTTGTTCCCCAGTGACTGTACGTTTGCCAACAAGATGCTGGGTAGAGGAGTCCTCATCCCTCTGCGCTTCAACCTGACTTTGAACCCCCCCCCCCCCCCCCCCCACCGCCTCACTTCCAGGCATGGCGATGAACCTACGCCCTCTTAAAGGTGCGGTATCTGCTTGGTCTGCCGAATCCTTCAAAAGATTGTGAAGTCTGTAGATCATTAAGTTGATTTAAAAATACATTGCTTAGAGGGAGATTACATGCTGCAGATTGCAGTGAGAGTAATTCGAGAGAGATCTAATTAGAAATATTGTCTACAACCTGCAGAATGTCACTGTGGTTCCCCAGCACCGTGATAAATGACAATTGTAAAACAAATGTATGACAGATGTGAATCTGTTCACCATGAGAAAGAGATTGATTACAGAAAGTGCAGAAGTGTAGTAAAAGAAAAAAAATAAGAAAGGCAAAAAGAAAAAATAACTAGCAGCAAACATAACAGGGAATCCAAACTTGTCCTGTACATTCTACAAGAAAAAGGTTGTAAAGAGATGAGGTGAGCCTGTCAAAAATGGAATCTATTCTGAAGCAAAGTTTACATTAACTGAGTACATCACATCAGTCTTTACAAGGGAAAAATGCTCCTGAAGCCCGTGCAAGATGTCATTCTAAAGGGGCTAGAAATTATTAAACGAGATACTGGAGAGACTAGCTGTACTGGAAGTGGATAATCAGTTGTCCCAGACGGTCATCCTAGGCCACTGGAAAATGCAAGAGTAAATTGCCAAGGCCCTATCATAATCTTTTCAACATCCTTAGTTTCAAGGTAGTAAACTGCAAAAGTTGCAGCATTATTCAAATACAGAGCAGACATAAACCCAATTGCAACAGACCAGTAAAATTAACCTCAGGGAAGGTTCTAGAAAACAATAATCATGGACAGAACTAGCAATCACTTAGCCAATTTTGTGCTGATTAAAAAAAGCAACATGAATGAATTAAGGGCAGTTCATGTGGAACGAACAACAGTTGTTTGATGAAGTAAAAGGGAGAGCTGATTGCAGGATTATGGATGATGCGGTAAATAAGGCACTTGATAAATTGCCACATAATAGGTACTTCATCAACACTGAAGGCCATGGAATGAAAGAGTTGTGAAAGCATGGATGGAAAACGAGTAAACAAATAGCAGCAGGGTGTCTTTTGGTTGGAATGTGCTGTGGAGTAGGAAGGGGGCAAAACCGGGACTATGGCTCAGAGTTGGCACACAGATACTGGACTCAGTAGCCACTTTATTAGGTACACCTTCTCATTAATGCTACAGGTTTGTAAATCTATCAGCCAATCATGTGGCAGCAACTTAATCCATATAAGTATGTAGACATGGTCAAGAAGTTCAGTTGTTGTTAAAACAAACATCGGGATGGGGAAGTGACTTCAAACATGGAATGATTGTTGGTGCCAGATGGGGTGGTTTGAGTATCTCAGAAACTGGGATTTTCACACACAACAGTCTCCAGAGTTTACTGAGAAAGGTGCAATCAACAAAACACATCCAGTAAGCGGCAGTTCTGTGGGTGAAAACACCTTGCTGATGAGAGAGGTCAAGGAGAATAGCCAGACTGGTTCAAGCTGACAATAACACAAATAACCACGAGTTACAATAGTGGTGTGAGGAAGATCATCTCTGAACGTCGAACCTTGAAGTGGACGTGCTATAGCAGCAGAAAACCACACCGGGTTCCACTCCTGTACCTAATAGAGCTGTCTTTAAGTGTATTTCCAAATATAAAGAATACACAAAACTTAAGAGGCACAGTGAACTGTTTGGAGATTAGCAAAAGAATTTAAGAGGACATAGGCTGGTGGAATGGGTGGGTAGTGAAATTTACTGCTGAGAATGCAGAATATCACACATTGGTACAAAGAATGAGGTGAATTAATATAAAGAATACAATTCCAAAAATGGTAGAATGGAGATCTGGGGGTAAAGGCCCATGGTTCATGAAAACAGCACAGCAGGTTGAGAAATTGATTTAAAAAAAAAGCATACAAGACACTAAGCCTTATAAAATGGCAGAGTGTGCCTACGAGTCATGAAATAATGTTCAACCATTTTAAGATACAGGTGTCCCCCGCTTTTCGAACATTCACTTTAGGAAACCTCACTGTTACGAAAGACCTACATTAGTACCCTGTTTTCGCTTTCAGAAGGTGTTTTCACTGTTACGAAGAAAGGCAGCGCGCGATAAAAAATCAGCGCACGATAAAAGGCAGCGCGCGCCCCGAGCAGCCGCTCTTCCCCGGATTCGGAACGGCATTGCTTTAACAGGTAGCATTGAGCAGCCGTTAGCAAGGTGAGTTCTAAGGTGTCGGAAAAGCCTGGAAGAGTAAGGGTGTTACACTTAGCGTAAAACTAGACAAAATTAAGCATTTCGATCGTGGTGAACGAAGCAAGGACAAAGTGAGTTTGGCTTGTGGAAGTTGACGAAGATGATGTTGAAGAGGTTTTGGCATCCCATGACCAAGAACTGATAGATGAAGAGCTGATGCAATTGGAAGAGGAAAGGATAACAATCGAAATCGAATGCAGCCGAATGCAGAAAGTGAAGCAACTGCCTGAGATTTTCCCTGCAATGATAAAGTACGACTTTAATTTTGAAAGGGTACGTAGGTTTAAGGGATATTTGCAGGATGGTTTGAGTGCTTACAAACAACTGTATGATAGAAAAATGCGCGAGGCTCAGCAGTCAAGCAAGCCTTCCACATCAGCGACAGCAGACGACGAACCTCGACCTTCGACATCGAGGCGGGCAGTCGTAGGACAAGATGAGCAGCCTGACCTGATCGACGATGAGATGATACCCCCGTGTCCCACCATCCCAACACCAAGGCTGCGGACAGATACTGTATCGATTCACGGAGAATGCAGCAGTAGCCGGAAGGCACACAGCACATCTATAAGAAAAAAGCCGAAATAAATATGCTAATTAATTAGGTGCCGCCTAGCACATAATTGTCGGCCCAGGTCAGAGGCGATGCAATTAGCAATCGTCTCTGATCTGCACCAACATTTACGTGCCGGGCAGCACCTAATTAATTAGCATGTTTATTTCAGCTTTTTTCTTAAAGATGTGCTGTGCGCCTCCCAGCTACTGCTTCGTTCTTCGCGTAATGTATCGGGTCGGCGGCCCGGAGGGTGGGGGCTACTGCACCACCCAGCCTGCGACGACTCAGCCTAACACACCATCATCAGTGTGCTCGGCGCTGTTTTCCCAATTCCAGTAAGTGATACTACACTGTACATACATTATTTCAACTTTATATAGGCAGTGTATTTTTACGTGTTATTTGATAGATTTGGCAGCTTCATAGTTTAAAGGTTACTGGAGAGCGCGTTTATACCAACAGCGCTTGCGTGAGATTTTCGCTACGGAGATCTGTGCAGGCAATCGTTATAGAGAAGTACTGTATTTCTACTTTATATAGGCTGTGTATTTATCATATCATTCCTGCTTTTACTATATGTTACTGTTATTTTAGGTTTTATGTGTTATTTGGCATGATTTGGTAGGTTATTTTTGGGTCTGCAAATGCTCACAAAATTTTCCCATATAAATAAATGGTAATTGCTTCTTCGCTTTATGACATTTCGGCTTACAAACCGTTTCATAGGAACGCTCTACCTTCAGATGGCGGGGGAAAACTGTCCTGAAAAAAAAAAAAGCAAAATAAAAACAAACTGCAGGAGGAAATCAACATGCCGATCAGTATCTGTAGGGGAAAGAAAATGTCAATGTTTTGGGTCAATACACTGTATTAAAGTGTTGACAGTGTTGATGCAGGGTCTCAACCCAAAATATCAATGATTACTTTGCCCCTACAAATGCAGCTCAATATGCCAAGTTCCTTCTGTAGTTTTTTTTAAAAATCAGGATTCCAGCATCTGCATTCTCTGTTGTGGTATCATCTAGGAGAGAATGTTTGGTGAATAAAATTGGGATTAGTGTTGAATTAGTGCATATGGGAGGTTGACATTTGGGCCAAATAGCCTATTTCAGTGCTGTTTGCATCTATGACTATGAATTTCTTATTACACAAACAAGGAAGGACTGTGGCATGAGTTGGCTGTGACAGATTGTGAAATTATGTTAAAAGGTATGATAATAAACAACCAAAGCCAGCAATTAAAGAAGGCACAAAACCCTAATTATAAAAGTGTACCAACTGTGGCTACGCGGGGAAGTTATTTCAACAGGCTTATAATTTTGCCAAAAAAAGCAACAAGCTTGAGGACAGGAAAAAAAACTTAGAATTCAGCAAAGATGTAAGATAATGCATCAAAAGGGAAAGGAAAAGTAGAATATTAGACAAGTCTGAAAAGAAACCTCAGAAACCTCTATAAGTACATAATGGTTGGAGAAAGTATATTAGGAATTATAGAAATCCAGACCAACAAATACAAAATGCTGAGGAACTCAGAAGGTCAAGTAGTGTCTTTGGAGAGGAATGAACAGTGAATGTATTAAACTGAGACCTTTCATCAGGACTGGAAAGAAAGAGGGAAGAAGCCAGAATAAGAAAGAGGGCGGAGGGGAAGAGGTACAAGCTGGCGGGGAAAAAGTGAAACCAACTGAGGGGTAGAGGAGTGGGGAATGAAGTGAGAAGCTGGGAGGTGCTGGTGGAAGAGGTAAAGAGCTAAAGAAGAGGGAATCTTATAGAAGAGGAGACTGGACCATGGATGAAGGAAAGGATAGGCACCAGAGGGAGGTGATGGGCAGGTGAGGAGAAGAAAAGGGGTAAGAGGGGAGCCAGAATGGAGAGTTGAAAAAAAGAGAAAAGGAAGGGGAAAAGGAAGGGGAAAAGTTACCAGATGTTAGAGAAATTGACGTATTTTGTGCTTGCCTTCATGAAAAAGATAAGGAAAAGGTCCTGGAAATGTAGAGTGAACTGCGGCTATGGAGTGAATGAGGAGTTCAAAGGAAATGGGACTAGTAAAAAATTAGTACTAGGGAAATGAATGGGTGCGGTGGGTTGTAAATCCCCAGGACCTGATGACTGGCATCCTTATTGCAGAGAACAAAGAAATAATAAGACTGGGCAGATTCAACGTGGTTTAATAGACGGGAAATTGTTTTTACCTTAACAACTGATATGCAGTATCAGAGGCTGCTGTTTGTTGATTACAGCTTAGCGTTCAACACCATCATACCCTCAGTTCTAATCAACAAGCACCAAAACCTGGGCCTCTGTACCTCCCTCTGGGACTGGACCCTTGACTTCCTCACCGAGAGACCAGTCAGTGCAGATCAGGAATAACATCCCCTCCTCACTGACAATCAGTGCTGGCGTACCTGAAGGATGTGTGTCTAGCCCACTGCTCTACCCTCTCTCCACCCGCAATTGTGTGGCTATTGCCAACAATAAATTTGCCAATGACACAACTATTATTGGCAGATCCAGATGGTGACAAGGAGCCGCACAGAGTGAGATCGATCAGCTGGCCGAGAGATGTCAGTAAGGCCAAGGAACTGACTGTGGACTTCAGGAAGGGGAATTCGAGGGAACGCACATCAGTCCTTACCGGGGGATGAGAAGTAGAAAGGGTGAGCAGTTTCACCCTGGGTAAAACATCTCTGAAGATCTATCCTGGGCCCAACACTTCGATGCAATCACAAAGACAACAAGACTACAGCTATATTTAATTGGAAGCTTGAGGTGACTTGATACAGTACATCAAAGACTCTCACAAATTTCTACTGTGGAGAGTATTCTAACTAGTTGCATTGCTGTCTGGTATGGCGATACGACTGAAAAGGATCAGAAAAACTGCAGAAAGTTGCAAACTCAACCAGCTCCATAATGGCCACTAATCTCCCCAGAACCAAGGACACTTTCAGAAGGCGATGCCTCAAAAAGGGGCATTATTAAGGATCCCCGTCAGCCAACAGCTGGAGTGTAGACAGCCTTCACCAGTGCCTGTTCTTTCCTGGGAGAATAGGTTAAGCAACAGTGCCCTTGCTCTCCTGCATCAGAAGAATAACAGGAGCTTTCTTTAGCGCAGATTGACAGCTGCTTTCTTTAGCTTGAGTATCTAGAAGCAAGGGTCATGCCTAAACTTTTACAGTGGTGCTGAGTAACAACCATATAACCAGACAGACATGAAGGGTCAGAATAATAATCAGGCTGGGGATACTGAGGGGCAGCATAACCATCAGTCTCAGGATGTTATGAGAGACACCAGTCACACCAAAAATGCTTTAATAGATATTGCCAAGATCAGTAACACTGATGCTAATGTCATTTTGACAAACAGAGGGAGTGAGTAATGACTCAGACACCAACAGACTAAGTAACAATCATAGTAAGGAAGCAATGTTGGAATCTGTCTTCAACCCATTCTAATCACTAATTAGAACCACAGAATTTTTTCCGTGTACAGACTTGGGCTGCACAACCAAAGTGATGCCCTGAACTTCCAGACGTGCATCGTGAACTGAAGCTGATCCGTTACTCACCTAGCAGGGCTTCCAGTAGAAGAATGACAACAAGATAGGCCATCTTGCGTATTTTGTAGAAATATAGGAGAAGGCAGAACAGGACAATCATCACCAGCTGGAAGACAGAAGGAAGCCAATAGGAAATGCTGAATTATGACATTTCAACAACAGATTTGGCAATACACTGTTCAATCTGACAAAAACAAACAGTAATACAGACCTTTGCTTTTTCTCGAGAGCACATGCACTCTCTGTCCCTTTGCTACACCCTACCCTCCTTCCCCATGCTCTCATTCACTCTTAATTCAAACTCACTCAGCTCTCCCCACCTCCCCTCTCATGGATCATTACAGCATTCTGTAAAACCTTCTTTAAGAAGGTCAATTTCGTCACTGACACCTTTTTAAAGTCTTCATATCCTCCCTAAATTGCAGTGTCCTGATTGGTGGACAAACCAGTTTCATAAAGTCTCAATAAAATGACCTTGTTTTTGTGTGCTATGCCCTTATTTACTTTTTTAAAATCACTATCTCGATCTGCCCTACCAGCTTCAAAGTTTTGTGTGCATGTACATCTCATTCATTCTTTTGATCTCTGTTGACCTCCACCCTCCTAATATTTGTTTGAAACTTACAATATGCGACCCTATGACTACAAAAACTAATTTTCCTTTCATAATAAGCTGAGTCTATTCTCACGTTCTCCCCTTTTCCCTCTTATTTTGTTCATTTTCTCTCTGATCTTCCTAGATTCAGTCTGATTCTCTCTCCAAGCTAACATCAGCTAGACACTCTCCTTTTGCTGTTTCACCTTCCTTTCAATGTCAGCTGTCATTTGTGCCCAATCATCTTTTATTTTATAGACCGCCTCTTCCTCTCACTCTCTATGTCGTTCTTCTCTCCCCACACCACTCTCTTTTCCACTTTACATTTCACCTTGTTCCCAGCTTGGTCTTACCCAGTCCTTACCAGATACAGCAGGAAGGGCCAACCCAGCAAGTGAGAAACAACATTCCTCCCAGTAAGCTTCTCATGAGCGTTTGGTCCAAATGTAACCAGGAGGTAGATTCCAACCACTGTGAACCCACAACCAAGGAATGATAATATGTAACTTCCTGCAGGACAAACAGAAGAACAAATACGTGAGCTACATAGAGATGCTCTACTCAGGCTACAAACCTCACCCAAATTACTCAGGATCAAAAACAAAAACAAAAGATGGAAGTACTCAGCAGATCAGGCAACATCCAAGATCCATGACAGAAACAGAACTGTTGTATCGATTACAATTGGAAAAATTAAAATGTTAAGTTGCAGGAAGGGTTTGGGTGGAGGAGACAGAGAGACATTGAGAGAATGCCTGTGACAAGTACAGACTGATGAAGGATCTTGGCACAAAACATTGATTCTGTTTACTCATTTCCATGGATGCTGCCTGGCTTGCAAAGTTCCTCCAGCATTTTGTGTGTTTTACTTGGAAGATAACATGTTGCTTGTCAAGCCTACATTGGGAACTGTTGAAGCAATGCATGAAGCTGTCAGAATAATCTGGATGAAGTGGAGAATTAATGCCACAGACAGCAGGAAGCTCAGGGCCATCTTGGAAACTGAACGGAGGAACTCTACAAAACATTTACCCAATATGCAATAATCATTGAGAGCACCAAATTGGAAGAAATGTGAATGAATTGATGCTTCACTTGGAAGAGCTGTTTGAATCCCTGTGGGGAAACAGAAGTTCAGGTGGGAGCCTGGCCAACTACAGGAAGCAGGGTCAGAGAAGGCTTTGCTTATTTTAAAGTTGTCCATCTCCTCCCTCCCTGCTTCTGTATGTACTCTATTCCAGTCTTCCAGTTTCTCAGAGCCCAATATACTTGATCTGATACATAATAAGGACAAGAGAAATGGGAACAGGTGTCAGCCATCTGGTCCGTCGATCCTGCTCCGCCATTCAATAAGATCATGTCTGATCTGACCACGGACTCATCTCCACCTACCTGCCTTTTCCCCGTAACCCTTAATTACTCTACTATGCAAAAATCTAATGGCAAGAATTTACAATGTCCTCCTTTTTCAAACGTGGCTTTCCCTCTACCATTGACAGTCCTTTACTTCCTGTAGTTCTGCTTTCACAGCCTGAGTCCCATCCACAACCGGGTAGAGTCCCCTTGTCACATCCTCAACCTAATCAGCCTCCATAATTATTGTCATTTACAACAGAACACTTGATGTCTCTTCACCTCCTCCCCATCAACTCAGCTGTGGCACAGCTAGCACAGCCTCGGCACCATTCTACCAAAGACCGGGCTCAATGAGGGCCATGGTAAGGTATGGGTCAGCGAAATCCTATTACAGCTCAGGACATCAGAGGTCAATTCCAGTGTGTATGTTCCTTCCCATGAGCATGTAGGTTTCCTCCGGGTGCTCCTGTTTCCTCCCACAGTCCAAAGTCATACCAGTTAGTAGGTTAATTGTTCACTGTAAATTGTCCCGTGACTAGGCTAGAATTAAGTCGGAGGGTTGCTGGGCAGCGTGGGTCAAAGGACCAGAAGAGCTTGTTCCTCACGGTCCCTTCAAACAAAATACTAAAATAAAATAGACCCTGATCAGCAACGCTGCTTCTGTGAAGTTGCATCTTCTCCCTGTGGCCGTCTGGCTTTCCTCTGGGCCCTCCCATTTCCTTCTACATCTCAAAGATCCGTGGGCTGGACATTGTAAATTGCTCCTAATGCGTAGCTGAGAGGTACAATCTGGGATGAAAATGTGGTAAGAATAAAAATGGGATTAATACAGGATTTGTGTAAGTGGGACTGTGGTGAAGACGTGTTTTCACACTGTATCTCTAACTCGTTTGGCACTCCATCTGGTCTGTTCCCTTTATACCACTTCTCATTTTGCACGTTTTCCTTTTTCCTTTGCAGGTTTGACAGGAACAACAGCTGCTCTTTTTCATCTTTGTTTTCCCACCAGCCTGGAACCCGAACTTCCAAGTGAAAGTGTGATTCATTTCTACTTCTTCCAATTTAAAGTGCACTGCACTTGGTGGTCACGATGTGGTCTCTTCTACATTGGAGAAAACAAGCACAGATTGGTGGAGCGCTTTGTGGAACCTCTCCACTCAGTCTCCGAGAGCAACCCTGAGCTTTGTCACCTGCCATTTTACTTTTTCACCACTGCCACTCTGACCTCCGGCAATGTCCAATGTCACTTCAACCATTAGCATCTTATCTTCAGCCAGGGCATGTTGAAGCCCTCAAGACGTAGTGAATTTTACAATTCCAGATACACACTACAATTTTTCCTTTCACAGAAGTTACTTATCTATAAGGTCACAGGAAACCATTCAGCCCATCGGATCTGTACTGGCTCCCAGAAGAGCAAACCAATCAGTTGCATTCACTTTTCCTGTTCCTCCGTGGCCTGGCAATTTATTCTGCTTCACGTGCTTGTGAACTTCCCTTTCATTGTTTTACCTGCCCCATAGAATAATGTAAAATAGCCAATTAACCTATCAACACACCTTTGGGAGGTGGGAGAAAATCAGAGCACGAGCTGGGAATCCATGCACTATCAGAGAATGAGTGAATGCCAGAGAAAACATCAGCGGTCACAATTCAACATATATACCCGGCGCTGTGAGAAAGCAGCACTAACTACGTCCGTTTGACCACATCTTCCTGTTTAAATCTGTTTCTTCGTTTTTTACTTTGTCTCCAATTATTGACTTTAATAGTGTTATTACCTTGACAATTTCAACCTGCATCCTGCCATATGTATCCACCTCTCTCTCCCTTTCCTATCTTTATGATTTTCTGATTGTGATATCCGATCCTTGACCCTCAATTCCACTTCCTTCCTCACAGATGCTGCCTGGCTTTCTGTATCCTTCCAGCAATCTCGGTGTTGGCTCTGGATACTCAGCAACGGCACTTTCTGTTCCAATTTAGAAATCAGGGCAGTAAATTTATTGGAGTAGAGTGTTCAATGCTCAAACTGACCAGCTCTGCTGCCACCTGCTGCTTAGCCTAAAAAGCAAAAATATTTATCTATCAGAGCTTATACAGTACATACGTCCTTATCAACCTTCTGCCTATTGTTGTCAATCCTGATATTTCAGTAGACAGAAATCGGATAGTCGTAGCGCGGAAAGTGGTATCTCTGGGAATCTCTGAGTTTGCTGGGGAAGTCGGAGACCCAATATCTGCAAGTCCGAATCCACTGGAGGCCTGAGGCCTGAAGAGGGCCTATCCTGAGTTAGAGCACTGCCTGTGTGTGGGTGGGAGGGAGGGTAGGTTTAGGAAAGGGGATTGTTTTGATGTTGTTATTGTTCAAGGTGGCTGGGGTCCTGTTGGGAGTCCATGATCTACAGCTGCACTCAAACTGTCGTTTTTCATGGCGGTGGGTTCTCGCTCTCAGAACTCACCAAGTGGCCTGGATGACGTGCGCCTTCGGGGTGCGGCCCTGTGGACGACCCGATTCCTCACCGGTGTCGCTGACTGAAGCATCGCAGGAGATTGTAGCATCGAGACAGCAGTGTACGCTGCAGTCAGAAGAAAGCCCTCGGACTCAGGCGAACTCGAATAAGTGACGCTGCAGATTGTAACATCCAAACAGTGAACTGTTGGTCTCCCCCTCGTTTGTTGCAGAAATGATACCTCTCCCTCGTTAGTGAGAGACGTCAAAGTGTTGGGATGGACTCTAGATCGTGGTCTCTGGGGCCTTTGCTATTGGTCGCATGGTAGGTGGTGGGGGGGGCGGGTTCATGCTTTTGCTGCTGCCTATGCATGGGAGGGGTAGGTGGCTTTGGGGGTCTAATATTTTCTGTCATTCATTCCTTTTTTTGTCTTGGTTTTGTGGATGTCTGTGGAGAGTAAGAATTTCAGGTTGCATACTGTGTCTGTGGCCTCCGTCGGTCGTGGTCGACCATGGGTAACGCGCCTCTGGTAGTCACTGGTTTGTCGAGCAGCGTCGACTGTGGCTATTGAGGCTGATCCTGGAACGGTAGGCTCTGCCACAGTTACTGCACGCGTAGGACATCATGGAATTGTTGTCTGCTGTGCTCTCCGCTCCTCAAACTGATTCAGGATCACTCTCGCCTCGCTCTAGGTGTTGCTGAAGAGTACGTCGCCGTTTGTTGCAGTCATCTGCTGTACCCTCCCAGCACTCTGTGTTGATTTTTAAGGCTTTCATGTCGCGCTTGCAGAGGTCGTTGAAGCAAAGCTGGGGTCTACCAACGTTCCTCTTGCCTGTTGCTAGTTCTCTGTAGAGGATGTCCTTTGGCAGTCTACCATCCTTCATACGACGGACGTGGCCCAGCCAGCGCAGTCTGCATCGTCTTAAAAGCGTGAACATCGTGGGAAGTTCAGCACGGGAGAGGACCTCAGAGTTTGGGACTTTGTCTCTCTAGGTGATGCCGAGGATGCGGCGAAGGCTGCGCAGGTGAAAACTATTGAGTTTCCTCTCCTGTTTGGAGTAGATGGTCCAAGTCTCGCTACCATACAGGAGGGTGCTGATAACACATGCAACGTACACGGCATACTGTGTACATTCTCTGATATTAGATTGAACCATTCTTGTGTTCTACGTTGTTCTGCCGAACATTGCGGGCATGCAACGTTAGCGCCTGAATGTGCAAAAACATTTGCAGGCTACCACCAACATATCCCTGGCTGCGTTGGTTGCTAACGCAAATGACGCACTTCGCTGTATGTTTCGATGTACATGTGATAAGTAAATCTGGATCTTCCACTGTGATAAGAAGTACAAGGAAACAGGAAGGGCTAGAAACTCCTTCAGGTATTGCAATTTACAAAGGTATCTAATCCTTCACGTGCAGCTTTCTAAATTAATTCTGGGCTCTCAGCATGTCAGGTACATGCACAAAAGGAAGATTTGCATGCTTTTGCATGCCTTTTCCTCTCAGGTTGGGTAAGACTAGAACTGGAGGGGGGGGGGGTCACAGGTTTAGGGTGGAAGCTAAAATATTTTAAAGGGAACCTGAGGGGAAATTTCTTAACTCAGAGGGTGCTGTGGGTGTGAAATGAAATGCCAAAGTCGTAGATGCAGGTTTAATGGAGATGTTTGGACAGGTACATACATGGATGAGAGGGGTATGGAGGGATATGGTCCAGGTGCAGGTTGATGGGACCAAGCAGAAACCACAAGGTTGGCATAGACAAGATGGGCTGAAGGGCATGCTTCTGTGCTGCATGCTCTACACCAGCCACATGCAGTGACGCCCAATGTCATGGCATATACACGTTTTAACACCACCTGCACAAGATTCCACTGAGTATGCAAGGCTTGCAAACACCGTAGGCCATTCAGGCAGAAACAATCCTAACTGGTAAGCTAAGGCCAGCCTCCTAATTGAAAGGAACCACCCTTACCCAGTCACTACATGACCTTTACCCATCGCTGGTATGAGACACTGCATTCCAAATCACAATAAACCTGTTAATCAAATTTTGAACCATCAGAAACAGTTTATTCTTTCTGGCTACTAGATATGACTTTAAACACCCACTGCCCTGCTCAAAGAAACATAGCCCCAATCAGGTACAGCACAGTAGCATAGCTGTTGGCATAAAACTTGAAAGCACCAGCGATCAATTCCACCATAGTCTGTAAGGAGTTTGTGCGTTCTCCCCATGACCGCGTGCGTTTCCACTAGGTGCTCCCGTATTCCAGGGTGGGCTAAATGAGTTGTGGCATGGCCTGTTGGCAACGGAAGCACGGTGACACTTGCGGACTGACTCCAGCACAATCCTCGCTGATTTGAGTTGATGCAAACAATGCATTCACTGAACGTTTCCATGTACATGTCACAAGCAAAGCTAACCTTTTCCTCTTCTGTCCAGCTAATAGCCAAATTATTCACCTCAACCACAGCAGAAAATCCATCCTGTTCCATCTGCATTCCTTCATGTTCTTCCAAAAGTTTGGTGTCTATTGATGATAATCTATTGCACTAGCACAATTTTCTGTCTTCTGCACTCATTTCTCTTTCATTATCAATGTCGGCACAATATTGTGGGCGCAAGGGCCCGTAACGTGCTGTAGTTTTTCTATGTTCTAACTGTTCTGTAAACCTGCCTAATCACTTCAATTGCCCACTTAAAGTCTCTGCTTTTAAAATTGCACTACTGAACAGTATCATAGGATTCCAACTCTGAAAACACATTTATTCACTGGTGAATTTCACCTGCCACGTTTCTACCCACATCCAGGTAACCTGCCAAACAAAGGCTCAGGTTCTAAAACACAGGGATAATTTCACCTGATAAAAACTTACGTAAAAATTCCTTGCGTTTCCACTTGTCCCTTAGGAATATGATTCCTATAATTGAGCTGGCTGACAAGATAAAATAAACACATTAGAAAGGTCAGCTTCTATCAACTTGTAAACATAGCCCCATACCCCAGAATCCTTCACCGAGCTCCCTCCCTCCCCCTCAAGAACCCTCCCTCCTCCAGCACCTCATTCCCTCCGATGGGACCTCGCACTCCCCACATCACAACCGAGTATTTTCCCCTTCTCTTCAGATCCCTGGTATCACTTGACCCACTATATCGCTCGCTGAAGGGCATGGAAACTTTCATACCAACAATGGAGACAGCGCTGAGAGGTGTGATCAGCGATAGTGGGGCATAAGCATATGCAGTGAAGATCCCTATTTCGCCCAGCAACATGAGTGTCAGTCCAAACCACCATGTTTTTGTCCGAAAGTATGATCGAGGATCTTTGGTGCCCGATAACTTGACGTGACTATACTTCTGTGATAGGAGACATGAATAATCTGAATCAGATTTAATTTCACTGGCATATGTCGTGAAATCAGTTAACTTTATGGCAGCAGTACAATACAATACCCGAGAAAATAAATAGAGAAAAAAACTGAATTACAGCAAGTATGTATGTATCTATAACATAGTCAGTTAAGTAAGTAGTACAAAATAACAGAAATAAAAAAAGTAACTGAGGTAGTGTTCATGGGTTTAATGTCCATTTAGAAATCGGACTGTGGAGAGGTAGAAGTTGTTCCTGAATCAGAGTGTGTGCCTTCAGGTTTCTGTACCTCCTTCCTGACAGTAACAGTGTGGAGAGGGCATGTCCTGGGTGATGGACACCGTCTTCCTAAGGCACCACTCCTTGAAGACATCTTGGATACTACGGAGGCTAGTACTCATGATGGAGCTGAGTAATTCTACAAGTTTCTGCAACTTTTTTTGATCTTGTGCAGTAGACCCTAAACCCCCATACCAGACGGTGGGACAGGGATGCAGCCAGTCAGAATGTTCTCCACTGTGCATCTGTAGAGGTTTTTGAGTATTTCAGTTGATAAATCAAATCACCTCAAACTCCTAATGAAATATAGCCACTGTCTTGCCTTCTTTATAGCTGCATCAGTATGTTGGGACCAGGTTAGGTCCTCAGAGATATTGACACCCAGGAACTTGAAATTGCTCTCTCTCTCTCTCTCTCTCCAGGTTGTTGCTGCGACACCACTCAACTAACTGGTATATCCCTCTCCTGTACGCCTCTTCTTCACCATCTGAAATTCTGCCAACAATTGTATCATCTGCAAATTTATAGACGCTGTTTGAACTATGCCTAGCCACACAGTCGTGGATGTAGGGAGGGTAGAGCAGTGGGCTAAGCACACATCCCTGAGGTGCACCAGTGTTGATTGTCAGCGAGGAGACGTTATTATCAATCTGTACAGATTATGGTCTTCTGATTAGGAAATTGAGGATCATTTGCAGAGGGAGGTACAGAGGCCTTGGTTCTAGCTTTTCGATCAGGACTGTAGGAATGATGGTGTTAAATGCTGAAATATGGTCAATAAACAGCATCCTGACACAGGTATTTGCATTGCCCAGGTGATCCAAGACTGCGTGGAGAGCCACTGAGATCATGTCTGCTGTAGACCTAGTGTGGAAGGACCTAGACTTCAGCAGGTGTTGATTCTAGCCATAACCAACCTCTCAAAGCACTTTATCACCGTGGATGTGAGTGCTACTGGATAACAGTCACTGAGGCGGCTCACACTACTCATCTTGGGCACTGGTACAATTTTGAAGCAAGTGGAAACTTCTGACTGTAGCAATCAGAGATTGAAAATGTCTTTGAATACTCCTGTAAGTTGGTTAAGAATGTATAAAAATGTAACATTGCTCGGAGGAGTCAGGTTTAGAGGGAGGACAATGCATATATATTACCACACATGCAGCAGCACAGTTGGTCCTGTCCAAAAACTAAATATAAACACAAGAGATTCTGCAGATGCTAGAAGTCCAAAGTAAAACACACAAAATGCTGAAGACACTCAGCAGGCCAGGCAGCATCTAAGGAAAAAAAATAAATCTGACCGTCTCAGCCCAAAATATCAACTGTTTATTCCCCTCCATAGATGCTGCCTGACCTGTTAAGTTTCTCCAACATTTTACGTGAGTTACAGCTAAAAAAAAAAAGAGCAGACCTGTATCCACAATACACTACAGACACTCCACAACCCATCTCGTTGTACACAGTCCAACTGCTGGTACAAAGTCCTTTATATTCCCATCATATTAATGTCATAAATAACAACGCACAAGTGGATTTTGGACCACTGGAAAATGACACTGGTGAGATAGTAACAGGGGACAAAGACTTAGTGGACAAACTTAATAAGCATTTTGCATCAGTCTTCAATGTGGAAGACACTAGCAGTATGCCAGAAATTCAAAGAGCATTAGGGAGCAGAAGCAGGTGCAGTTGCTATTACTAAGGAGAAGGTGCTTAGGAAGCTGAAAAGTCTGAACGCAAATAAGTTACCCGGACCAGATGGACTACACCCCAGAGTTCTGAAAGAGGTAGCTAAAAAGGTTGTTGAAGTATTAAAAGAGATCTTTCAAGAATCACAATGTTATGGAATGGTTCTGGAGGACTAGAAAATTGCAAATATCACTCCACTCTTTAAGAAAGGAGAGAGACTGAAGAAAGGAAATTTATAGGCCAGTTAGCCTGACTTCAGTGATTATGAAGATGTTGGAGTTCATTATTAATAATGAGGTTTCGGGGTACTTGGAGGCACGTGATAAAATAGGCCAAAGTCAACATGGCTTCCTTAAGGAGAAACTGGCCCTGACAAATCAGTCGGAATTCTTTGAGAAAACAACAGGCAGGATAGACAAAGGAGAGTCAGTGGATATTGTCTACTTGGATTTTCAGAAGGTCTTTGACAAGATGCCACACATGAGGCTGCTTAACAAACAAGATAAGAGCCCAGGGTATTATAGGAAAGATGCTAGCATAGATAGAAAACTGGCTGACTGGCAGGAGGCAAAGAGCGGGAATAAAGGGGGTCTTTTCTGATTGGCTGCTGGTTACTAGTGATGCTCCACAGGAGTCCGTGTTGGGACCACTTCTTTTCACATTATATGTCAATGACTTGGATAACGGAATTAATGGTTTTGTGCCCATGTTTGCAGATGATACGAAGATACGTGGAGGGGCAAGTAGAGTTGTGTAAGCAAAGGGTCTGAAAAGGACTTAGACAAATACTGTACAGAGAATGGGCAAAAATGCGGGGAAGTGAATGGTCATGCACTTTGGTAGAAGGAATAAAGGCATAGACTATTTTCTAAACGGGGAAAAAGATTTTCATATATCAGAGGTGCAAAGGGACTTGGGCGTCCTTGTGCAGGATTCCCTAAAAGTTAACTTGAAGGTTGAGTCGGTGGTAAGAAAGGAGAATGCAATGCTAGCATTCATTTTGAGAGGACTAGAATATAAGAGCAAAGATGTGATGTTGAGGCTTTACAAGGCATTGGTCAGAATGCACTTTAAGTATTGTGAGCAGTTTTGAGCACCTTATCTAAGAAAATACGTGACGGCATTGGAGGGGTCCAGAGGAGGTTCACAAGAGTATTTCTGGGAATGAAAGGGTTAACGTACAGTCTGAGGAGCGTTTGATGTCTCGGGATCTGTATTCACTGGTGTTTAGAAGTATGAAAGGGGAATCTCATTGAAAGGCCCAGATAGAGTGGATGTGGAGAGGATGTTTCTTGTAGTTCCTTTATCACCACCAAGGACCAGGCAGACCGAGTACAGAAAAGGGGGAATAGTTGTGACCCAGTGTCTGCCAAGGGATCAACTGAGATCTCAGATTTCCCAGGATCAAAGCCAAACTCCTCGGGATGCTGGGTCACTTTGGCCATTTTCAACTATTAATGCATTACGCACCAAGATACTACCGTTTCAGTGCATTCTTTAAAATCATCATATAGATACAAAAGACTGCCGATGATGAAATATGAAGCAAAAAAGGAAGTTGCTGAAGGAACTCAGCATCTATGGCTGACATGCAAGACAAGACCCTGCATCTCTTATCAAAATGTCAACCATTTGGTTTTCTTTTCCCCAACAGATGCTGCCTGATCCACTGAGGTTGCAAGTCTGGGACCCTGGGGACAAAGACTGAGGCCTGGGGAGAGGGGGAGAGAGATGGGGAGGGGCCTGGTTTGTTGCTGTTGTCTTGTTTTGTTCTGATCCTGTTGTCACTGTTTGAGTCGTTCTGCTGAACACTGTGGGCCACGTTGGCAGCGGAATGTGTGATGACACTTGTGGGCTGCCCCCGGCACTTCCGTTGGTGTGCTGATTGTTAACATAAACAACACATTTCGCTGCGGGTCAACGTACACGTGATGTATAAATTTTAATCTAAATCTGAGGCTGAATCCTCCAGCAGCTCATTTTATTTGCTTTAAAAGACATCATTATTCACGTTATCGCTGTTTCTGCTAAGATATATTACTTGACACTTCTCTGTAACAGATCTCATCTATCCACAAAGCTGACCTTTTGAGCACCAGCGCCATGCACCAGGCAAGTAGCAGAGATAAAGCAAGAGCCATGGTCTTATTGAATGTCATTGCAGATACGAGGGGCTGAACAGTCAGTTCCTGGTTCTTACGGGTTTGTAAGTGTCTCGGACCTCAATGAGAGGTTTCCAATGGTCAGTAATAATGCCTCAGAGAGTTCAGTACATGCATACCCGTGATTGGTGTCAAGATCTTGGTTTGTGGTGGGTCTTAAGTTCAATGCAAATTTTATTATCAAAGTACATAATGTCACCTTATACAACCCTGAGATTTAATTTCCTTTGGGCATACTCAACAAATTTAGAGAATTATAACTAAAACATAATCTAAGTCCACCCAAGAATGGTGAACCTGTGGAATTCATTGCAACAGATGGCTGTGAAAGCCAAGTCACTGAATTTAATGGGTTATTGGTTAGTAAGGGCATCAAAGGTTATGGGGAGAAGGGAGAAGAATGGGATTGAGAGGGGAAATAACTCAGCCATAATGGAGAGGCAGAGCAGACTTGATGGGCCAAATGGCCAAATTCCGCTCCAGTGTCTTATGGTCTTATTACCGGGAACAAAAGTCCAGGCAACCACTGAGGTAGTGTTTGGGATCAGCTCTGAAGCCATGTAGTTTTAGGGTGGAGTTTTGGGACGATTGCAGATGGAGGACAATGTTCGGAAATATGAGGTTGTTTACTCTGGCTGTGGAGTGAAAAAGCAGAATGTCAATAATGAGGAAAGAATATAAAATACTGCTTTACAGCATCCTCTTCCACTATTCACAGAATCAGCCTGCAGGTACCCCAAGTAATTCAGAAGACGAGTTTTCTCTTTTCCCCCCTTAGTTGCAATTGATATAGAGTACAAAAGTAGGGAGGCTTTCTGTCATTGAACAGGTCTTTGCTGAGACTTCACCTGGGGTAACAGGACAACGTAAAGTTTCAATCTCCTTGTTTAAGGAGGAATAAATTTCACTTGGAGGCAATGCAAAGGGTCATTGGTTTAATAGCAGTTCTCTCGGTACAGGCTATATTTCATCATCATTAGCATTATCTGCTGTGTTATACTGACGTGGGCAATTATGATCTTTCCATGCCCATGACTGTTCTTGGCAAATTTTTCTACAGAAGCGGTTTGTCATTGCCTTCGTCTGGGGCAGTGTCCTTACAAGACAGGTGACCCCAGCCATTATCAATACTCTTCAGAGACTGTCTACCTGGCGTCAGTGGTCGCATAACCAGGATTTGTGATATGCACCAGCTGCTCATATGACCATCCGCCACTTGCTCTCACGCGACCATGATCGGGGGAACAAGCAGGTGCTACACCTTGCCCAAGGGTGATCTGCAGGCTAACAGAGGGCAGGAGTGCCTTACAGCTCCTTCGATAGACATATCTCCACCCGCCACCCAAGCTATATTTTATTCTTTATATAAACAATGCAATGTTATTCATTAGATTCCATCCATAACTAACTCTATGGTAAGGGTTACTCAGCTTGATTACCATCATACTGCTTCGTAATTCTAAACATTTGTGTGGCAATTTTTGGGAATGTGACACATTTGCTCGCATTAACATTCTCAACGTTCCTCCAAATAAAATAATTGCTCCAACTGGATGTAACATGTTACACGTTTGGTTGCACGTGATGCGCATGCTCCTTGTTTGGTCAATTAACGGCAAACACCAAACCGTACCAGGTGGTAAGGATGGGCTCCCTCACCAGTGACCCTCAACACAGGTGCCCCCCTCAGGATTGTGTCCTGAGTCCCCTCCTGTACTCTCTTTACACCCATGACTGTCCTGCCACACACAGCTCCAATCTGCTGATCAAATTTGCACTGATTGGCCTTATTTCTAGCGATGACGAGACAGCCTACAGACCAGGGGTTACCACCCTAACACACAAGTGCCAAAATAACAACCTCTCCCTCAATGTCCAAAAAACAAAAGAGCTGATCATGGATTACAGAAGGAACAGAGACAGGCTCGTCCCGATCAACATCAAGGGGACTGCAGCTCAGAGGGTGAGTAGTTTCAAGTTCCTCGGTAAACACATCACCAAAGTTCCCACCTGGACTGTACACACTGGCTGTGTGGCAAAAAAAGCACAACAGCGTCTCTTTCACCTCAGGCGTCTGAAGAAGTTCAGCATGAGTCCCCAAATCCTTAAGACCTTCTACAGGGGCACCATTGAGAGCATCCTGACTGGCTGTATCATCGCCTGGTACAGGAACTGCACCAACCTTGATCACTGGGCACTGCAGAGAGTGGTACGGACAGCCCAACGCATCTATGGATGTGAACTTCCCTCTATTGAGGACATTTACAGCAGCAGGTGCAGAAAGAAGGCCCGGAAGATCATTCGGGACACCAGTCACCCCAACCATAAACTGTTTCAGCTGCTTCCATCTGGCTAACGGTACCGCAGCATGAAAGCCAGGACCAACAGGCTACAGGACAGCTTTCTTCTACAAGCCATTGGACTTATAAATTCATGTGTCTACATTGTGATGGAGTCATAACACAAACATCTTTACTCCCTCATGCTATGGGGTGGAGGTAAAATTTACATAAATTCAAATTAAATTAAATTCAAATTTTCAGGAAAAAATGATCACGGCAGCGACCACAAATATTGCTCCCTTGAACTTCAATGTCATTTAGTTTTACTCTCGCTTCTCATTTCAGGATAAGACACTCATTAAAGCCCAAACTTCCTTCCTCCCGCCAGTCCGAAGCTCACCTGTACGTTCAGAGAGATGCTGATGATCAGGTTTCCAAAGATGGCGAGTAGAGTTCCAATAAGATTCTCCTGTTAATAAAACAATCCTCATGTAACAAATAGCAAGAGAAAACCAGTGCAACATAAAGCACAATATTTAGAAGTGGTAGCATAGCCATTAGCTTCAAGTTTTACAATGCCAGTTGTAGGATTGGGGTTCAGTACCCCAGTGCTGTCTATAGGGAGATTGTACATTCTTCTCATGATCAAGTGGGTTTCCTCCAGGTGCTCTGGTTTCCTCCCACATTCCAAAAGATGATTGGTTAGAGTTGGAAAGTTGTGAGTTAATTTAAGTTTAGTAAGCTAATCTTTAAAATCTTTCAATCTTTCAAACCAACCACTCTCACTCCACCATTTCTTATTGTACAAACCAGCTCGCTGACTCTTGCTCGACACACTCCATGACTTTGCTCACAAACTTTCGCCGTGAACACCTACCACCTTCACTTCACACATCAAGTATGCCATCCACACCATCCAGTGTGCAGCTGCCTTGCAACCCAGCAACGTTCCCGAAAATCTCAATCTACCCATCCAACATCTCCAATGAGATTACTTGCTCTCCATCTGCCCCTCAGCTTCAGCTCTCTCATCTGAGAACTTTCCAATATATTGCCCTCAAAATGTCCCTCCAAGTACCCCTGTAACTTTCTCCATCTTTCCCCATAACCTAATCTACTCCAACCTTCCGCTGAGACCTCTGACCCTTCCCCAGCAGAGGCTAAGTAAGATTAGAGAAGTAATCTCATGGCTCAGTGGTTGATATGAGGAAATGGGATTTTGATTCATGACACACAAATAACAGAAGTGAGAAGAGTTGTTTTGGTGGGACAGACTTCACCTGAAGAGCGCTGGGGCCAATATCCTGACAAACTGCAAAGTGATGGACAACCAGTGTGTAACAGGAAGAGAAAAAAAGGTACAAGTATGTGGGCAAGAAATAAAAACTATAAAAGTTGAACACTTGTGACCTTATATGAATGCAAACTGCATTTTTAACAAGAAAGATGAGGTGATGGCACAAGTGGTAACAAATGAGTTTGATCTTACAGCTATTACAGACATAGGATTGGGAAGTCAATATTCCAGTTTCCAAAAGAGGTGAAAAGGGAAAGGAGATGGAGTAGCATTGTTAACCAAGGGCAATGCTGAGCAGTGGTAAAAATGCAACGGCTAGCAAGGAAACACTGTTGCAGGAAGACAGCCAACCGTCACCAGGGAACCCCACCACACAGGACATGTTCTCTTCTCGCAGTTGCCATCAGCAAGAAGCTACAGGAGCCTCAGGACTCACATCACCTGGTTCAGGAACAGTTCTTTGCTCTTGAACCAAAGGGGAAAACTTTACTTCCCCCATCACTGAAATGTTCCCACAACCCAAGGACTCACTTTCAAGGACTCTTCATCTCATGGTTTCAGTATCACTATCAGAATCAGGTTTAATATCGCTGGCTTATGTCATGAGTTTGTTAACTTAGTGGCAGTAGTCCAATGCAATATATGATAATATAGAAAAATAAGTAAATCAATTGCAATAAGTTGTGTGTATATAAATATATATTAAATAGCTAAATTAAAAATAGTGCAACAACAGAAATAAAGAAGTATGAGATATTATTCATAGGTTCAATGTCCATTTAGAAATCGGATGGCAGTGGGGAAGAAGCTGTTCCTGAATCACTGAGTGTGCGCCTTCAGGCTTCTGTATCTCCTACCTGATGGTAACAGTGAGATGAGGGCATGGCCTGGGTGGTGGGGTCCTTAATGATGGACACCAGCTCTCTGAAGCACCGCTCTATGATAATCTCTTGGATACCTTAGAGGTTAGCACCCAAGATGGAGTTGGCTAATTTTACAATTTTCTGTGGCTTCTTTTGATCCAATTTATTTTGATCAATATTTATTTATTATCATCATTTCTTTCTTTTTGTATTTACACATTTGTTGTCTTTTGTTCATTGGTTGAATGCCCAAGTTGGTTTTGGCTCTGACCTAAATTCTGATTTGGTTATTATTCTATGGATTTATCAAGAAAATGAATCTCAGGGTTGCAGATGGTGACATATATGTACCTTGATAATAAATTTACCTTGAACCAGTTTGGATGGGAATAATCAGAATCAGGTTTATTATCACCGGCATTTGACATGAAATTTGTTAAGTTAGCAGCAGCAGTTCAATGCAATATATAATCCAGCAGTGAGAGAAAAAATAATAATAAATAAAATAAAACATAATAATAAACAAGTAAATCAATTATGTATATTGAACAGATTTTTAAAAACGTGCAAAAACAGAAATACTGTATTAAAATAGTGAGGTAGTGTGCAAAGCTTCAACGTCCATTTAGGAATTGGATGGCAGAGGGGAATAGCAGAACGCACGGCTGGGAAGTCTTAAAGTGCAGCCTCTTAACAGGACAGAGTATAAATGGAGAACTATCAAAAGCATGTAAGAAGGGAACTGCAGTTGTCGTGGGCAAGTTTAATCTGCATACTGAATGGACAGATCAAACTGGCAAGAGTATTATGGAAGGGAAATGTGTTGAGTGTGTCAGGGACCATATCTTAGAGCAGAATCTATCTGGGAACTGGGTTTGCAGTTTTGGTCCTGTGTGATGAGAAAGGATTAATTACCTAAAGATAAAGATTTTAAAGATTAGCTTTATTTGTCACATGTACATTGAAACACAATGAAATGCAGCATTTACAACAAATTAAATCAACAAGGATCGTGCTGGGCCACCCACAAATGTTGTCACACCTCTGACACAAACATAACATGTCCACAACTTACATCTTTGGAATGTGAGAGGAATCCGAATCACCCAGAGGAAACCCGCATGGTCAAGAGGAGAACGTACAAACTCCTTCCAGACAGATGGTGCCGCAATAATAACTGTTCTGCTTCTCAGGCAATGGATTGATGTTAAGCACATTCAGCTTTTATTTTAATGAGCCGTTTCAGTTTTGTATTAGGTCACTTCCTGTGCAGCCAGGAAGTGGTGAGTGTTTGCTGAGTTTTGTTAGGAATGAAAGAAGTTTCTTTCGAAAGCCATCCTGTTGTTTCCACAGCAGAAGCATTGCTTTTTCGCTGCTTATTCGTTTTGTCATGCAATAAATCCAAGGAGCTCAGACACTATACCCTGAGTCGCATGTCATTTCCGCATTGAGTTTAGCTGATTGTCTAGTTGATGTTCCACCTCAGCGAGTGCAGTACAATGAGTATTACACTAACGGCTATGCTACTGTGTCACTATAAAGATCTCATAGTTAGTAGGTTCTGACCACAGCATGGTAAAATTCCATAAACAGTTTATATTTGGACTCTGCAAAGTTGAGTGAGTGGGCTAAAACATAATAAATGGAATTTAACATGGGGAAGTGCGAGCTGATGCACCTCTGTAAGAGGAATCACAAAATATTGCTCATGTTTGGCAGGTAGTTTGGAAGGCAACTATCACACCGACATTAAATTACAGAAGCGTTATACAGAACATTTGTGAGGCCACACTTGGAGTACTATGCATAATTCTGGTTATCGTACTTATGAACAGACATACTGGTACTGCAGTCAGTTCAGAGAGATTCATTATGTAATTTCTAGGATAAGAGGATTGTTCTGCCATGAGCAGCTAAAGAAATGGGACCTGAATTCTTAGACTCTTAGGAGTTTGGAAAGATGTGGAGCGATTTCGTTAAAACATGTAAGAGCTTCTGGAGGAACGACAAGGTAGATGGCGAGATGTTTTTCTAGTGGGAAAGTCTCAACAAAGAAGGCATGGTTATAAAACTAGAGGCCGGTCATTTAAAACTAAGGTGCAGAAATTCTTCTTCTGAAAAAAGATGCTGAATCTATAAAATTCTCTATCCCAAAGGATTGTGGACAATACATCAGTGGGGTATTGGAAGAGGTAGATAGATTTTTGAATGATTAGTTACTTGAGAAAATGAACTGAGGCCTGCAGCAGATTGAACGGTAGAGCAGGCCTTCACCTGCTCCTATTTCCTTGTGTCCTTATATAGTTATCCACGGTTATTATTCCCGGTAACCGACAACAACCATGTATGCGTAATTTATAAAATTCCCAATGTTACTGTCACTGATTCGAACGGCCTCCTGAGGATCAGCTGTCTGCAGCTTGTTCCTTCCCCAAAGGAATCATCTCTTCAGTTGGTGTGAATTTCAAATATTTACAGCCTGGTCCTATTACAATGTGCTCTGAAAACCCTACTTTGTTACACTATGGCTGATAGAGTCAGAGTTTATACAGAATGGGAAGGGCCCACCTTGTCCATGCTGACCAATTTGCCTATTTGAGCTAGTCACATTTGCCTACATTTGGCCCATTTCCCTCCATGTACCTGTCTAAATGTTTTTAAATGTACCCACCTCCACCATAAGACAAAAGAGCAGAATTAGGCTCTACAGATCATTCTGGTCCTAGGCTCTCCCACTATAGGAAACATTCTCTTCAAGTCTACTCTATCTAGGCCTTTCAACATTTGATAGGTCTCAATGAGATCCCCTCGTCATTCTTCTAAAGTCCAGTCAGTACTGACCCAGAGCCATTAACTCCTCACAGATTAAGCCTTTCATTCCTGGGATTATTCGCGTGAACCTCCTCTGGAGCCTATTCAATGCCAGGGCATCCTTAGATGTGGGGCCCAAAACTGCTCACAATACTCCAAATGTGGCCTTACCAACTCCAATACCAATACTCCAAATGTGGTCTGACCAACTCCAATACTCCAAATGTGGTCTGACCAAATCCAATACTTCAAATGTGGTCTGACCAACGTCTTACCAATACCAATACACCAAATGTGGTCTGACCAACTCCAATACTCCAAATGTGGTCTGACCAATGTCTTATCAACTCTAATACCAATACTCCAAATGTGGTCTGACCAATGTCTTACCAACTCTAATACCAATACTCCAAATGTGGTCTGACCAGTGTCTTACCAACTCTAATACCAATACTCCAAGTGTGGTCTGACCAATGTCTTACCAACTCCAATACTAATACTCCAAATGTGGTCTGACCAATGTCTTACCAACTCTAATACCAATACTCCAAATGTGGTCTGACCAACATCCTCTGGCAGCTTGTTCTACATACTCATCACCCTCCATGTGGAAATGTTGCCCCGGAGGTGCCCTTTAAATCCTTCCCCTCTCATATTAAACCTATACCCTCTAATTTTAGATTCTCCTACTTGGGAAAATCGATGATAATCCACTTCACATCTGTTCATAACTTCATAAACCTTTGCAAGGCCACCTCAGTATCCTACCTGCTGGGAGAGAAAAGTTCGAGCCTATCCAGCCTCCAGCCTAACAACATCACCAGAACTGCACATGGTACTCGGGTGTGGTCTCACCAATTTCTTGTATAGCTTCAACTCTGCATCCCATCTCTTGAACTCAGTGCCCGGAATGATGATGGCAAGTGCATCAAACACTTCTTCACCATCTCACCTACCCGTGTTGTCCCTTTCAGGGATCTATGTGCTTGTACCCCTAGGTCCCTCTGTTCTATGCTCTCTAGGGCACTGTGAAAGTCTGGACCTAATACAGCTTCCCAAAATGCAACACCTTGTATTTGTTCTGGTTAAATTCCACCTGCTGTTTCTTGGCTCACTTTCCCACTTGATCTGGATCCTGTTGTAATCTTAGATAACCTTCTTCACTGTCCATTCTACCATCAATTTTGATTCCATGTGCAGATGTACTAGCCAGGCCAACCACATTCCCATGCAAATTGATAATAGAGATGACACACAAGACTCCAGACTGGAAAAACAACTATCCATTTGCCTTTCATCAAGCCAGTTTCAATTCCATGAGATGTAATGTTCCAAACCTATGGGATTAGGTCAAAAGTCCTTGAAGGTAACAGCTACCACACTGCAACCCTTCATAAAGACACAACATTAGAACTTCACTTACAACGAACGATGATACAAATTACTCTGCCAAGTCCCAGCAATTGCTTCCCTGGTTTCCCATAGAGTCCAGGGATGCACTTGATCAGTCCCTGGGATTTATCCACCTTAATGCACTTTAGGTCCACCAGCACCTCGTATTTTGTAATGCAGGTATGTTTCAAGGCATCACATCCTCTTTTCTGAATTCCCTAGCTTGCATGACAATATTTATTTAAGACATCACTCATCTCCTCTGGCACCATATACAGATGACCATACTGATCCTTCAGGGACCCTATTCTCTCCCATGTTATCCCTTTGCTCATAATATACACGTTAGAACTTTCGTTTCCATTATCTGTCAAAGTATCTTATGTTGTCTTTTTGCCCTCCTGATTTCCCTCTTAAATGTACTCCTACATCCTTTATACTCAAGGGATTCACTTGATCCCAGCTGCCTAACATATGCCTCCTTTTTTTTTGCCCAGAACCACAGTATCCCTTGTCAACCAAGGCACCCACATTCTGGCAGGCTTCCTCTTGACTCCTGCAAGAACACACACACGAGAAAATCTGCTGGTGCTGGATATCCAAAGCAACACACACACACACAATGCTGGAGGAACTCAGCAGGCCAGGCAGTATCTATAGAAATGAGTAAACAGTCAACATTTCGGGCTGAGACCCTTCGTCAGGACTGGTGCTCCTCCCCTTCCCTTTCTTCCATGGTCTTCTGGCCTCTACTATCAGATTTTCTCTTCGTCAGCCCTTTATCTCTTTCACCAATCAACTTCCCAGCTCTTTACTTCGCCTCCTCACCCTTTCCCAGTTTCACCTATCACCTCTAACATTGTGCTTCTTCCTCCCCTACCCCCACCATCTTACTCTGACTTCTCCCCTTCCTTTCCAGTCTTGATGAAGGGTTTCAGCCCAAAACGTCGACTATTTACTCTTTTCCATAGATACTACCTGGCCTGCTGAGTTCCTCCAGCATTTCGTGTGTGTTGCTCTTAGAAGAACAGGTTGGCCCTGAATTCTCCCTATCTCACACTCAAAAGACTTGCACTTGCTAGACCTCCCTTTATCTGCAAACAGCCTACCCAAATCAAAAGAGTAAAGAAAGATAAAGATTAGCTTTATTTGTCACATAGATTGAAACATACAGTGAAACATGTTGCTTGCATCTAATCAAATCAACAATTATGCTGGGCAGCCCACACTTTCATGCCTACCACTCACTAACACTAACCCGTATGCCGTACGTCTTTGGACTGTGGGAGAAAACTGGAGGACCTGGAGGAAACCCACGCAGTCATGGGGAGAAAGTACAAACTCTTTACAGACAATGGTGGCAGAACTGAACCATGATCTTACACTTGGTGCCTGTAAAGTGACTGTGCTAACTACTATGCTATTGTGCCAGCCATTTGCAAGTTCCATCAAAAATAGCCTCGTCCCAGGTCAGGGTTTCAACTCATGAACCAGTTATATATTTTTCAATAACTATTTTCATAACTGGAGAAGGTAAGCAATTTCATGTTCCTTGTCAATACTTCTAATCAACAGATCGATGCTGCTATAAAGAAGGCCAGGCAGCGGCTGTATTTCATTGGGAGTTTGAATAGATTTGGTACGTCACCTCAAACACTTGCAAATTTCAACACAGAACATTCTGATAGGTTGCATCACCGTCCGGTGTGGGGAAGGGGGCTACTGTACAGAATCAAAATAAGCTGCAGAGTTGTAAGGTTAGTCATCTCCATCATGGGCACCAGCTTCTGTAGTGTCCAAGACATCTTCGGGGAGCAATGCCTCGAAAAGGCAGCATCCATCATTAAGGACCCTCACCATCTAGAACATGCCCACTTTTCATTGCCACCGCCAGAAATGGGGGACAGAAAGCTGAAGGCACACACTCAATGATTCAGTAACAGCTTCTTCCCCTCTGCCACCCGATTTCTGAATGGACACTCGACCCATGAACACTACCTCAGCACTTTTCACTCCTACTTTTAATTCCAATGTTTTTCATTACTTATTTAATTTAACACATATATGTTAAATTAAATCATTTGACATATCTTATTTCCAAACAAAGCAAACATAATTACTACACAGGACTGTCAAACACAGTAAGGCAAACAAATGCATTTGTTATACCAACACAATTATGCAGTAAAAATAATAAAAATTTATGACCTCTTATACATAAAAAATGCTGGAAGAAATCAGCAAGTCAGGCAGTATCAATGGAGAGGAATAAAACATCAACAATTCTGGACTTGACCCTTAATCAGGACTGGGAAAGACTGGGCAAAAGCCAGAATAAGTTGGGGGGGGGGGGGAGGGAAGAGAGGAAGAAGAACATGGCAACAGGTGATAGATGATATGTGAGTGGGTGGATGGATGAGGCAGAAGGGATAAAGTAAGAAGCTGGGAGGGGATAAAAGGTGAAGGACTGAAGAAGGCATTAAACAGATTCCTCGAAGAAGGCATCTTCAAGGAGTGATGCCTCAAAAAGGCAGTGTTCATCATTAAGGATCCCCGACACTCAAGACATGCCCTGTTCTCCTTGTTCTCATCAGGGAGGAGGTACAGAAGCCCGAAGGCAGACATTTAGCAATTCGGGAACAGCTTCTTCCCCTCTGCCGTCTGGTTTGTGAATGGACATTGAACTACCTCGCTACTTTTTTATTTCCATTTTTGAATGATTTATTTAACGTTTTTAATATTTTTAATGTAATTCCACCTTCTTCTCTATCATTAGATATTGCATTGTACTGCTGCCACAAAGCCAACAAATTTCATGACACATGCGGGTGATATTCTGAAATAGGAGAGGGCAGTGGACCATGGAAGAAAGGGAAGGAGGAAGGGCATTGGAGGGCAAGTGAAGAGAAGATTAACTCAGAATGGGGAATGAAAATAAGAGGGTAGAAATTTTCAGAAGTTAGAGAATTTGGTGTTCACACCACCAGATTGAGGGCTATTCAGAGGAAACAAGCCTCCAACCTGAGCGATGAGGCCAAAACTTGTCCTGCGTACTACTCACGCAAATCGAATCATGACACGATGCAATAAAGAACAAGGTAAAACAATAACAATGCAGAATAGAGAAAAAGGTAAAACAATAACAATGCAGAATAGAGAAAATGCAGTGCAGGTAGGCAGAAAAGAGCAAGATCAGAACCAGGTATGTGGCAAGATCACCAGACCACGTTATTGCATAAGGGGTCTGTCCGGGGTCTGATAAGTAACAGAAGCTAACCATAAACTTGGGGAGATGTGCTTTTCAGGGTGCCTGCCGAGAAAAGGGCGAAGGCAGACTGCCCTGGTTGGGCAGGGTCTTTGATAATGCGGGCTCTTTTACCGAGACGGTGTGTAATGTAGACAGAGTCCGGGGGGGGGGGGGGTAATTTCCCTCATATGTTGAGCAATACACACAACTCTGCAGTTTCTGGTGTTCATAGCTTTGATAAGTGATGCGTCTTTTAATCGCTGCACGATTACACAAATGCAAATGCTGGAAATAATACAGCATCAATAAAGAGGTAAAGTTTTCGGACTGCTGAAGCATTTACCCTTCCCCTGCTGCCTGACCCGGCGAGTGTTTCCAGCACAGTCTCTGACTCTCTCCTGCCTGCCTGCTTTCCTTTACCAGAAGCAGTCCACCCGCTGTTTCGTGCTCCCAGCTCCCGGGACGGGCTGAGGGGGGCGGCGGTTCCGCTCACATCCTATGAGCTGACACGGAGCCGGAGCCGGGCCCGGTCCCAGAGGACTAACACTCCAGCAGTTTCTCCACCTTCGGATACCGGCGGCGGCAGCTGATGAAAGCCCGGGAGCGGCCTACCTTGTAGGAGACATCGAGCGTCGGCCACTTCTCTTCCCGTTCCATGGTCCCCGATCGGCGAGCCCGCCCCCTCCAACCCGGCTTCGCCAATCGGAGTCCGGCTGGGCGGAGAAGGGAAATGATTGATGTGTTCACGGAACCAATGGGGGCGCTGATCCGCTGATCACAGAGCTGGGGAAACAAAATGCTGGGAAAGTCGGGAGGTCGGGCAGCTTTTATCGAGAATCAGAGTGAGTTTTAATATCACTGGCATACGTCGTGAAATTTGTTGGTCTGCCACAGCACTGCATTGCAATACATAATTTTTAAAAACTGTGAAATACAGTAAATATGTATATGCATTTTAAAGTTAAAACAATTAGTAGTGGAAAAAGAGGGAGAGAAAGTGGTGAGGCAGTGTCCATGGGTTCAATATCCATTTAGGAATCGCATCGCAGAGGGGATGAAGTTGAGTGTGTGCCTTCAGCCTCCTGTCCCTCCTTCCTGATGCTAGCAATGAGAAGAGGGCAAGTCCTGGGTGATGGGGGGGGGGGGGTCCTTTAATGATGGATGCCGCCTTTTTGAGGCATGGCTCCAGGATGCTGGTGAGACTAGTGTCCATGATGGGGCTGACTGAGTTTACAAACTCCTGCAGCTTATTTCGATCCCCTGCAGTGCCTCGCACCCCACCCCAAAACCAGAAGGTGATGCCAACGTTTCATCAGAACTGGAAAGGAAGGGGGGGAAGATGGTGGGACAAGGAAAAGCAGTACAAGCTGGGAGGCTGATAGGTGCGAGTCTGGGTCAGCACCTGGGTGAAAAGTTGGAGAGCAGTTCAGACCACAGAGGGGGAACAGTGAGAGAGGGTCTCACTGTACTCCTATTGAAGAGAAGATTTCCTGGGTCGGGTCTCAGGGTTTCGTGGACCAGGGCGGGTGGCATCCTTAACTATCCATACCCCCCTCCATCACTCCACACTGGCAGAGGTCCATACACCGACCCATATTCCCAACCACAGGAGTCTGCACCCAGACCACCAACCGCACCTGCAGAGGTCCTGAATTCCAGCCCAACCAGGCCCCAAACCCCTGTCCACAGCAGCTTCAGGTCCTGCCTCTCCCCTAACCGAATGGACATTGGCACCATCACCACCCTCAACCTGGTCTGCTCCACCGCCCCTCCCTCAGTCAGAGCCCAGATCTCCACAGCATTGGCCCCGTGTAACCTCAAAACAGACATGGCACGGGGTGGAAGATAAACTTCACACCACTGATCCTCTCTGACGATCCTCTCAGAGCCAGACCCTGGCAACCACAAGCCACTGGGCCCTAGTGCCCACTGTCAGCTCCGGGACTAATAGGTGGCCCCACTTGACAACAATGCCCTTGGGCTCTCCTCCAAATGCTGCGCCCAGCACTATGTGTCGGGGATCACAGCATCATTTGGCTTTGTCTCCTCAGCACTGCACCACCCCCAGCGGTGGGCAACACTCCCAACCCCCATACAGACAAGTCACACATAGTGCCAGGCCTATATCACAGTGCACAGCAGTACTGCAGCTGCAACACCTCTTACCCAGCACCTGGCCCTGAACCCCTTTCTCCCCAGCACTAGGCTCAGACCTTCCTCCTCCAGCACAGGCTCATGAGCTGCAGGGAGTTGCAAACTCAGCCAGCTCTATCGTGGGCGCTAGCCTCCCCAGCACCGAGGACATCTTCAAAAGGAGATGCCTCAAAAAGGTAGCATCCATCATTAAGGACCCCCACTACGCAGGACATGCCCCCTTCTCATTGCTACCATCGGAGACACATAATCAAATGTGCACCCAATGGTCACTTCATTAGATATAGGAGGTGCCTCTTGTCTCCCTTTCTCTTCACCATTTACACGTCGGACTCTAACTACTGCACAGAGTCTTGTCATCTTCAGAAGTTTTCTGATGACTCTGCCATAGTTGGATGCATCAGCAAGGGAGCTGAGGCTGAGTACAGGGCTACGGTAGGAAACTTTGTCACATGGTGTGAGCAGAATTATCTGCAGCTTAATGTGAAAAAGACTAAGGAGCTGATGGTAGACCTGAGGAGAGCTAAGGTACCGGTGACCCCTGTTTTCTTCCAGGGGGTCAGTGTGGACATGTTGGATGATTACAAATACCTGGGGATATGAATTGACAATAAACTGGACTGGTCAAAGAACACTGAGGCTGTCTACAAGAAGGGACAGAGCCATCTCTATTTCCTGAGGAGACTGAGGTCCTTTAACATCTGCCGGACGATGCTGAGGATGTTCTACGAGTCTGTGGTGGCCAGTGCTATCATGTTTGCTGTTGTGTGCTGGGGCAGCAGGCTGAGGGTAGCAGACACCAACAGAATCAACAAACTCATTCGTAAAGCCAGTGATGTTGTGGGGATGGAACTGGACTCTCTGACGGTGGTGTCTGAAAAGAGGATGCTGTCTAAGTTGCATGCCATCTTGGTCAATGTCTCCCATCCACTACGTAATGTACTGGGTGGGCACAGGAGTACATTCAGCCAGAGACTCATTTCACCGAGATGCAACACAGAGCGTCATAGGAAGTCATTCCTGCCTGTGGCCATCAAACTTTACAACTCCTCCCTTGGAGGGTCAGACACCCTGAGGCAATAGGCTGCTCCTGGACTTATTTCATAATTTACTGACATAATTTACATATTACTATTTATTTATGGTTCTATTACTATTTATTATTTATGGTGCAACTGTAACGAAAACCAATTTCCCCCGGGATCAATAAAGTATGACTATGACTGCCTAATAAAGTGGCTGCGGAATGTATGTCAGTGATAATAATCCTGATTCTGATTTGTGGGTGTCTTTCTGAAAGCACTGTTCTTGGGTACCCTGCTGCCTACGTACTGGCTTTGGAGCCTTTCCCCTAGGCTATGGTTCTGCCTTCTCTACCCTCAGTGCCAATACCAGCCTCAGACCTGGACCCTTCCATCCCTAGCCTCAGGTAGAAGACCCAGAACAGCCCCCTTTGCTGGCTACACACTTCCATCACAAGATCTACCATTG
The DNA here is from genome assembly GCF_030028105.1 of Mobula birostris. Taxonomy (NCBI): domain Eukaryota; kingdom Metazoa; phylum Chordata; class Chondrichthyes; order Myliobatiformes; family Myliobatidae; genus Mobula; species Mobula birostris. Next base: position 32,859,017 of record NC_092399.1, read on the forward strand.
AAGTTGAAATCCTCTCAGCACCAAGCCGTAGGGCATAGTTGCAGAATGAGGCTAATCAGCCCATTGGGTCTGCTTTATGATCATGGCTAATTTATTATCCCAGAACAACTCCAAGTACAGTTTGACTGATGTTTTATAAAGCCTCAGCATTACACCTTTGCTTTCACAATCTAGTCCTCTCAAAAAGAATGCTAACGTTGCATTTGCCTTCCTTACGACTGACTCAACCTGCAAGTTAACCTTTAGGGAATCCTGCACAAGGATTCCCAATTCCCTTTGCACCTTTGATTTCTGAATTTGCTCCCCATTTAGAAAATAGTCTACTATTCCTTCTACCAAATTTCAGGGCATACATTTCCTTACTTACTTACTGCTTGCTGGTGTTTAGGGCAGCAATGAAGGTCCTCCACTCCTTAGCAGTGTTCAGGGCTTCCATCGTCATGACAGTGCCTTCCCTTTGGTTTTCACTAGTGTCAGCCATGCAAATCCTGGGTGGAGACTCAGGAATACCGTCACACACTGATGCAGAAGGATTCTTCTTTACTGCTTCTGTAACAGTTTTGTTTGACCAGTCACGGTTATTAGCCCAGAGCTGAACCCCCAAACCTGGAAGACCAGTGCACCTCCCTCCCCCCCAGTCAGGCTCCACCTTTTGACATATTTGACATGAGAGAAACTACCAAGAGCCAAAGCACTTCAGCCAGCATACCTCTCCGGGTCAATGAGCAACGCAAGCCTCCAAACGACGACAAGGTTATGGTCCTTCTGGAGGATGGTTCCCTACTCTGTATTCCATCTGCCACTCCTTTACCCATTCTCCTCATCTGTCTCTGTCCTTCTGCAGACTCCCTGCTTCTGCAACATTACCTGCCCCGCCACCTATTTTTGCATCACCCTGACCATCACCCCACAAACAGATTCAAGGGCAGGCTCAGAGACCCCACACGACTGTGCAAGCACCTGTAGTAACACTCTTATCCAGGTCTGGAACAACCCAACATCAGGTCTAACACTGGTCTAAAACGCCCATGTGCGCCAGACCAGGAGTCCAGCAGCACTGGGCCCGGACATTCTCCAGATGCTTTCTCCCTTGCAGGTAAAATCTTTTAATACATAACACATAACATTTTCCCAATTACCAATATCAAGCTAACAAGTGTGTAGTTTCCAGCTTTCTTTCTCACTTTTAAAAATACTCATTGTTTTGAGTCATAGAGTCCTTCAGGGTCTCGTCTGTGCTGAACTAAAATTCTGCCTAGTCCCATCAACCCACACTTAGATCATAGACCACAACCCTCCATATCCCTTCCATCCATGTACATACCAAATTTCTCTTCAATGTTGAAATCAAACCCTCATCCACCACTACACTGGCAGATCTTTGCACACTTGCAATAAGTGAAGTTTCCCCTTAGGCTCCCCTTAGGTATTTCACCTTTAACCCTTAACCCATGACCTCTAGACATAGTTTCATCCAACCTTAGTGGAAAAAGCCTGCTTGCATTTACCCTATCAACACCCCTCATAATTTTATACCTCGATCAAATCTCTCCTCATTCTCCAATGTTCCAGGGAATAAAGTACTGACTTATTCAACCTTTCCCTATAACTCAGGTATTCAAATCTTCTCCGTGGATTGTCACCTTGTCGTGGCGGAGAAGCTTGTGTGGTCCTGTGATCCCGAGAGCAATGCCGTCTAGAGCTAATCTCCTGGTGGGGTCACCCATGGCGGTAAGGTCGAGGGTGAGGTCCCTGACAAAGAACAATCCAACCAAGACCTCAACGTGGAACAGGCAGACGAAGTTACTTTGTACTCAACGGCTGTGAAGGCGGATGAAGGCTGCAACAAATCCATCAGCTCCAATTGCCGTGGTTTCCATGCCATTGGAATCAGTTGGTTGATTTGTGAAGTATCGTGTGCTTCTTGGAGTGCAACATCAAGAACACGTTAAACAAATACACGCACAGGCGTTTTCGCTCTGTGGGCCACATAGATCAACGGAACGAAGACCATCATCCTCGACCTGGAGGGATAGCCATGACGACGAGGTACTCAAATCCCAGCAACATCCTTCTAGATGTTTTCTGCATTCTTTTAAACTTATTAATATCTTTCCTGTGGGTAGGTGATCAGAACTACACAATACTACAAATTAGGCCTCACCAATGTCTTATAAAACTTAAACATAACATCAGGATTTGATTTATGAAGGCCAACGTGTCGAAGCTCTTTTTATGACTCTGTCTACCTGGGACGCCACTTTCAAGGAAGTATAGACGTGTATTCTCAGTGCCCAATACTCATTATTTATGACAGCACCGGCAGCAGGAATACTGGTGTGTATTTAACTATATGTCATATATATAGTTAAATACACACCAGTGTATTTTAATGATGTACCGTGCCTCCAGAAGACATGGTACATCATTAAAGACCCCTCACACCCTCTCCATGAACTGTTTGTTCTTCTGCCATCAGGCAAACGTTACAGGAGCATCAAAACTAAAACCACAAGGCTACTAAACAGCTTCCTCCCACAGGCAGTCAGACTGCTAAATAGCTGCTCCACCTGGCTCTGCTTTGGACACTTTTAACTTGCACTGGACACTTATAACTTGATTTTAAATGACATGTGGCTGTTGTGTTTTACTATTTATTGTTATGTTTATTATTTAGTGTTGCGTTTGTTATGTTATGATTGCACTGCTCCTGGGAAACACTGTCTCATTCTGCTCTGCAGAGCTGATGTACGGTTAGAATGAAAATAAAGTTTTTTGAATCTTGAACCTTGAACCTTGAATATATGCACTTTATGTCAAGTTGTATATCTACAGAATACATTTTATCTGTTAATATTATTTTATATGGTGTATGTAATATATGTAGTGTTTTGCATTTTGGTCCCTGAGGAACATTGTTTCGTTTAGCTGTATACATGTATACGGTTGCATCACAATAAACTTCAGCTTCAACTTCATCCTGGCTTCTGTTGCTGTAATCTGGAGTGGAAAAAAAAACTGCTGGAGAACCCAGCAGGCAGCATCTGTGGAGGCAAAGAGGTTTTCAACATTTCAGGTCGAGACTGGTACTCCTGCTCAGCATTGCAGAAAACGGTATCGATGGCCCTTGCTCTGTTGTGATATTTTTGTTTGCTTTTAGCCTGTTCCCCCTTAAGTGGCCTCCTATATAATGTTTCCTCTTAATTAGATGTCTGCTGAAAATGAACAAGCTTTCTCAGGAGCATGCTATTTTACCACAGACTCTCCTAACCTCATCTTAAATATTTAATTGGTCAAACCTTTTAACTAATCTATTATTTCAAGATTTATTCATTAACTAGTTAATCTTGTCTTAAATTATTAACTTAATGCTGTATTAGTGGTGTTGTTTCTCACTTAGTTAATTTAATCTACTATTTTAATTTAGAAAACCAAAAAAAAGTTATGTTGCATTTTCCTGCTGATTATTCTAATCCCAGGTAAGTAACTTCGCATTGAACTGAGTTTCACTTCCTTTTGGCATCAAGTCCACATGACTGAGTACTGTGTGTCTGTCTGCTATTTGTGTCACCAAACAGCTTAGAGGCTCCAGTATCCAGTCTCTCATTGCAGACATGCTAGGGCTCTGCTAATTACTTGTACTCATTAGACGACTGGGGGACCATCTCCAGTTCTTTTCCTTTTCCTGGTATTCTATGTCATCTTCCTGAAGAAAATGTATGGGCATTAGAAAGGTAATATAATAATGAAGTTATAAAGCCTCTGAAGTTACACTCAGTGGCCACTTTATTAGGTATGGGAGGATGTGTTCTTGTCCATGGTCTTCTGCCGCTGTAGCCCAATCAGTTCAAGGTTTGATGTGCTGTGCATTCAGAGGTGCTCTTTTGCTCACCACTGTAGTAATGTGTGGTTATTTGAGTTACTGTCGCTTCTGCAGAGTTCCTCGTGTTTACTGTCGCTTTCTTGTCAGCTTGAACCGGCCATTCTCCTCTAACCTCCCTCATCAACAGGACATTTTCACCCACATAACTGCTGCTCACTAGATTTTTTTTTGCTTCTCTATCAATTCTACAAACTAGTACATGAAAATCCCAGGAGATCAAGAGTTTCTGAATTATAGGTGTCCCCCGCTTTTCAAATGTTCGCTTTACAAAACCTCACTGTTACGAAAGACCTACATTAGTACCCTATTTTCGCTTTCAGAAGGTGTTTTCACTGCTACGAAAAAAAATTCAGCGCACGATAAAAGGCAGCGCGCCCCGAGCAGCCACTCTCCCCCGGATCCTCGCCGGCATTGCTTTAACATGTGCCTGTGAGCAGGCGTTTGCAAGATGAGTTCTATGGTATTGGAAAAGCCTGAAAGAGCTCGTAAGGGTGTTACACTTCCGGTAAAACTAGAGAAATTCAGACATTCCCCCCTCTCCCGGAACTCCCGGGAGTCTCCCGCATATTAATAGTGGCTCCCTGATGCCTGCAAATTATATACGTCCCGGAAATTGATTTTTTTTGAGAGCGAGCGTGAGAGAATGCGCGAGAAAGAGCAAGAGAGTGCGCGTGCGATAGAGAGAGAGAGAGCAAGAGAGTTCCAAAAAAAGTCAGGGTAGCAGAGTGTTCCAAAAAAAGAAAATATAAAACATACGTCACCCCAGACTACCCTAAAGTGTACCCCTGCGTAATAGGGCTCAATATAATGACAGTGTTGCTCACTGCACTGTTTGCAACAGTGACTTTTCTATTGCCCATGGTGGGTTAAGACTGTAAAAGTTATGTTGAGGTGAGTTTAACAGGTGTCATTCGTTTATTAGCATAGCTAACGTTATTTAAACTAGCTGGCCAGCTGCTAAGGAGCTACTCTATGCAGACATCACACCTCTCCCGGAAGTCTCCCGCAAATTGATGGTGCTACCTCCCTGAAGTGAGTTTTTGCAGGGTGGGATGTCTGATAATTAAGCGTTTCGATCGTGGTGAACGGAGCAAGGACAAAGTGACTTTGGCTTGTGGAAGCTGACGAACATGACGTTGAAGAGGTTTTGGCATCCCAACACCAAGAACTGACAGATGAAGAGCTGATGCAATTGGAAGAAAAAAGGATAACAATCGAAACCGAATGAGTAATGATAAAGTATGACTTTAATTTTGAAAGGGTACGTCGGTTTAGGGGATATTTGCAGGATGGTTTGAGTCCTTATTAAAGAACTGTGTGATAGAAAAATGCGTGAGGCTCAGCAGTCAAGCAGGCCTTCCACATCAGCCACAGCAGACGACGAACCTCGACCTTCGACATCGAGGCGGGCAGTCATAGGAGAAGATGAGCTGCCTGCTCTAATGGAAACAGGCGAACGAGGTGACACCCCAGTGTCCCACCACCCCAACACCCAGGCCACGGACAGATACTGTACCGATTCACGGAGAATGCAAAGGTAGCCGGGAGGCACACAGCACAACTTCAAGAAAAAAGCCGAAATAAACATGCTAATTAATTAGGTGCCGCCCGACACGTAATTGTCGGCCCAGATCAGGGACGACGCAATCGGAAATCGGCACTGATATGGGCCGACAATTACGGGCGGCACCTAATTAATTAGCATGTTTGTTTCAGCTTTTTTCTTAAAGATGTGCTGTGTGCCTCCCGGCTACCGCTGGACCCCTGCGTTCTTCACGGCAGTGTATCGCTCAGCAGCCTGGTGAGTGGGGGGGGGGGGGTCACTGCACCACCCCAGCCTGCGACGACTCAGTCTAACACACCATCATCAGTGTGCTCTGCGCTGTCCCAATTCCCGTAAGTGATACTACACTGTACATACATTATTTCTAATTTATATAGGCTGTGTATTTTTACGTGTTATTTGGTATGATCTGGCAGCTTCATAGTTTAAAGGTTACTGGAGAGCGCTTGCACCGTGTTTTTGCCAACAGCGCTTGCGTGAGATTTTCTGCCGACAGCGCTTGCGTGAGATTTTCGTTACAGAGAGCAGTTCAGTAATGATTGTGGAAAAGTATTTCTACTTTATGTAGACTGTGTATTTATCATATCATTCCTGCTTTTACTATGTGTTACTGTTATTTTAGGTTTTATGTGTTGTTTGGCATGATCTGGTAGGTTATTTTTGGGTCTGCGAATGCTCACAAAATTATCCCATATAAATAAGTGGTAATTGCTTCTTCGCTTTACGACATTTTGGCTTACGAACCGTTTCATAGGAATGCTCTACCTTCGGATGGCGGGGGAAACCTGTACTCAAACTACCCTGTCTGGCACTAACAATAATTCCACTGTGAAATCATATTTCTTTCTTTTTCTGATCTTTGATCTGAACCACAACTGAACCTCTTAACCATGTCTGTATGCTTTTATGCATTGAGTTGCTGCCACAAGATTGTCTGATTAGATATTTGCATTAATGAGTAGGTGTGCGTGTACCTAATAAAGTGGCCACTGAGTGTACTTAAATTATTTAGATTATGAGAACACTCAGTCCTCTTTTATTGTCATTCAGAAATGTGTGCATGCATTAAGAAATGATACAATGTTTCTCCGGAGTGATATCACAGAAAACAGGACAAACCAAAGACTAACACTGACAGAACCACATATTTATAACATATAGTTACAGCAGTGCAAAGCAATAGCATAATTTGATGAAGAACAAAACATGGGCACGGTAAAAAAAGTCTCAAAGTCCCGAGTCGATCGACTCCCGAGTCCCCAATAGCAGGCGGCAAAAGGGAGAAACTCCCTGCCATAAACCTCCAGGCACCGTCAACTTGACGATGCCTTGGAAGCAGCCGACCACAGCCGACACTGAGTCCATCCGTCCGAAAACATCGAGCGTCCGACCAGCCCCTCCGATACAGCCACCCGAGCGCCATCCTCTGCTGAGCGGCTTTGACCTAGCCCTGGCTGTTGAAACAAGCAAAGCCGAGGATTCGGGGCCTTCTGCTCCGGAGATTCCGGTTACCACACAGTAGCAGCAGCAGCAAAGCGGGCATTTCAGAAGTTTTCCAGATGCTCCTCCATACTCTCACGTCTGCCTCCATCAAATCAGAATTGTGCACTGTCCCCTACTTGACCGATTACAGATATCATTCACCGAGAGGCCGCGCATGCTGCCGTCACACCGTCATCTTCTCCTCCAGTTTTCCCATCTAATAATAAAACTCCTGATTCAAGCAACTCTAGTTCATTTCTAAGTCAATATTTTCCGTTTCATGAACAAACACAACATTGTGAGGATTTAATACCTTTTGGTATTACACTTCTCAGATGAAAGATTTACAAAATAGTTTTTATAAGACATATTTCATTTAACTAAAAAGTGTTTCTATCATTGATTGTGTAGTGTATTTAATATTTGAGTAATATTGTAAATATTTTGTTTGATTAAACATTCTTTGTTCTTTTAAATAATTCATTACAGGTTATATGTAAAAGTATGTGAATGGCATACGTCATTACACCACCATGTCATATGTATGCACCTCACTAAAAATAAGAATGAAACTTCGCATTCTTTCAGGCTCTCCTGTTTTTCTTTCTATCAGTTTTATGTTTTGGAGTCACAAAACATAACAGTGGTGATGAGGAAGTTTTAAACAAACCCAAGGTGACTACCTGTTGAAGTTCAGCGAGACCTTTAAGTTAAAAAGAAAGCTGCACATATTTTTTTCTTCTTAAGAGGAGAAGACAATCGAGTTGAAAAAAAAACAGAAAGTGGATGAACTTTCGGGTTCACAAACAGTGGGTACCAGCTGATAGTAATCATAAATTTTAAAAAGAGCAGAAATGGCTGGCTACAGCAGAAAGATACGCCCGTTCAATTGTACAAGAAGTAGCTGGAATATGTATACTAAGCGAATTGAGCAGTATTTTGAAGCAAATTAAGGAGGCAATGAGAGGCAAGTGCTAGTTTTACTGAGAGCATCAAGTCGAAGAGCATGCATTTTGCTTAAAAATTTGAGTGCTCCAACCAAACCAGCTGAAATGAGTTTTGATGACATTGCGAAAGTAAAGCAGGAACATTTAGAACCAAAACCATTGTTGATTGCAGAATGCTTTACGTTTCATAAACAAAATAAAAAAGAAGGGGAGTCCATTTCAGCTGATGTGGCTGAAGTGAAGAGTTTGAGCATTGTCAGCTCAGTATTGGACTTAGTGATGCATTGAAAAATCATTTAGATTGTGGAATTTTAAAGAAAGCATTCAAAAGTGGCTCCTAACTGAACCACAAGTCACATTTAAAAGAGCAGTTGAAACTGTTGTATCAATAAAAGCAGCAGACAGAGACGTAACTGAGCTGCAGTCAGGAATGAAAATGAACTTGAACAAAATTGCAATGTCTAATTAGAAACTGGCCTGGTCAAACAAATTTTGTTACCTTTGTGGCAGGGGCCCACGTACAACAGACCAATGCAGGTTTAAAGGTGAAACTTGCAGAAAATGCAACAAAGAGGGTGTTGGACAGACAAAAATAAATGGACTGCACCAGGAAGAGAAAAATATAAAGCATCAAACTACAGTTTCAAAAAGGGTACTAACCTGCATGCTGTTGATGAAAAATCTGCTAAGGATGAGAGTGACACAGGAATGAACAGCCTTCAGATTTAAATGTGAAAATTGACAAGAGACAAGCAATATGGCTTACCCCAGAAGGGAACAGCAAATTAAGTAAAATAGAATTGGACATTGGCTTGGTTGTTTCAATCCTTCCACAAAATGAGATTGAATGGCATTTCAAAGATACAGAACTGAAGCCTGTAGATATTTATCTAAGAACTTAAAGCAACACACATCAAAGTTGCTGGTGAACGCAGCAGGCCAGGCAGCATCTCTAGGAAGAGATACAGTCGACGTTTCGGGCCGAGACCCTTCGTCAGGACTAACTGAAGGAAGAGCTAGTAAGAGATTTGAAAGTGGGAGGGGGAGGGGGAGATCCAAAATGATAGGAGAAAACAGGAGGGGGAGGGATGGGGCCAAGAGCTGGACAGGTGATTGGCAAAAGGGATATGAGAGGATCATGGGACAGGAGGCCCAGGGAGAAGGAAAAGGGAGGGGGGAACCCAGAGGATGGGCAAGGGGTATAGTGAGAGGGACAGAGGGAGAAAAAGGAGAGAGAGGGAAAGAATGTGTGTATATAAATATAATTAAATAATGGATGGGGTACAAGGGGGAGGTGGGGCATTAGCGGAAATTAGAGAAGTCAATGTTCATGCCATCAGGTTGGAGGCTACCCAGACGGAATATAAGGTGCTGTTCCTCCAACCTGAGTGTGGCTTCATCTTTACAGTAGAGGAGGCCATGGATAGACATATCAGAATGGGAATGGGATGTGGAATTAAAATATGTGGCCACTGGGAGAACCTGCTTTCTCTGGCGTAGGTGTTCAGCAAAACGATCTCCCAGTCTGCTTCGGGTCTCGCCAATATATAGAAGGCCACAACGGGAGCACCAGACGCAGTATATCACCCCAGTCGACTCACAGGTGAAGTGTCGCCTCACCTGGAAGGACTGTCTGGGGCCCTGAATGATGGTAAGGGAGGAAGTGTAAGGGCATGTGTAGCACTTGTTCCGCTTACAAGGATAAGTGCCAGGAGGGAGATCAGTGGGGAGGGATGAGTGGATGAATGGACAAGGGAGTCGTGTAGGGAGCGATCCCTGCGGAAAGCAGAGGTGGGGGAGGGAAAGATGTGCTTAGTGGTGGGATCCTGTTGGAGGTGGCGGAAGTTACGGAGAATAATATGTTGGACCCGGAGGCTGGTGGGATGGTAGGTGAGGACCAAGGGAACCCTATTCCTTGTGGGGTGGCGGGAGGATGGAGTGAGAGCAGATGTGCATGAAATGGGGGAGATGCGTTTGAGAGCAGAGTTGATGGTGGAGGAAGGGAAGCCCCTTTCTTTAAAAAAGGAGGACATCTCCCTCGTCCTGGAATGAAAAGCCTCATCCTGAGAGCAGATGCGGCGGAGACGGAGGAATTGTAAGAAGGGGATAGCATTTTTGCAAGAGACGGGGTGAGAAGAGGAATAGTCCAGATAGCTGTGAGAGTCAGTAGGCTTATAGTAGACATCAGTAGATAAGCTGTCTCCAGAGATAGAGACAGAAAGATCTAGAAAGGGGAGGGAGGTGTCAGAAATGGACCAGGTAACCTTGAGGGCAGGGTGAAAGTTGGAGGCAAAGTTAATGAAGTCAACGAGCTCAGCATGCATGCAGGAAGCAGCACCAATGCAGTCGCCGATGTAGCGAAGAAAAAGTGGGGGACGGATACCAGAATAGGCACGGAACATAGATTGTTCCACAAAGAACTTATACAGGTTTCCCCCGCCATCCATAGGTAGAGCGTTCCTATGAAACGGTTCGTAAGCTGGAATGTCGTAAAGCGAAGAAGCAATTACCATTTATTTATATGGGAAAATTTTGTGAGCGTTCACAGACCCAAAAATAACCTACCAAATCATGCCAAGTAACGCATAAAACCTAAAATAACAGTAACATATAGTAAAAGCAGGAATGATATGATAAATACACAGCCTATATAAAGTAGAAATACTTTTCCACAATCATTGCCTGAACTCTTCTCTGTAGCCAAAATCTCATGCAAGCGCTCTTGGCAGAAACACTCTCTCCAGTAACCTTTAAGCTATGAAGCTGCCAAATCATACCAAATAACACATAAAAATACACAGCCTATATAAAGTAGAAATAATGTATGTACAGTGTAGTATCACTTGTGGGAATTTGGAAGACATCAAGCACACTGATGATGGTGTGTTAGGCTGAGTCGTCGCAGGTTGGGGTGGTGCAGTGGCCCCCACCCTCCGGGCAGCGAATCGATTCCGATCCGCGAAGCATGCAGGAGTACAGCGGTAGCCAGGACGCACCCAGCACATCTTTAAGAAAAAACCGAAATAAACAAGCTAATTAATTAGGTGCCGCCCGGCACGTAAATGTCTGCCCAGATCAGAGGCGATGCAATCGGCAGTTGTCTCTGATCTGGGCCGACATTTACGTGCCGGACGGCACCTAATTAATTAGCATGTTTATTTCGGCTTTTTTCTTAAAGATGTGCTGTGTGCCTCCCAGCTACAGCTGCATTCTCCGCGAATCTGTATCTGTCTGTGGCCTGGAGGCTAGGGTGGTGGGACACTGTGGTATCATCTCATCATCGATCAGGGCAGGCAGGTCATCTTCTCCTATCTCTGAGGTTCGTCATCTGCTGTGGCTGATGTGGAAGGCTAGCTTGACTGCTGAGCCTCATGCATTTTTAGATCATACAGTTCTTTGTAAGCACTCAAACCATTCTGCAAATATGCCCTAAACTGACGTACCCTTTCAAAGTTAAAGTTGTATTTTATCATTACTCATTCAGTTTTGATTGTTATCCTTTCCTCTAATAATTGCATCAGCTCTTCATCTATCAGTTCTTGGTCATGGGATGTCAAAACCTCTTCGACATCATCTTCGTCAGCTTCCACAAGCCAAACTCACTTTGTCCTTACTTCGCTCACCATGATCGAAACGCTTAATTATGTCTAGTTTTACGCTAAGTGTAACACCCTTACGAGCTCTTTTAGGCTTTTCCGATACCTTAGAACTCATCTTGCTAACGGCTGCTCACTGGCATATGTTTGAGCAATGTCAGCGAGAATGCCGTTCCGAACCTGTACTGGAGGAAAGATAACTCCTGTGGGAATAATAGTGAAATATAGCAACCAATAAGCCGCCTTGGATCAAAACAGGAGAGTCAACGTTGTGGGGCTGTGATTGGCTGAGACAACTACAACTTGATTGGAGATCCATCCACCAATTGGTCACATGTCACATCCCCTGGAAGTGAACCGGAAGTGAATTAAGAAAGGTACTGGATGATGCCACAGTAGTGTTCAAGGACAGTGTTGGAAAACTCAAACATATCAAGGGTAAAGTAGTTTAAATGAAAATGCCACACCCAAGTTTTACAAAGCCCATCCGGTTCTTTATACTATACGTGACAAAGTAGCCAGTGAGTTAAATCGCATGGAGGTTAAAGGAATTTTTTCCAAGGTTGAGTGGAGCCCATGGGCAATGCCAGTTGTCCTAATAGCTAATAAGAGTGTGTATGGCCTCCTTGTATTGATTTTAAGGTCACTATCAACCCAGTACCAAAAGTCGATCAATACCTTCTGCCCAGAATTGAGGATATCTTTGGGAATCTTTTTGAAGGAAACCATTTCAGTAAAGTGGACTTAGCTGATGCATACAGATGGAGATGGAAGAAGAGTTCAATGCGTTTCTCACCATAAACCCTCACAAAGGGCTTTATCACTATAATGATATTTTTGGAGTAGCACCTGCACGTGCACTCTGGTGGAAATCTGTGGACCAGGTGCTGCAAGGCTGCCCAGGCACTCAGTGTTATCTGGATGACATCATTGCTTCCGGTGAGGATGACAAAGAACATCTCCAAAATATTAAGACTGTTTTAAACAGAATATAAGATTATGCGCTCAGAGGATGACACAAGTGTGAATTCTTTAAACTAAGCACCACTTACTATGGTCACACCATTGATGCACAAGATTTACACAAGTGTGCTGAGAAAATTCAAACAGCGGTGGATGCCCCGAGGCCAAAGGATATGTCACAGTTGTGGCTCTTTTTAGGATTTGTCAATTACCATAACAGGTACCTGCCAAATCTGTCTATTGTGCTCCACCCCTTGAATTAATCACTATAGATCAGGAAAAAATGGCAATGGACTAAGCAGTGTGAGGTGGCTTTCCAAGAAGGTAAAGGAAATGGTGACATCAGACACTGTATTTACACATCATGTCCCATATTATCCAGTGTAGCCTGCACGTGACACCTTGCCTTATGGTATAGGTGCGATCATATCATCTTATAAATGGGAAGAGAACACTCTATATCTACCACCCCAGCTGTGCATTCCACACTCTCACCACTCTCTGTGCAAAACACCTACCTGTCACATACGCCTATACTTTCCTCCAATCACCTTAAAATTATGACCCCTCGTATTAGCCATTTCCACCCTAGGAAAAGGTCCCAGCCAGTGTTACGGTGTCCCCACAGTCATCAAGGTCCCTCTCACTGATCAACACAGAAGCAAATTATTCATTAAGAACCTCCTTCAACTGCAGGCACATGTTTCCCTGACTATCCCTGATCAGTCCTACTCTCAATCTGGCCTTCACATGCTGTAGAACACCTTGGAGATTTCCTTAATTCTATTCATCAAGGCCTTCTTATGCTCCCTTTCAGCTCTCACAAATCTATTCTTCAACTCCTTCCTGGCTACCCTGTAACTCTCTGGAGCCTGTCTGATCCTTGCTTTCTGACCTTAAGTAAGCTTCTTTCTTCCTCTTGACTAGATGTTGCACATCCTTTTGTCAACTCTGCACCCTCCCATCCTTTCCCTGTGGACAAACCTATCCAGAACACCATGAAAGTGCTGCTAAACCTCCACATTTGTTTTTCATTTCCATGAGTACATTACTCCCAGTTTACACTCCCAAGTTCCTGTCTAATAGCATCATAATTCCCCTCGCCCAATTAAATGCTTTCCTATCCCTTTCCAAGATTATGGTAAAGGTAATGGAGTTGTGGTCACTGTCTCCGAAATGATCACCCTCCGAGAGATCTGACATCAGATCCAACATAGCCTCTCCTCTAATTGGCCTGCCTCCATATTGTCAAAGTTGCTGGTGAACGCAGCAGGCCAGGTAGCATCTCTAGGAAGAGGTACAGTCGACATTTCAGGCCGAGACCTGAAACGTCGACTGTACCTCTTCCGAGAGATGCTGCCCGGCCTGCTGTGTTCACCAGCAACTTTGATGTGTGTTGCTTGAATTTCCAGCATCTGCAGAATTCCTGTTGTTTGCCTCCATATTGTGTCAGGAATTCTTCCTGGACACACCCAACAAATTTCACTCCACCTACAGTTTAGATTCTAAACCTTTTTGCACAAAGGAGGTGCCAATCAATTTTAAGGAAGTAGAAGTTACCCAGGATAACAACCCTGTTATTTTTGCACCTTTCCAAAAGTCTAGCCCTCCAACCTGTTCCTCAGTGTCTCTCTGTTGCTATTGGGGTTCTATAGAATACTCCCAACACTTCCTTCCTGTTTCTGACTTCCAGCCACACTGACTCAGTAGGCAATCCATCAAGGACATCCTGCCTTTGTGCAGCTATGATACTATCCCTGATTAGCAATGCCATTCCGTCACCTGTATTACCACCCTCCCTGTCCATTTTGAAACATTTAATTCCACCTCAGTTAATATAGCTTGTGCCCATTTACCAGCGAAACATTCATTTCATCCATCACCAGGTCACCATGGCTGCAGGATAAACAACTACATACTTAGCTTAGGCTTCTTCCAGACCAGTGAATTGCACTCATAGCCATTTTATTGGGTACACCTGCCCATTATTGCAAATATCTAATCAGCCAATCATGTGGATGCAACTCAATGCATAAAAGCATGCAGACATGGTCAAGAGGTTCAGTTGTTGTTCGGATCAAACATGAGAATGAAGAAGAAATGTGATCTAAGTGACTATCACCGTGGAATGATTGTTGGTGCTGGACAGGGTGGTTTGAGTATTCCAGAAGCTGCTGATCTCCTGGGATTTTCAATTACAACAGTCTCTTGAGTTTACAGAGAATGGTGCGAGAAACAAAAACATCCAGTGAGTGGCAGTTCTGTGGGTGAAAATGCCTTGTTAATGAGAGAGGTCAGAGGAGAATGGCCAGACTGATTCAAGCTGACAGGAAGACAAGTGACTCAAGTAACCACGCATTACAACGGTGGCGTACAGAAGAGCACCTCTGAATGGACAACGTGTTAAACCATGAAGTGGATGGGTTACAGCAGCAGAAGAGACCATGAACGTACAACCAATGGCCATTTTATTAAGTACAGGCTAACAACAAGGATTAGGGCAGTAGACAGACCAGGCACAGTGATCCTGATTTGGCAATAAAAACCTGCGCAACCCTAATCCTAGCTCAGCAATGGAACTCAACAGACCACCTCTTGCACTGCCATGAGCTTGTATCTGATTGTGTCTTTCTTTGAACTGATGACTTGTATTTGCAGTCTTTTTCTTCTTGCTCCTCACTGTCTAGTACAATTTATGTATAATTTATATTCTGTACACTTTCTGTACCTATGTGCTTGCGATCCTGTTTTTTTTTTTGGGGGGTGCCACAGTAATGTAGCAGTTAGCACAAGTCTCTTACAGCTTGGGCATTGAAGTTCAGAGTTCAGTTCTGGTGTTACCTGTAAGGAGTTTATACGTTCACCCTGTGACAGTGTGGGTTTACTCCGGGTGCTCTGGTTTCCTCCCACAATCCAAAGACATACGAGTTAGTAGGTTAACTGGTCATTGTAGATTGTCCTGTGATTAGGCTAGGGTTAAATAGGCGGCTCATTGGGAGGAAGGGCCTATTCCATGCTGTATGTCCAAATAAAATAAATATAAAAGGATTTCATTGTACCTGTATCCCCACAGTACTTATGCACATGACAATAAATTCAACTTAATTATTGTTCTTTCATCGTTGTTTGGTGCCAGTCTTGGAGCCCCACTAATAGTGGGACTACCTTTCCTTGAAATATTGCAGTGGTTGAAGAAGGAACTTCATTTTCACCTTCTCAAGTGTAATTCGAGACAGGCAATAAATACCAGCTTTGCCAACTTTGTGTAAATAATTACAAATATATATTTCAGGTTTCCATGGTGGAACTCCTAGCATACGTTTTTCATTAAACTGGTCATTTCTTGGTTTGATTGTAGTGTTAGGCTGAGTGAAATGCCAGGCCATAAGGTTACAGATAGTGGTACACTATAATTCATACACTGCTGACTGGCAACAGTACCTAACAACAGTTCTGAGCTGCTTCAAACGAAGCTGTTAAAATTAGCTGTATCTGACAGTTGGTGAAGGTGAAGATGAAGGTCTATTCTCTCACCACCTATCCCAACCCTAGTCAAGTAGTAAGCAAAGTTCTTCAGGTCTTGGCCTGCTCAATCAACAATGGGGCTGTAAAACGACTATTACTGGTTGCTAGGATATATCCTGTGTTTGTCCTATCCTCAGTGCGATGTCAAAATGGAGAAGTGCTGATAGAGGATGGTTGGATGGTAAATCTCCGACAATCTAGTATTCTCGGAACTTTGGTGATGCTGGACTGGCAGATTTTCCATGCCATTGGATATTACTCCTACAAACACACTTTTGACATATTTTAGGTGTTATATAGTTGTGCAATAAATTTTCCAATGGACCAAGTGAATTTGTTGGGAGACTGAGTCAAAGATCCCCTTTGAGTTGAAAAGGAGTGCAGAAAAAGGGCCTGTAGTGAGTTTAAAGGGTGTGTGGGAAATAAGACCAGGTAAGCCAGCTGCTAAACCATTTGGACTTCCAAACAACAGTGGTGGATGATTAGAGTTTTATTAGGAGTTAGTTTTCTTTGTATATGCTTAACCCAATATTATCAGATGTCATGGGTTTCTGTTGAAGGATATTGTTGAAGATTTCTGGGGTAATTCCTTCCCCAATGTATACAGTGTGTCACCACATCTACCAACTGTACAGGGTATATTCAGGGAATACTTTGAAGGAGACTGGAACAGTGCTAAATTATGTGATTCTCTAGGTGGGAGTACGTTTGCTTTCTACTTGACTTGGTTGTGGGCCAGCTCTCCCAATTTAGACACCAGTTTCCAGGGGTTCATGAGGAGGACTTTGCAGAGTCGAAGATACATGGCTAAGCATTTTGTGTGTGTTTGCAAAGTGAGCTATGGCTTGGGGAGGGTGGGCGGGGTGGATATGTTTGAATACAGTAGATCGATCAATGCAGGTAGTGAGCACTGTTTTTTGTTGTTTTTTTTGTCATTATTTTGTCCAAGCTTTATGGAGCAGCTTATCAAGCCATTTCATAGCACACTTATAATTCAACAACTATGCTGCCTTCTGCAATCAGGTAAAGATGCTGGCCCAGTAACATACTAACATCTCAAAAGGTATGTTAAGCTGGCACTGTGTACAGGCTTTCTGACAGGAATATTCTATTGTGCATAAAGATATGTATGTTAAGCGGCATCTGTGGGGGCAAAAGACACAAGTCTATGTTATGGTAGCATAACGGTTAGTGCGATCTGTTCCAGCTAAGGGCGTTGGAGTTCGGAGTTCAATTCCACCACTCTGGCGCCATCTGTAAGGAGTTTGTGTCCACCCCGTGACCACGTTGGTTTCATCTGAGTGCTCTGGTTTTCTCCCACTGTCCAAAGACGTGCCGGTTAAAGGTTAATTGGTCACTGTAAATTATCCTGTGATTAGGCTCGGGTTAAATTAGTGGGTTGCTGGGTGGCACAGCTCGTTAGGTTGGAAGGGCCTGTTCCTCCATGAATATCAAAGGACAGGACCTTGGAGAGAGATGCTAGGTGAAAGGAAGGTCTGATGAACAGAGTATCAATGGATGGTACATTCAAGCCAAAACATCAGGGGCTTGGGATGGGGTGGTGGGTTTTGAGGATAACAAGAGCTTTAACAGCAGGCTATTAACCATTGGAGCTTTAATGTCTGAGTGTAGAAAAGAGCAGGACATTGAGGGATAATATGAGACACAGTGATGAGACATTGGGGGTGGGACATCAGGTGGATAGAACATCAAAGGTCAGTCCATCACAGATTGGGACATTAGGGTGTTGCAAATTGGGGGTTGAAGCATGGCAGACAATGGTGTTGGAAAGAGCTGACTTCTTGAATTCATTTAGTCCTTTTGTGAAGTCTCTTCCACGGTGTTGCTGGGTAGGAAGTTCTTGTATTTAGACTTTGCAAAGATGGCATCATTTTCTGATCTTAGCAAAGAGCCTCTCCATGATGAAGTGTGAAGTGCTGCTGCCAGAGTTCCTTGTGACCATGAGAGAAACAAATTAAAACTGAGCATCTATCTGCAGTAATTCTGTGCTAACATCAAGAAGATAATGGCCCACTTTACAGAAAAATATCAGCAATTCCATGTAGAACTTAGATATTTTCCTTCACAATTGCAGAAAGCCCGAGGCACACTTTTCATGGAGTTCAGTCGTAGTGCTTATTTCCTTTCTTCTAATTTCAGGCAGTTGATTTCAGAAATCCACTGAACTGTGTCAGATTAGATTTACCATAGATACAGTGGATCCATGGAGAGGATTGGGTGTTAAGGGAGAGATAATTGTTTAGTTAGTAATCCCATTTTTAATTAATTGTATTTAATTGAATATATGTAATTGTTTTTAGTGTTTTAATTGTTTTAAAACTTAAAGTTAGTTCATTGTTTTTAGTTCTGCTCATTTATTAAGAGTCATAAAGTCATGGAAAAGTAAAGCACAGAAGCAGGCCCTTCGGGAAATCTAGTCCATGCTGAGCCATTTAAACTGCCTACTCCCATTGACCTGCATAGCTCTCCATACCCTTATCATCCAAACTTCTCATAAATGTTGAAATCAAGCTTGCATGCACAGCTTGCGCTGGCAACTCATAACCCTCTGAGTGAATAAGTTCCCCATTGTGTTCTCCATAAATTTTTCACCTTTCACCCTTGACCCATGACTTCAAGTTGTAGTTACACCCAACCTCAGTGGAAAAATAATGATATTGAGTAACTCAAACGTTTTGACAGCTGGTGTCATCTGACACCACAATATAGCCAGCTGTTAAAACATTTCTTTGGGTAGAACTTGTTCGTGGTGCCTGTTGGGCCTCAACATTAAGTCAGAGGTGTCCTCATTGACCAGGTTGTTGCTTAAGTGCAGTTCCAGCAGGTGAGTGCAGGTCCATTAGCCCCATAAAATTCTGGGCTAATACAATGGGAATAGCTGACTTCATGAAACCTGATCTCAATGTCACAATAGGAGAATATGGCAAGAACGCCTATAAGGAAATTTATTTCAAATTTCTTAACTGTGTAAATGCTGTGCACAACAGGAAGTTTGATTGCCTCTTCAACTGAATTACAATAACTCCCTCAGCCTGTCTGCCAGGTTATTACAATCAATGATTTACCCCTGAATATACGCTGTTTTCCTTGATTTTAAAGTAGTGCATCCTTGTGAAAATGTCGGGAATTCTGCAACACTATTGGGCTACTTAGAGACATAGAGCTCTACAACACAGAAACAGGCCCTTTGGCCCATGTGGTCTGTTTTCCTCCCCAATCCCACCTAATGCACCTGGACCATAGTCCTCCATACCCCTCTCATCCATATACCTATCGAAACCTTTCTTAAATGTTGCAATTCAACCCACATCTACCAATTCCAATGGCAACTTGTTCCACAATTGTAGCAGCCTCTATGTGAAGAAACTCAACCTCAGATTCCTCCTAAATGTTTCTCCTTTCACCCTAATGACCTCTAGTTTTAGTCTCACTCCGTCTCCGTGGAAAAAGCCTGCATGTTTTTACCCTATCTACACCCCTCATAAAGTCCTAGCGATACCTTTGTAAATTTTCTCTGCACTCTATCAAGCTTACTAAAACTTTTCCTGTAGGTAGGTGACCAAAACTGCACACGATACTCCAAATTTGGCCTCACCAATGCCTTTATCTAATTTCAGCATAACATCCCAACTCCTGTACTCAGTGTCCTGATTTATGAAGGCCAACGTGCTTCAAGTTCTCCTTACGACTCTATTTATCTGTGACACCACTTCCAAGAAATGGTGGATCTATATTCCTCCAGCCCTTTGTTCTACCACACTCCACAGTGCTATAACATTCAATGTATAATTCCTGCCCTTGTTTATTCTTCCAAAGTGCAACGTCTCACACTTGTCCTCATTAAATTCCATCTGCCATATCTCAGCCCATTTTCCCAGATCACACTGTAAGCTTTGATAGTCTTCCTCGCTGTCCAGTACACCCCCAATGTTGGTGTCATCCACAAATTTGCTGATCCATTTTATCACATTTTCATCTAAATCATTAATATAGATGATAACTAACATGGACCCAGCACTGATTCTTAGCACACCACTGGTGACAGGCTCACAGTCAGCGAGACATTCATGTACTACCACTCTCTGTCTTCTCCCACTGAGCCAATACTGAATTCAATTAGTACTTCATCCTGAATGCCAAGCGACTTAACCTTCTAGACCAAACTCCCATGCGTGATTTTGTCAATGCTCTTGCCAAAGTCCATGTAGACAACATCCACCACCTTTCCTTCATCAACCTTCCTGATTGGAGTCCTGCCCAGTCTCTATAAAAGAGAGGTACTGCCTAACAGAGCGGTCATCGTGGGAGTGGTCATTGTCGGAGTAGTCTGAGTCAGAGTAGGAAGGCTTTGGCTTAAACAGGGCTTCAGTGAGAACAAGCAGAGTCTAGGTAACAAAAAGGAATCATGGATAGTAGTTTGCCTTTCAGGTGCCAGGATCTGAGATGTTTCTGAACACGTCCACAATATCCTGAGATGGGAAGGTGAGCAGCCAGACGTCATGGTATGTATGCCAACAACATAGCAAGAAAAAGGGAGGAGATCCTGAAAAAAGAATATAGGGAGTTAGGAGGGAAGCTGAGAAGCAGGACCTCAAGAATCTCGGGACCGCAGCCTGCACCATGCAACAGTGAGGATAGGAATAGAATGAAGTGGCAGATAAATGCGTGGCTTAAGAATTGGAGTGGGGGCAGGGATTCAGATTTCTCGATAATTGGGACAGCTCCTCAGGCAGGTGAGACCTGTACAGAAGGGAGAGGTTGTAATTAAATCTGAAGGGGACCAATATTCTTGCGGGCAGATTTACTAGAGCTGTTAGGAGTGGTGTAAACTAATACAGTAGGGAGATGGGAACCAGAATGATAGAGCTGAGGATGTGCCAGCAGGTTTACAAGATGATGGGTGTAACTTGCATGTAAGGAAGGACAAGCCAATGATGGGGTACAAATGCAGACAGAGCAAAGAATTAAATTGTACAACAGAGGCAAAATTAAAAAGGGTGACGAATGCAGGGCTGAAGGTGCTGTACTTAAATACACATAGCGTTCGGAATAGGGTGGACGAACTTGTGGCGCAATTACAGATTGGTCAGTATGACGCTGGGGGCAAAACTGAGTCGTGACTGAAAGGAGCTTAACATCAAAGGGTATACTTTGTATCGAAAGGACAGGCAGGAAGGCATAGGTGGTGGTGTGGTTCTCTTGGTAAGAGATGGAATTACATCTTTAGAAAGAGGTAACATCGGGTCAGAGAATGTTGAATCTTTGTGGGCGGAGTTAAGAAATTGCAAGGGTGAGAAAACCATTATGGTAATCATATATAGGCCTCCAAATAGCAGCCAAGATGTGGGGATGAGATTGCAAAGGGAGCTGGAAAAGACACGTAATAAGGGTAATGACACAATTGTAATGGGGAACTTCAATATGCAAGGGGATTGGGAATTAATGGCCCTGTGGCAAGGTTTGCACGTGATATGAAGATAGGTGGAGGGGTAGGTAGTGCTGAGGAAGCAATGCGATTTCAGCAGGACTTAGACAAATTGGAAGAATGGGCCAATAAGTAGCAGATGGAATTCAGTGTTGGGAAATGTATGATAATGCATTTTGGTAAAAGGAGTAATAGTGTGGACTATTATCTAAATGGGGAGAAGGTTCAAACATCAGAGGTGCAGAGGGACTTAGAAGTGCTCATGCAAGACTCCCAAGTCCCTTTGCACCTCATTTTTTTGTATTTTCTTTCCAATTAGAAAATAGTCAACCCTTTCATTTCTTCTACCAAAGTGTATGACCATACACTTCCCGACACTGTATACCATCTGCCATGTTTTGTCTATTCTCGTAATCTGTCTAAGTCCTTCTGTCACATCTCTGCTTCCTCAAAACTACCTACCCCTCCACCTATCTTCATATCGTCTGCAAACCTTGCAAAAAAGCCATCAATTCCATCATCCAAATCATTGACATATAACATAAAAAGAATCAGTCCCATCAGCAGTCAATCAGAAAAACCTCTCTTTATTACCACCCTTTGCCTCCTGCCAACCAACCACTGCTTTATCCATGCTAGAATCTTCCCTATAATACCATGGACTCACAGCTTGTGAAGCAGCTACATGTGTGGCATCTTGTCAAAGGCCTTCTGAAAACATGAGTACACAACATCAACCGATTCTCCTTTGTCTATCCTGCTAGTTATTCCTTCAAGGAATTGTAACAGATTCGTCAGGCAAGATTTTCCCTTCAGGAAACCATGCTGACTATGACCTATTTTATCATGTGCCTCCAAGTACCCTGAGACCACATCCTTAATAATAGACTCCAACATCTTCACAACCACTGAGGTCAGACTAACTGGCCTATAACTTCCTTTCTTTTGTTTCTTCAAGAGTGGAGCGACATTTGCAATTTTCCAGCCTTCCGGAACCATTTCAGAATCCAGTGATTCTTGAAAGATCATTACCAATACCTCCACGATTTCTTCAGCCACCCCTGGGGTGTACACTATCTGGTCCAGGTTCCTTATCTGCTTTCAGACCTTTCAGTTTCCCATGAGCCTTCTCTCTAGTTATGGTAACTTCACACACTTCATGATCCCTGACACCTGGAACTTCCACCATACTGCTAGTGCTTTCCACAGTGAAAAATGATGCAAGATACTTATTCAGATTGTCTGCCATTTTGTTGAACCCCATTACTACCTCTCCAGCATCGTTTTCTAGCAGTCTGATATCCACTCTTGCCTCTCTTTTATACTTTACGTATCTGAAAAAACTTTTGGTATCTTCTCTAATATCATTGGCTAGCTTACTTTTGGATACCTTCTTAATGACTTTTTTAGATGTCGTCCATTGGTTTTTAAAATCTTCCCAATCCTTTAACCTCCCACTAATTTTTGCTCTATTATATGCCCTTTCTTTGGCTTTTATATTGGCTTTGACTTCTCTTGTTAGGCACGGTTGTGTCACCTTTCCTTTAGAATACTTCTTCCTCGAGCCCAACTTTAAATGTATGGATGGAAATTACAATGGACATTTACAAAATGGAGAAGATAACAGCATCTGTTAATCATAAGTTGGAACAATTTGATTCATATTGGGAAACATGGTTTAACTACGTAACACCTCATAGGCCTGATTTTATTCTCACAAGTCAATGAATATGTTGTAAAAGAAAGATCACTCCTTACTTTGTACATAGTTTTCTTCTCTCGATTGTTCTTTCTTTCCTCTCCTTTCTATAAGTGTATACCTCAGATAAATATTACGTGGAGATTTGTGACAAATATGATTATATGATATATATGTTCAGTATCTGAAATACGTCTTATGGAAATGTTTGTTTGATGATGAACTTCAATAAAAAATAAATTTACAAAAAGTACTTCTTCCTCTTTAGGATGTGTATATCTTGTGCCTTCCAAACTGTTTCCAGAAACTCCAGCCATTGCTGCTCTGCCATCATCCCTACCAGTGTTCTTTTTCAATCAATTCTGGCCATCTCCTCTTTCATGCCTTTATAATTCCCTTTAGAGAAACATAGAAAGCTTACAGCACAATACAGGCCCTTTGTCCCACAAAGCTGTGCCAAATATGTCCTTACCTTAGAAATTACCTAGGGTTACCCATAGCCCTCTATTTTTCTAAGCTCCATGTACCTATTCAGGAGTCTCTTAAAAGACCCTATTGTATCTACCTCCACCACCATCGCTGGCAACCCATTCCATGCACTCACCACTCTCTGTGTAAAAAAACTTACCCCTGACATCTCCTCTGTACCTATTTCCAAGCACCTTAAAACTGTGCCCTCTCTCGCTAGCCATTTCAGCCCTGGGAAAAAGTGGTCCACACAGTCAATGCCTCTCATCCTCTTATACACCTCTATCAGGTCACCTCTCATCCTCCGTCGTACCAAGGAGAAAAGGCCCAGTTCACTCAACTTATTCTCATAAGGCATTCCATAAGGTATTTACTGCTTCTCTTTCTCAAATTTCAGGGTGAATTCAATAATATTATGATCACTTGACCCCTGAGGGTTCTTTTACCTTAAGCTCTCTAATAAATTTTGGTTCATTGTACAACACCCAGTCCAGAATAGCGATCCCCTAGTGGGCTCAACCACAAGCTGCTCTAAAAGCCAACTTGTAGGCACTCTAGAAATTCCCTCTTCTGGAATCCAGCACTAACCTGATTTTCCAAACCTGAATATTTAAGTTCCCTATGACTATTGTAACATTGCCCTTTTGGCATGCATTTTCTATCTCCCATTGTAATTTGTAGGTCACATCCTTACTACTGTTTGGGGGTCTGTATATAACTCCCACCAAGGTATTTTTACCCTTTCAGTTCCTCAGCTCTATCCTCAATAATTCAACACCGTCTGACTCTACGTCACCTCTTTCTAATGACTTGATTTCATTTTTTACCAGCAGAGCAACACCTCCCCCACCCCATCTTCCTGCCTGTCCTTTTGATAGGATGTGAAACCTTGGACACTAGGCTCCCAGCTATAATTTTCTTTCAGCGATGATTCAGTGGTGCCTATAACACCATACCTGCAAGTCTGCAACCGTGCTGCAAGTTCATCTACCTTATTCCAGATATTGTGTGCATTCAAATATAACACCTTCAGTCCTGTTATACCCTTTTCAACTTTTCCTGCCTTTTACATTGCAACTCACCCTGTTGACTGCAATTTTGCCCTATCAACACCCTCTCCTTACTACGCATTGCCTCAGTTTGTAAACCAGCTACCTCATCTTCTGCACTATTATCTGCCTTTCCTATAATACTTCCTGCCTTGAAATATAGGCAGCTCAGGACACTAGACATACCATGGTCAACGTTTTGATTCCTAACTTTGAGGTTTTACCAACATCTGCCTCCACTAACTGTTCTGGGACTCTGGTCCCCATCCCCCTGCAACCCTAGTTTAAACCCCTCCGTGCAGCATTAACAAACCTTCCCACTAGGTTCTCTCCAGTTCACGTGCAAACTGCCCCTTCTGTACTGGTCCCACCTTCCTTGGAAGAGAACCCAATGGGCTAAAAATCTTATGCCCTTCCTCCTACACCAACTCCTTAGCCACATATTAAACTGCACAATCTTCCTAGTTCTGGCCTCACTAGCACGTGGCACGGCTAGCACTCCTGAGATCACAGCCCTGGAGGTCCTGCCCTTTAATTTAGCACCCAACTCCTTGAACCTCACCACCCGTCCTACCCACATCACCGGTACCCACACGAACCACCATTTCTGGCTGTTCACATCCCACTTAAGAATGCTGAGGACTCAATCCGAGAAATCCTAGACGCTGGCTCCCGGGAAGCAGCATACCATCTGGGAATCTCGTTCTCACCCACAGAACCTCCTGTCCATTCAGCTAACTAATGAATCCCCTATCACCACAGTGTGCCTTTTCTCTCCCCTTCTCTTCTGAGTGCCTCTGTGACTCAGCGCCAGAAACCCGACCACTGTGACTTTCCTCTATTAGGTCGTCCCCTCCCCAACAGTATCCAAAGTGTTGTTGTTGAGGAGAGGGGGCACAGAGGTACTTAGCACTGGGTCCTTAACCCCTTTTCCCTTCCTGACTGTCACCCAGTCTCCTGTGTCCTGCACCTTAGGTGTATCTACCTCTTTATATGTCCTATTACATAATAGAAGTATGTCCATTTACAACAGAGATAAGGAAGAATTTCTTTAGCCGGAGAGTATTGAATCTATGGAATTCATTGCCATAGACAGCTGTGGAGGCCAAGTCATTGAGTATATTTAAAGCAGGGGTTGCTAGCATTGTTGATTAGTCATGTCACGAAATGTTATGGGGAGAGGCAAGAGAATGGGGTTGAAGGGGATCATAAACCAGCAGAGCAGACTCAATGGCCTACTTCTGTTCCTATTTCTTATGGTCTTTTGGGAGGAATAGAGCTGAGAGAGTAGTTATCTTTGATAAAATGAAAATTAGAGAGGCCATGGAGTAGGTAGGAGTCAAAGAAAAAGGTTCATATTCAGAATTAGAAGATTGAGTAGTGGCCCAGAGATCTAGCTGTTTAGAAGTAACTGATTAGATGTTGTCAGGCGTAGTCCCCAGATGAGACGTTGTTGTGAAGAGGCTAGGGCTGAAAGGGAGGGAAGGGAAGAGAGTTTTAAGAACAAGGCAGAGAAGTTGGGTATTTGTTATCTCTATTTTTGTTCATTCTTTTTGAAAAGTTAAAAGAGTCTTGGCTTTGAGAACATTACACACTAGTGTTTTGTATAATTGAGCCAAATATGATGATGAACAGTTCCATATGTGACTGCCTCACTTAAAGAAACTGAAGAGCTTTTTACCAGGATTACACCAATGGGTTACCAGAACTCTATCAAAGTTCAAAGTTAATGTATTATCAAAGTACATACATGTAGCATACACAACCCTGGGATTTGTTTTCTTGTGGGCATACGCAGTAAATCCAAGAACCATAATTATGAGGGCGTTAAGGCATCCGTTAGTCTTGCGAGACCATGGATCTGCGCCTGGAAAGTCTTCACTCTCCAGGGTGCAGGCCTGGGCAAGGTTGTATGGAAGACCGGCAGTTGCCCATGCTGCAAATCTCCCCTCTCCACGACAACGATCTTGTCCAAGGGAAGGGCAAGGGCCGATACAGCTTGGCACCAGTGTCGTCGCAGAGCACTGTGTGGTTAAGTGCCTTGCTCAAGGACACAACACGTTCCCTCAGCTGGGGCTCAAACTCACGAACTTCAAATCGCTAGTCCAATGCCTTAACCGCTTGGCCACGTGCCCGCACATAATAGAACCATAATAGAATCAGTGAAAGACTGCACCCTACAGGGTGGACAAACAACCAATTTCTATCTAGTCTCCAGTCTTTGGCCATTGAGCTTTGACTTCCACTGCTGATTGAGTTTCAGGCTTCGATCTACAACTTACATAAATGTGCAGTGATCCCTTTTGGACATTCAAAACCAGGAGAGGACTTGTACATTGAACGACAGAGCGCTGATGAGTATTGTGGAATAGAGTGACCTTGAAATACAAGTGAACAGTTTGCTGAAAGCGGCAGCGCAAGTAGATATGAGGTGAAGAATGCAAAGAAGGCACACTGGCCTTCAAAGGATCGTTTAGGAGTAGTGACAATATGTTGCGGTTTTATAATTTATTGTTGAGACCGCACTTGGGGTGTTGTGTCCATTTTGGGTCACCCTGCCATACAAAAGACATTGTCAAGTTGGAGAGGGTGCAGAAGAGATTTACAAGGATGCTGTCTGGACTAGAGAGCCTGAGTTGTAGGGAGAGGTTGGCCCAGGAGCGCAGGAGAATGAGAAGTGAACTGACAGAAGTTTATAAAATCATGAGGAGCATGGATAAGATGGACAGTCAAACTTCTTCCCCCCACAGTTGAGGTGTCCAAAACTACATACACAGATACAAGGAAGGGAGAGATTTAAAAGAGACTTGACATAACTTCTTTACACAGAGGATACCTAGAATGAGCTGCCAGAGGAAGTGTTCAAAACTGGTATAAGTGCAAATTTTAAGAAGCATTTGAGGGAAGGAACTTGGTTGAGCTGTGAACTAAATGTGGGTAATTGGGACTAGCAGGGAGGATGCTGTGGTCAGCATGGACCAGTTGGGCCGAAGGGCCTGTTTCCAGACTGTATTACTTCATGGCTTTATGAATCTCCTTTGTCTTCTATCCAGCAACATCATCATTATCATGTTGTAAACATTTCTTCACAAAAAGAGCAGTGCAATGCTGAACCTCCCTCCCCCTCAAAAGTTGTCGAAGCTGAGACTCAAATGGAAGTGTAAAACCGAGTTTGTTGGCACATCGCGCAGAGGGAAGGAGGACTAGGTGACAGGGTAGGGATAGCGGGAAGAGAGAGCCAAGGTGGAGGTAATGGGGGAGGGGGCGTCTGAAGACAGAATGGGGGCAGCTGGAGGTGAGAGGGAACTGAGCTGGGTGACATGATAGGGGCAGAGGGAAGACGCCACCTCTCCGGCCCATCGTAACCGCTCCCACACCTCTGACGCATGCACACGAGAGTCACCGACAGCTGCCGCACCGCGCCGCCATCCTGGAGCCTCCGCCTCTCTCTCTGTCTGTATCTTGTTTTACGGCGGTTGGCATCCAGCTTAATGGTGCATTACCACCATCCTCTGCTCCAGAATGCGCACTAGACATACATTCTAAATCCCTTCACCCAATCACACACACACACACACACAAACCTACACTTCACCCTCCCATCTTTGACCATCCTAGTATCCTATTCCTGTTTATTCGTCATATTCTATAAAAAACCCCTGTACCCCTTAAAAACGCTAAAAATACCCGGACTTGTGCTCTCTCACCCAAGAGCCTCCGCCTCTCAGGTCAGTGACCTTTAACCTTACGCCGGTGGCCCGGCTCGTGCTGCCGGTGTACGCGGGTTGTTGTTTGATTCCGGCGCCTGCTGGCGGGAGCTCCGGGATCGGGCGGGTTAGGACGGCGTCGGCTTCTGTCAGCATCTTCTTCAGTTACCGAAGCCCATCCACAGCCCGAATTCGCTCCCCAACACAACACCTCCCATCCCCACACTGTCTCCTCCCTCCCACAGTCTCCTCTCCAATCTTCTCTAAACCTGCCCTCTTATACACAACCATTGCCCGAATCTTCAGATTGTCCTCCCATCACAACCCCTCCTACTCGCCATTTCCAAAATACATCGCAATCTCCCGTCCTTGCTCCAAGTCACCGTCCCAAACTTGTTCTACTCTCAAGCTCCACTCCCAAACTTCCAGCCCACGCCCCATCTCTCACACCTACCCACACCCCTTACTTTCTCTAAACCAATCTCCTATGTCCTTCCCAACCCAAACCTGTTCTTACTTCAACCAGCCCACAACCCAACATCCTCGCTCCAACATTGTTGTTCAAATTAGCATTCCACACGCTTTCATCAGTCATTGGTCACCCAGACCCTCCTCATACAAACTCTCTACCTCCCCATCTTCTCAACCACTTCCTTCTCCAACTCCCTTGCTCTAGTGTCCTTCACTATGCCTGCTCTTTACTCCTACCACGTTTCCAAATCTCAACTCCCCCCCTCATTCTATCCATCCCCAATCTCTCCCTTGCACAAAGCCCCTCCAAGTTATATGGAGGAATTTAAGGTGGGGGGTTATATGGGAGGCAGGGTTTAAGGGTCAGCACAACATTGTGGGCTGAAGGGCCTGTACTGTGCTGTACTATTCTATGTTCTATGTTTCCCAAATCTCTCAACCTTCTTCATCCCTCATTCTTTCATCCTCCCCATTCCCTTGTCACATCCATTCTCTCCAGCTACCTTCTTCAGGTTTATCCATCTCTGTGATGAGGATTTTTAAACACTCCCAACAGTATATTAATAGGTTGAGTAAAGATTAGCTTTATTTGTGACATGTACATCAAAATCTACAGTGAAATGTCTCATTTGCATCAACAACCAACACAGTCCGAGGATGCATTGGAGAGAATAGGAATGCACTGCAGTTAAATGATGAAGTGCTGGATCATAAAGAGGTAGATTGTGAGGCCAAGAGTCCATCTTATCATACAAGCGGTTCACCCAAGACTCTTATAATAATAGGATAGAAGCTGTCCTTGAGACCGATGGTAAGTGCTTTCAGTCTTCTGTATCTTCTGCCCAGTGGGAGAGAGAACAGGAAAGGTCCAGAGTGGGTGGGGCCTTCTGATTATACTGGCTGCTTTATTTAGGAAGTGAAAAGCACAGACACAGTTCATAGAGGGGATGCTTGTTCTTGTGATATGCTGAGCTATGTCCACAACTCTGCAGTTTCTAACGGTCATATGATGTATCAATAAAAATTGGTAAAAGTCAATGCGTACATGCTGAATTTCATTAACTTCCTGAGGAGGCAGAGGTGAGATTTCTTGGCCATGATATCAATGTGTTTATACCAGGCCAGGCTATTGGTGATAGCCTAGGAACTTGAATCTCTCATTCTCAACATCATTGTTGTAAACAGTAGTATGTGCACCACCTCCCTTTCTGAAGCCAATGACCAGCTCTTTGGTTTTGCTGATACTGAGGGAAGAGTTGACATGACACTATGTCACTAAGCTCTCTACTTCCTTCCTGTTCTCTAACTCATCATTATTTGTGTTACAGCCCACTATTGTGGTATCATCTTCAAACTTACAGATCGAGTGGAGCACCGTCTGGAAAATAATCATGGCAGGAACATTGCTGCCTATCCTTACTGATTATAGTCTAATGGTCAGGAAGACAAGGATCTAGTTGCAGTGGGAGGCGTTATCACAATCTGGTTTAATATCACTGGCAAATGTTGTGAAATGTTGTTTTGTGGCGGCAGTACATTACAATATATATAATTTATAGTTTTTTAATTATGTCTCTGTGTATATACATACAGACATATAGATGCTGTATAAATTATATAAGTAGGGCAAAAAGAGAAGAAAAGAAAGAAAAATTACTGAGGTAGTGTTCATGGGTTCATTGTCCATTTGGAAATTGATGGCGGAGGGGATGAAGCTGTTCATGAAGCTTTGAGTGTGTACTTTTAGGCTCCTGTATCTCCTCCTTGATGGTAACAATGACAAGAGGGTATGTCCTGGGTGCTTTAATGATGGATGCTCCCTTTTTGAGGCATCGCCTTTTGAAGGTGTCCTGGATGTTGGGGAGGCAGTGTCCTTGATGCAGCTGGCTAAGTTTGCAACTTTCTGCAGCTTTTTCTGATCTTGTGCAGTGGTCCCTCTATACAAGATGGAGTTAAAATCAGGTAGAATGCTCTCCATGGTATATGTAGACATTTGCAAGTGTCTTTGGTGACATACTAATTCTCCTCAAACTCCTAATGGAATATACAGTGGTGCAAGAAAGTTTGTGAACCCTGTAGAATTTTCACTATTTCTGCATAAATATGACCTAGAATATGATCAGATCTTCACATGTCCTAAACCTAGATAAAGAGAACCCAATTAAATAAATAACATAAAAAATTATACTTATTCATTTATTTATTGAAAAAAATGATCCAATATTGCATGCACTTGTTGGAAAAAGTATGTGAACCTCTGGGTAATGCCTTCTACAAAAGTTGTTTGGAGTCAGTTATTCCAGTCAATGAGATGAGATTGGAGATGTGGGTTGTAAAGGTACCTTGCCCTATAAAAAGACACACAAAGGCAGCTTACTGCCAGACCTGCTCTTCTCAAGAAAGATCTGTTTATGTGCACCATGCTTCAATCAAAACCACTTTCAGAGGACCTTAGAAGAATTGTAGAGGTGCATGAAGCTAAAGATCTGAGTGTTCTTCAGTGTACAGTAAGAGAAATTATCTACAAATGGAGGAAACTCAGTACTGTTGCTACTCTCCCTAGGAGTGGGGATCCTGCGAAGATCACATGAAGAGCACAACATCTGGAGGAGGTGAGAAAGAACCCAAGGGTAACAGCAAAAGTCCTGCAGAAATCTCTAGGCCTTGCTAAAGTCTCTGTTCACGTGTCCACTATAAGAAAAACACTGAACAAGGATAGTGTTCATGGAAGGACACCATGGAGAAAATCACTGCTCTCCCAAAAAAAAACATTGCTGCCTGTCTGAAGTTCGCAAAAGATCACCTGGATGTTCTGCAATGGTTCTGGGACAACGTTTTGTGGACAGATGAGACAAAAGTTGAACTTTTTGACAGAAATGCACACTGCTATGTTTGGAGGAAAAAGAGCACTGCACACCAACACCAAAACCTCATCCCAACTGTGAAGCACGGTGGAAGGAGCGTCGTGGTTTGGGGCTGCTTTGCTGCCTCAGGGCCTGGACAGCTTGTGATCAATGAATTCAGAATTGTATTAAAACATTTTACAGGAGAATGTCAGGGTAGCAGTCTGTCACCTGAAGCTTAATAGACGTTGGATGATGCAACAAGACAATGATCCGAAAGACAAGAGTAAATCAACAACAGGGTGGTTTAAAAAGAAGAAAATTTGTGTTTTGGAATGCCCAAGTGAAAGTCCTGACCTTAATCCTATAGAAATGTGGAAGGAACTGAAGCAAGTAGTTCACGCAAGGAAGCCCACCAACATCCCAAAGTTGAAGCCATTTTGTAAGGAGGAATGGCCTAAATTTCTTCCAAGTCAATGTGCAGGACTGACCAACAGTTACCAGAAACGTTTGGGTAAGAGTGACCATAATATGGTGGAATTCTTCATTAAGATGGAGAGTGACATAGTTAATTCAGAAACAAAGGTTCTGAACTTAAAGAGGGGTAACTTTGAAGGTATGAGACGTGAATTAGCTAAGATAGACTGGCAAATGACACTTAAAGGATTGACGGTGGATATGCAATGGCAAGCATTTAAAGGTTGCATGGATGAACTACAACAATTGTTCATCCCAGTTTGGCAAAAGAATAAATCAAGGAAGGTAGTGCACAAGAGAAATTAGGGATAGTATCAATTCCAAAGAAGAAGCATACAAATTAGCCAGAGAAAGTGGCTCACCTGAGGACTGGGAGAAATTCAGAGTTCAGCAGAGGAGGACAAAGGGCTTAATTAGGAAGGGTAAAAAAGATTATGAGAGAAAACTGGCAGGGAACATAAAAACGGACTGTAAAAGCTTTTATAGATATGTAAAAAGGAAAAGACTGGTAAAGACAAATGTAGGTCCCCTGCAGACAGAAACAGGTGAATTGATTATGGGGAGCAAGGACATGGCAGACCAATTGAATAATTACTTTGGTTCTGTCTTCACTAAGGAGGACATAAATAATCTTCCAGAAATAGTAGGGGACAGAGGGTCCAGTGAGATGGAGGAACTGAGCGAAATACATGTTAGTAGGGAAGTGGTGTTAGGTAAATTGAAGGGATTGAAGGCAGATAAATCCCCAGGGCTAGATGGTCTGCATCCCAGGGTGCTTAAGGAAGTAGCCCAAGAAATAGTGGATGCATTAGTGATAATTTTTCAAAACTCGTTAGATTCTGGACTAGTTCCTGAGGATTGGAGGGTGGCTAATATAACTCCACTTTTTAAAAAAGGAGGGAGAGAGAAACCGGGGAATTATAGACTGGTTAGCCTAACGTCGGTGGTGGGGAAACTGCTGGAGTCAGTTATCAAGGATGTGATAACAGCACATTTGGAAAGCAGTGAAATGATTGGACAAAGTCAGCATGGATTTGTGAAAGGAAAATCATGTCTGACGAATCTCATAGAATTTTTTGAGGATGTAACTAGTAGAGTGGATAGGGGAGAACCAGTGGATGTGGTATATTTGGATTTTCAGAAGGCTTTTGACAAGGTCCCACACAGGAGATTAGTGTGCAAACTTAAAGCACACGGTATTGGGGGTAAGGTATTGGTGTGGGTGGAGAGTTGGTTAGCAGACAGGAAGCAAAGAGTGGGAATAAACGGGACCTTTTCAGAATGGCAGGCGGTGACTAGTGGGGTACCGCAAGGCTCAGTGCTGGGACCCCAGTTGTTTACAATATATATGAGTGACTTGGATGAGGGAATTAAATGCAGCATCTCCAAGTTTGCAGATGACACGAAGCTGGGTGGCAGTGTTAGCTGTGAGGAGGATGCTAAGAGGATGCAGGGTGACTTGGATCGGTTGGGTGAGTGGGCAAATTCATGGCAGATGCAACTTAATGTGGATAAATGTGAAGTTATCCACTTTGGTGGCAAAAATAGGAAAACAGATTATTATCTGAATGGTGGCCGATTAGGAAAAGGGGAGGTGCAACGAGACCTGGGTGTCATTATACACCAGTCATTGAAAGTGGGCATGCAGGTACAGCAGGCGGTGAAAAAGGCGAATGGTATGCTGGCATTTATATCGAGAGGATTCGAGTACAGGAGCAGGGAGGTACTACTGCAGTTGTACAAGGCCTTGGTGAGACCACACCTGGAGTATTGTGTGCAGTTTTGGTCCCCTAATCTGAGGAAAGACATCCTTACCATAGAGGGAGTACAAAAAAGGTTCACCAGATTGATTCCTGGGATGGCAGGACTTTCATATGAAGAAAGACTGGATGAACTGGGCTTGTACTCGTTGGAATTTAGAAGATTGAGGGGGGATCTGATTGAAACGTATAAGATCCTAAAGGGATTGGACAGGCTAGATGCAGGAAGATTGTTCCCGATGTTGGGGAAGTCCAGAACGAGGGGTCACAGTTTGAGGATAGAGGGGAAGCCTTTTAGGACCGAGATTAGGAAAAACTTCTTCACACAGAGAGTGGTGAATCTGTGGAATTCTCTGCCACAGGAAACAGTTGAGGCCAGTTCATTGGCTATATTTAAGAGGGAGTTAGATATGGCCCTTGTGGCTACGGGGGTCAGGGGATATGGAGGGAAGGCTGGGGCGGGGGTTCTGAGTTGGATGATCAGCCATGATCATACTGAATGGCGGTGCAGGCTCAAAGGGTCGAATGGCCTACTCCTGCACCTATTTTCTATGTTTCTATGTTTGGTAGAAGTTACCGCTGTACAAGAGTGTCACACCAGTTACTGAAAGCAAAGGTTGACATACTTTTTCCAACAAATACGTGTAATATTGGATCATTTTTCTTAATAAATGAACAAGTGTAATGATTTTTTGTTATTTATTTAATTGGGTTCTCTTTATCTAGTTTTAGTATGTGAAGATCTGATCACATTTTAGATCATACTTATCCAGAAATAGAGAAAATTCTACAGGGTTGACAAACTTACTAGCACCACTGTAGCCACTGTCGTGCCTTCTTTGTAATTACATCAGTATATTGGGTACTGGATAGATCCTCAGAAATGTTGACACCCAGGAACTTGAAACTGCTCACCCTTTCCACATATGATCCCTCTATAAGGACTGGTGTGTTTTCCTCGAGTTCCCTTTCCTGAAGTTCACAATTAATTTCCTGGTCTTGCTGACTTTGAGTGCAAGGTTGTTACGCCAACACCACTCAATCATCTGACCTACCTCGCTCCTGAAC
This sequence comes from Mobula birostris, assembly GCF_030028105.1. Classification (NCBI taxonomy): domain Eukaryota; kingdom Metazoa; phylum Chordata; class Chondrichthyes; order Myliobatiformes; family Myliobatidae; genus Mobula; species Mobula birostris. The sequence continues at coordinate 32,893,965 of NC_092399.1, forward strand.
TGCTCCTTGTCACCACCTGAAATTCTGCCAACAACAGCTGAGTCAGCAGAAAATTTATCAGTGGCATTTGAGCCACACCATCATGGGCGTAGAGCGAGCAGAGCAGTGGGCTAAGCACACACCTATGAGGTTTACAGTGTTGATTGTCAGTGAGGAGGAGATGTTGTTTCTGATCTGCACAGACTGTAGTCAAGGATCCAGTTGCAGAGGGAGGTACAGAAGCCCAGGTTTTAGAGCTAGTTGATTAGAACTGATAGTATGATTGTGTTGAATACTGAGCTATAATCAATAAACAGCCGCCTGACATGGGTATTGCTCTTGTCTAGGTGATCCAAGTCCTAGTGGAGTAACAGATTGCATTTGCTCTGGACCTATTATGGCGATAGGCAAATTGCAGTAGGTCCAGATCCTTGTTTAAATAGGAGTTGATTCTAGCCATGACAAGCACTTAATCACAGTAGATGTGAGTGCCACTGGGGGATAATTTTTGCGACAGCTCCCCCTGCTGTTCTTGGGCACTGATAGGATTGATGCCATTTTGAATCAGGTGGGAATCTCTGACTGCAGCAGTGAGAGATTAAGGAAGTCCTCAAACACTCCAGCCAGTTGGTTGGCACAGGTTTTCAGAGCCCTACCAGATATACCTTCAAGGACCGAATGCCTTGTAAGGGTTCACCCTCTTGAAAGGTGTTCTGATGTCGGCCTCGGAGACGGAGATCAGAGGGTCACCACATGCTGCAGGGATTCGCACAGGTGTAGTTGTATTCTCCCTTTCAAGGCATGCATAAAATGTGTCACGTGCACCTAGCAGTGAAGTATCACAGCCATTCCTGATGTTAGGTTTCACTTTGTAGGAAGTAATGGCTTGTAAACCCTGCCAGAGCATCTGATCCCTTTTCTAACCTCAATTGGAATTGTTTAATCGTTCTTAAAATAGCCTTCCGTAGATTGTACCTAAAGTAGTCATCCATAGGTCATACCTGGACCTCTTGTGTAGTTCTGGATTACCAGTATTGAATGCCACAGATCTAACCCTCAGCAGACTACAAATCCCCTGGTCCATGGATGGCTTTTGGTTTGGGTAAGTCCAGAATGTTCTCAAAGGCACACACTCATCCACACAGATCTGGATGAAGTCAGTAACAACTGTGGTGTACTCATTCAGACTTGAAGATGAATCCCTGAATAATGACCAGTCCAATGACTCAAAGCAGTCCTGTAAGCACTCCCTTGCCTCCCTTGACCATACCTTCTTGGTCCTCACCACTGGTGCTGCTGTCTTTAGTCTCTGCTTATATGCTGGGAGTAGAAGTATATCCAGGTGATCGGACTTTCCAAAGTGTGGGTGTGGGATGGCGTGGTAAGTATCCTCGATGGTGGTAAAACAGTGCTCAAGTGTGTTGGATCCTCTGGTTCCACAGGTGATATATTGGTGGTAGTTCAGAGGCCTCTTCAAGCTGGACTGGTTTAAATCTCCCTCAAAGGCATCAGAACCTGCAGTTCTGTGCCTATTGTTTATGTTATTCAGTTCCTCCATTGCCTGACTGATGTTGGCCTGAGGTGGAATATACACTACTACCAGGATGATGGCGGAAAACTCCCTCGGCAGATAAAATGGACGACCTTTGACTGCTAGATGTCCCAGATCAGGTGAGTCAGAAGCACCACGTTTGTGCACCATGATTAATTATAAAGCACACTCCACCTGCTCTGCCTTTTAAAGACTGAGCTGTACTGTTTTTGGGGAGAACGATGAAGCCACCGAGCTACAGTCCTGAATCTGAAATGGCAGGGATAGCCATATTTCCATAAAGCAAAGTTCACATCAGTCCCTGATGTCCCTCCAGTACAGCAATCTTGCTCTGAGGTATTCCATCTCTGTAGATCAGTGTGGTGACCTTGCTATTGTTTTCTTAAAGGGGAACTGCACTCAGGATCCAAGTCTGCCATCTGAGATTTGATAGATTTTTGTAAATGTCTTGAAACGAGGCTGCTTACTGAAGAACCCATGGCTGTGACTAGGTTTCAGTCGTAGTGTTCTAAATGCTCCCATTAGAGCTGCGTACAGTCACCACTTAATGGCACCATCTTCAGGAGTCATTAACTCCGAGGATCCAACATTTGGTGATGAATTTGCTTGGAATAATAGTATTGATAACAGGATTGTAGTCAGTAAGCAGTAGTCTGATGTGGGTGTCTCTACTGTCTAGATGCTTCAGAGATGAGTGTAGGTCCACCTTTGGGCTGTTTCAGATGTCTTCCTTGTGATCATGCAGGTTCTCCCTGTTGCTCTGGTCTTGTTTCATTTCCCAAAGACGTGCTGGTAGGTTAAATGACTAATGTAAATTGGTCCTGGTGTAGATGGCAGCAGAATCAGAAGGAATTGACGGATTTGTGAGATGGAATGTTGCAGGGTAATGTCAGGGAATGGGATTGCTCTGAGAGCAGCATTGACTTAATGGGTTAATTAGTGAGGAATTATGGAAAATTAGCTGATGGAGGTCAATGTTAATGACCAGATACCATGTACATCACAGCATCCAGTCAGTGTTGAGCACTCCCAGGGTCACATACCCCCTAACAAAATATCACTGCACCTAACTATTGTGCCAGATCTCCATAGCCCTCGATCCCCTGATTCCAGCTAAAATTTATCCATTTTCACTTTAAAGGCTTCCAATCAGCTAGACTCCAGACTTTTTGAGGAAGAGAACCTTCTGTGAGAAGAAATTTGGATGTTCCTCGGTTTTAAATAACTGGCCCCTAATCTTTTAACTATTCTTCCTCATTCAGGAATATCCCACTAGAGAAAAAAAATCTCAAAATCTACCTTGTTGTGCCTGCTTAGGACCTCTTGTGTTTCAATAAGATGAACTTATATTCTTCTAAACTTCAGACCCATTCTTGCTTAGCATTGCTTGATAGGACAATCCTCTTATCCCAGGAATTAGTGGGGTGAATCTCTTTTGGACTTATCTCCACTTTTACTATCGCCATCATGGACACTAGCCTCTATAGCATCCAGGACGTCTTCAAGTAGTGATGCCTCAACAAGGTGGCATCCATTATTAAGGGCCCCCATCACCCAGGATATTCCCCTCTTCTCTTTGCTTCCATCAGGAAGGAAGTACAGGAGTCTGAAGGCACAGCCTCGGCAATTCAGGAACAGGTTCCTCCCCGCTGCCGTCTGATCTCTGAATGGACATTGAACCCATGAACTCTACCGCACTACTTTTTTGCATGACTTATTTACTTTAAAACTATTTAATACATCAAAATACTACTAAAACTCTCATGCCCTGTCTGTCTGTTTGTCTGTGACCTCCAATTAGCGCAAACGGTGCATTACAGCGGCACTTTTTTTGGCTAAATCGAATTAAAATACGCGAACTTGCAGAATGCAGACAAAGTTTAGGGTTGTATATTCATATAAAATTGCTTGTTCGCCAAAAATCAACAGGCTGGCTTTCACCGAGACCCAATTGGCCATCACGGAAATCGGGACGCAACAGCCCGACGCATGCGCACAGCCAGCCTCAGCAGCGACACCTACCGGAGCAAAAGTGCAGGGCAGCTCTATTTCGAGGGGTCACATTCTGCTAATCACCATCAGCATGTGCAGGATTGGGACAGATCTAACTGCCACCCATCAATAAGAGATAATTAAATCTTATTGTAATGACGTACTTCGAGACACCTATAAAACCCTTTGCTGCAGTCAAAGGACAGCAGTGACTATATCACGTCCATTTAGGAGAGCGCCAACCACATCATCAAGAATAATCAGCATACTTTGGTGTTAGTGTTTCATATCTTCTATCCAGCATTAGGGTAAAAAAAATGGTCAGCCTAATTATGCCGTGTGGAAAGGGAAGGGTGACATTATGGTCAAGAGATGACGCCAAACATCCTCGGGAAATGGCAAGGAGAGGGAGAGAACAAGAATTGGATGAGGCCAGGTCCGCACGACTCCAGGATCAAAGAGTCAGGACAAAAAAAGATGAGAAGAGACAAAGGAGGAGAGGCATGCACATCTCCAGGATCAGAGACAAACAACAAACAGCAGAACAGCTGAAGAGACAGGGGATGAAAGGGCTGCACATCTCCAGAATGACAAAAACAGGCACAGAAGGAGGAGAGAGGAAAAGACAAAGGAGCTGAGAAATGCACGTCTCCAGCATCAGAGACAAAGGACAAACAGCAAAAGAGCTGAAGAGATGGGGGATGAAAGGACTGCAGGTCTCCAGAATGACAACGAGAGGCACAAGGGTGGCAGATAAACCAGAAATGATGCCATCAAAAGTGTCCTCCGTTAAATGAGGAGGAGCTATATTTGCTTTGCTATGCATCGTTCTTTAATAAACTGAGGTTTTCTACTTCAGTTTCCAAAGGAAAGCGATACCAATAGCATTCAGGAAAATGTAATGTTCATTCTGGTCACATCAGACTGCACTACCCTTCTCTCAAAGGGTCCCCCAATGGGTCACCCCGTTGTCTAGTACAGTATATATATGTATTTACTGTAATTCACAGTTTTTATTATTATGTATTGCATTGCACTGCTGCCGCAAAAACAACAGATTTCATGACATATGCTGGTGGTATTAAACCAGATTCTCATTCTTTCTTCCATCAAGGGATCAAAACTGTGGCTTCACCAACACTATAAAATTCTTCACTTTTTCTAAACTCCATTTCCATATCCACCTCAATAAAGGCTGATTAGTATGACTATTGAACAAAAGGAAATAGCTTTTGTAAGAGGTTTTGCTAAACCATGAGATCCCACAGTATGAGAATAATGTAAAACTAGCTTTACAACAGGTAGTTTGGACTAACACAGATTAAATCTGTTTGACCTTGTCTTTGTTTAACAACTGTCTTGTACAGATGCCCCTATCCATTCAATTATTGCCAGAAGAAGCCAGTGTAAATCCTAGCGTAGTTGAAAGGTGATATCACAATAATAATCTTCACAATGGAGTATAGCAGTATGGTAGCGTGCTGAAGTGAGTGGGTTTGGAACAGATCTGGCATCTTAAACTGAACATCCATGGGCCAGCAGAGCATTATACTTGTATACTGTCGGATTTCATGGCTCATCATACCCCTTAGTCTAGCATTGAAACAGGGCTTAAAGCTGAAGAAGGATCTTGGCCTGAAACATCGACTGTTTATTCATTTCCATAGATGCTGCCTGACCTGCTGAGTTCCTCCAGCACTTTCTGTGCATTGCTTTGGATTTCCTGCACCTGCAAACTTCCTTGTGTTTATGATTGGGTTTAAATCTGGGTCAAGGAGAGCTTAATGAGGTTTTTGCTGAAGCAGTGATACAGTACTAAAAACCCTGCTAAGTAGTATTCTACATAGAAACTTAAATGATCCTACAACTAACACATCTATTCTCTACAGTCCTGCCCCAAGCAGTCCTAAAGCTAATGAGCAGTGAAACAGGCACGGACATCCTTTCAACAACCAGCATGAATACTGAAGCATTTGCAACTAATTTCAGCCAAAACTGGTGAGTAAATGATCAATCTCACCCAAGGTCACCAGCATCACACAAGTCAGTCTTCAGTCAGTGAAATCACCCATGTAATTTCAGGAAAAGGCTGAGTACACAATATAACATGAAGGACAGGAGCCCTGGTGAAATCCAGTGCTATAAAATAGTCACACTGCAAGACAAGTTCTTTCTGTTCATTTACCATAGTTTCATCAGCCACACAATATGGAAAATTGCCCCTGTATCTCCTGACCAAAATACCAGGAAAAATTAACTCTGGCTAGTTGCTGCTTTGCTGGTTTATATTGGTACCTCACTTAGTTCTTCAGGTATAATGCCAGGAATGAAAATGCTATCAGAATCTATACGCTAAAAGGGGTCATTATAATATTATGTACTGAAAAGTGCATTACAGTTATGCTCGGAACTTGGTCACCACCCCTGCCTCTTCCTGTCACTTTATGCTGGTGTGAATCTGACAGTGGATTAGCTGAGGGCTCGGTGCTGGAGATGCTGTTAGTGAGGGCCGCTGCTTGGCAGGCTGTGGCAAATGGTCTGGCCACACAGTGTTGAGCTGCACGTTTCAGGGCAACGGTTCCGGTCCCCAGAAATACCTTGCATGCTGTGTTGGCGACAGTGTAGGCTTTAACCCTACCTCTCAGTGCTGGGTGGCCATATCCCTTGCCTTGGCCAGCCCATCACCAGTTCTCAAAAGCTGCCTGTCCACTCTGAGCCTTTGGGCAGTTCATCGCTGGGCGAGTGCCAACACTGAGCAGGATTCTTGCCTTGTTTTCAGTACTTAGGTTCCCAGTACAGCAGCGTGCAACCCAAGTGAAATGTCTTTTCTGAAATACTGACAGGTTAATGATAATGCATCAGAACTGTGTGGGCAGGGTGTTATATGGAGAGGGTAGTATCAATAAAGTAATGGGTGACGTTGTGGACAGTTCTATGAAGTCATACACTCGTGCCGCATGGAAAAATGTTCTTTGGCTTATGAATCCACGCTGACCATCAAGCACCCATTTATGTAAATCCCATTATCTACTTCCCACCTTCCTATCAACTCTTTTAGATTTCACCACTCACCTGCACACATTTACTACTTTGGTCATTACTGCACCATGGTTGTAGTGTGTACTGTAAAATATCCAATGTAACAACTCACTGAAGTTTCTACAACAGCACTGACCCCTAGCAAGTAAAACAAAGCCAGAAACTCAGCTAAGTCACATCCCATTATGAAAATGCATGACAGAAGACACAGAATTTTAAAAAAATCTAGCCTAATCTCACCTCTAACATCTGATCTTCAAGTCCATATCCAAGTAATGTTTAAATATGATAACATTTTCTGCCACCGTCTTCCTTTTGGCCGTGATCACTACTACCCTCTGAGTGAAAATAGTTTTTTATTTCATTTCTGTTTTAATCCTCCTACCAATTATTTTAATTCTGCTGGCCTGGTTTTTGAGTCCTTTGCCAGGGGAATCTAATAAGATCTTATCTTTTTGCTAGGTTTGTCATAGTTTTGCACATGTCATGTCAGTCTTCTCTCATTCCCCTTTATTCCAAAAAAAAATAAACAACCTTAGCTTATCCAATCTTTTCTTGTATCTCAATTCTCTAGTTCTGGCACAATCCTCTTAAATTTCTGCATTCTCTCAAGTGAAGTTAGATCTTTTCTAAGTTCAAAGTTCAAAAGTTTGAAGTAAATTTATTACCAAAGTGCTATATGTTACCTTACACTACCGTGAGATTAATTTTCTGACAGACATTTACAGGGAAAAAATACAATAGAATTTTTTAAAAATCTGTACATAAAGACTGACAAACAGCCAGTGTACAAAAGAAGTCAAACTGTGCAAATAAAAAATAATACTGAGAAAATGAGTTATAATGAGTCCTTGAAAGTGAGTCTGTAGGTCATAGAATCAGTTCAGAATGGCAGTGATTGAAGTTGACCACGATGGGTTTAGCGATTCTGATATCCAGAACTCTATGCTGTACTCAAGCTATGGTCTAATTGATTTTGTATATACTGTACTTCTAGCATAACCCTCATGATCTTACATTCTATTGTCTGTTCATTCCATTTGCTGTTTTTAACCACCATATTAACCTGTCCTGTTACTTTTACAGATCTCTCTGAGGTTCTTCCACACATACTTCCTGATGTGGCCAACTATGAAGCCACTGCTTTTTTAATTTAAATGCAACTTCTTAATCACGCTGTATATTTCTGTCTTAAGCCATTGTACATATTACACAAAAACAAGGGATGGAATACTTAGCGTTCACCAGCAACTTTTATGTGTGTTGGATGGAATACTTAGTTTGCAGAGCTCCATTGGCAAAACGTATTAAACATTACCATTTGCTTCCTGCCACTGTAGTTTTGGATCTACAATTTTCTGATCCCTTCTCACACCTTTCTTAAGTAACATGTTTGTAATCTAGGGGAACATACCCCAAACTGAGAGAATTTTATAAGATTTACATTTATCGCTCTCCTTCCATCTGCCTTCTCTCTGTACCTCCCTTTCACAATGCATTTGAGAAATGGGATTAGACTTGCTGTACTAATTTTACTGCAGATGTTGTGCTTCAGTCCTGATTCATTTTCCCCAATCCATGCTTCTCTCCCAGCTCTACGCCCATCATCGTTTCTCTTATCACTCATCTCTTATCTTTTGTTTGTTGTTTACTTATTTGTTCACTTAGAGATACAGCACGGTAACAGGCCCTTCCGGCCTAACAAGCCACACCACCAACTTGCACCAGGAGACCAATTAACCTTCTAACCAGTGTGTCTTTGGAACATGGGAGGAAGCCAGAGCACCTGGAGGAAACCTATACAGTAGCAGGGCGAACATAGAAACAGCAGCAGAATTGAACCCAGTCGCTGGCACTGTGATGGCATTATACTAACTGCTCTGCTACCATGTTGTCCCCCAAGAGTTTCTCTTCCCTTACCCAGCTTCTACTCCACCATTGTAGTGCCTTTAAACTCCTCTCTATATTTTGCTGTATCCACCAAGTTCCAATCCTACTGTTTTTTTTCCCCTTTGACTCCCACCAAACGTGGGCCCATGCTATGCCTGCCTGTTTGTCAGCTGTGTAGACAGTCTATGTTCGAAGCCTTCCTGGGTAATACTCCCCAAATCTTCCTCCACTACCCTGATGACTGCATTGGTGCTGCTTCATGCACCCATACAAGCTCATCAATTTTACCAGCTTTGCCTCTAATTCCCACTCTGCCCTTACATTCACTTAGTCCATCTCTGACACCTCTTTCCCCTTTCTTGATCTCTTTGTCTCCATCCCTGGCGACAAACTGTCAGCTGATATCTTTTATAAACTTACTGATATCCATGGTTATCTTGACTATACCTATTCCCACCCTATCTCCTATAAAAATACTATTTCCTTTTCTCAGTTTCTTTGCCTGTATTTTTCAGGACATTCCTCCTGATTGGCAGGCAAAGAGTGGGAATGAAGGGAGCCTTTTCTGGTTGGCTGCCAGTGATTAGTGGTTTTCCACAGGGGTCGGTATTGGGACCGATTCTTTTTATGTTTCATGTTAATCATTTGGATAATGGAATTGATGACTTTGTTGCAAGGTGGGTGGAGGGGCATGTAGTTTTGAGGAAGTAGAGAGGCTACAGAGGACTTGGATTAGGAGAGTGGGCAAAGAAGTGGCAGATGGGATATAGTGTTGGGAAGTGTATGGTCATGCACTTTGGTAGAAGAAATGGAAGGTTTGATTATTTTCCAAATGGGTAGAAAATACAAAAATCTGAGGCACAAAAGGGACTTGGGAGTCCTTGTGCAGAATTTCCTAGAGGTTAATTTGCAGGTTGAGACTGTGGTGAGGAAGGCAAATGCAATGTTAGCATTCGTTTCAAGAGGACTAGAATATAAAACCAAGGATGTAACGATGAACCTTTATAAAGCACTGGTAAGGCCTGACTTGGAGTATTGTGAGTAGTTTTGGGCCACTTATCTTAGAAAGGTCGTGCTAAAACTGGAGGAGGTTCGAAGGAGGTTAATGAAAATGATTCCAGGATTAAACGGCCTGTCATATAAAGAGCTTTTGATGACTCTGGGTCTGTATTAACTGGAATTCAGAAGAATGAGGGGTGACCTCATTGAAACCTGTCGAATGTTGAAAGGCCTTGACAGAGTGGATGGGGAGAGAATGTTTCCTATGGTGGGAGAGTCTAAGATCAGAGGACACAGACTCAAAGTAAAGGGGTGTCCTTTTAGAACGGAGATGAGGAGGAATTTCTTGAGCCAGAGAATGATGAATCTGTGGAATTCTTTGCCACAGGCAGCATGGAGGCCAAGTCTTAATATATATATATATTCAAGGCAGACGTTGATAGATTCTTGATTGATCAGGGCATGATGGGATACATGGGAAAGGCAGGAGATTGGGGCTGAGAGGAAAAATGGATCAGCCATGATGCAATGGTGGAGCAGATTCGATGGGCCAAATGGCCTAATTATGTTCTTATAGTTTATGGACACGGACATCAGAGATGTCCTCCTTTAAACAGCAGGGTTTCCCTTCGTCCACCATTGACGCTGACCTACATCTCCTCCATTTTTCATACATCCACACTCTCCTCATATTCCTACTGCCGTAATCGTGATAGTCACTTTTGTCCTTACCTACCACTCCATCAGCCTCACATCCAATACGTTAATCTCTGCGTCTTCAATAGGATCCTACCACTCAACATATGTTTACCTCTCCCCTCTCCACTTTCCACAAGGATCACTGTTTCTGTGATTCCCTTGCAACAGAAACACTATACCTGCCCATTCACCTCCTTCCTCACCTCCATTCAGGGTCCCAAACAGTCCTTCCAGCTGAGGCAACACTTCACCTACAAATCTGTTGGGGTTGTTTATTGTATCCGATGCTCCCGATGTGGCCTCCGTCAGAAAGTGAGGGACCATTTTGTTGAGCATCTGCACTTCATCCACCAAAAGTGGGATTTCCCAGTGACCAACCATTTTAATTCCTATCCCCATTCCCATGAGGTGTTGGTCCATGGTCTCCCCTGATGCCACAATGAGGCCGTTCTCAGGGTGGAGGAGCAACACCTCATCTTCGGTCTAGGTAGCTTCCAACCTGAAGTCACAAACATAGATTTTTCTTTCTGTTCATTTTTTCCCTCTTCTTCTGTTCCTCACTCTGGCCTCTTGTATCTTCTCCTTGCCTGCTATCATCTCCCCTGTGGGTCCCTCCTTCTTCCTTTCTCCCACAGTGCACACTCCTCTCCTATCAGATTCCTTCTTCTCTAGTCCTTTACACTTCCCACTCACCTGACCTCTTATCACCTCTAGCTTGTCCTCCTCCCCTCCCCCCACCTTTATATTGTGGACAGCAACACACATAAAAGTTGCTGGTGAACGCAGCAGGACAGGCAGCATCTATAGGAAGAGGTACAGTCGACGTTTCGGGCCGAGACCCTTGTGGTGTCTTCCCCTTTTCTTTCCAGTCCCGGTGAAGGGCTTTGGCCCAAAACGCTGTTTATTCATTTTCATAGATGTTGCCTGACCTGCTGACTTCCCCCATTATTTGTGTATGTTGCTCTTGATTTTCAGCATCGGCAGAATCTCTTGTGGTTGTTGTTTTATTTGTTTTCCATTAAGTGTTTTCAGTTTGCCTGCATTCATTCACGTTGAACTATGTTTACTTCTGTAGTGAGACCTTCGTATTGCTGCTTGGTCTGCTGTAATTGGACCCAGCCCGCTGAAGGAGATGCTGTAGTAGCATGCACCTACACGGTAATAATGTAAGAACATTCATTATTATATACCTCGAAGCAGAGTTTATGAGGAATATGGCAAATGAGCTCATAGGAATTCACCAAGTATATAATAGCAATAGTTTAAAGAAAGATGAGATTAGGAGGTCAGCAGAGCTGGTGAGATAGCAATCATAATGAAAAAATGAAGGGGGTGGTGCCAGATTTGTGTCCACTTTTGCTATCTCACCTCACAGCAATTTAATTTCTGTTTCTATTTTGTGCTGGATATGTTAAGACAGTTTTTGAGTGAATGTAGCATTATGGAGCATGTTAGGCTCGCAACTGAGGGAAAAGAAACAGAGTTAAAGTAGTCATCGTAGACTTGTCATCATTCCGGTTTAAGGTGGCTCTGGTGAATCGCAGCGACTTCTGGCTGGTAGCCAGTGAAACAAGGAAGACAACTAATCACCCTTTTTCTGGTAAACAATCTTCGCAATCAATAGCCTGTAACTTCCCTTGCAGTTTGAGAGGGAGAGGCTAAGATCAGATGTAGCGGTATTACAGTGGAGTAAAGGGAATTACAAAAGCATGAGAGAAGATCTGACTAAAGTTGATTGCAAGGGGACACTAACAGGGATGGTGGCAGAACAGTAATGGTTGGTGTTTCTGGGAGCAATTCCAAAGGTGCAGGATAGATAGATCCCAAATAAGAAGTTCAGTGGATTCTGCTTAATTGGGTCACATCAGGATCAAACATTTTGGCCCAATTAAGCCACTGTCCTCAATTAGCCAAAGATTCATGGAAATAGTTGAAAAGGCATAAAAAAAGATAAACTACAATTTAACTGAGTAACAAATTATGTATTTAAATGAAATACAGATCAAATTTGAATGCTACCAAAATGATTACAATATTATAAAACTGTATTTGTTCTGAATAGTTGTCAACGGAGGAATTTGTGTTGACGTGTACTTTTGAATGACTGTAAATGAACAAGATCAATGCAAACACTGTGCAAATAGGAGACTGCCTTCAAACAGTGCTTTCAATGATTGCATCCTCCGAAATCTTCATTTTAATTGTAACATTCAAAATGATTATCGATAACTTCAAATTCTTTGTCTTTCCTAACTTGTAGAAGTAGTAAAATCATTTCATTTTCACTCCCAGCCATTTCAGGCATCTCTAAGCCTGAATGCTTGAAATTAGTGAGCAAAACAGTTCTAACTTGTCTTAATTCTTCTTATCACCAACTATCAGTGACAAAAATCACTCCTTTTTGCTCTAAGTACGATGTAGTGTCTAATGGTCATACAACATGCATTTGACAGATGTTAATTAGGAAATGTCATAAGAAGATCATATTTAGTTTCAATTTCAGTACGTCTTTTGTATAGTTCAGTGTCCAGTGCCAAAGCATATTTCTGGTCTAGCTGTTTTAATTGATTAACTAAGTCAGTTCTCTCTTTATTAGCTTTTTTCTTAATATATGCAGTATAGGAGATAATTTGTCCTCTAATATATGCCTTAAAAGCGTCCCAAATGATAAGACTAGAAGTCTCTTCCAATGTATTTTCTTCAAAAAAAAAGAATAATTTGATTCTCCAAAAATTTTAGGAAGTCCTTATCAGATAACAAAGTTAAATTAAAACGCTAGGATCTGTTCATATGAGTAAAACCAGGAAGATTTAAAGATAGAAATACAGGAGAATGGTCGGATACAGCTATTTCTTTATATTCAATGGATCGAACTAATGGAATCATTTGACTGTCAATAAAAAAAATCAATCCTTGTATAGGAATGATGGACATGAGAGAAGAATGAATACTCCCTTTCTGCTGGGTGAAAAAAATGCCAGACATCAACAATATCACATTTCATTAGAAAGGATTGAATAAATAAAGCTGATTTATTAGGTGTAGCTGATTTAGGAGAAGAACGATCTAATACTGGGTCTAGACAATGATTAAAATCTCCTCCCATCACTAAAGAATAAAGACTCAAATCTGGCAGCAATGAAAAGAAATGCTCAAAAAATACTGGGTCATCCACATTGGGAGCGTACACATTGGGAAATTCAATTAATTTATTATATAGTTTCCCTGACACTATGACAAATCGCCCATTAGGGTCAGAGACAACTTTATGTTGAACAAAAGAAATTGTATTATCTATAACAATCGAGACCCCTTGAGATTTTGCTGTGAATGAAGAATGAAATTGTAAATCCCTCCACCGATTAAAAAGGCTTGCGTTGTCACAACTATGTACATGCATTTCTTGTAGAAAAATAATGGGGCCCCTTAACTTTTTAATATAAGCAAAGATCTTATTCTGTTTCACAGGATGATTTAATCCTTTCACATTAAAAGTAATTAAGTCAATATTTTGATCTATTTAAAATACTAATTAACAGAAGAGTTAAAAGATCTGTCCATAACTTATTAGAACCTAAGAACGAAACATAAAATAAGGTACTCAAACCGAAAATTTGGATGGTAGCCTAACCCAGCTTCCAAAGAAAAAAGAAACCCCACCACTCTCCCCCACCCAAGGCCAAAAAAGCTGCCCAAAGAACAGGCGGCATTCTAACCCTAAACACAACCCTCCCAGAGAAATCCTGCTGGCAAAACTTCAATCATTCGAGGATATTACCAATAGAAAACAGACAAAATAAGCTTATCAGGAATCCAAAACATAAGAGGATTCATTTTAGCAATCTCAAATATATATACAGAAAAACCTCAAAAAAAGAGTAAAGTAATAAAAAAATCAAAGAAAATATCAAAAAGCAAGATATATAAACGGTCAAAATGTAAGTTTATTAAGACCTTATTCTATCCAACATTAAAAAGATAATTGCTCTTATAAGAGATATAACGCAATTAATCTTCTACCAAGAGAAAACAGACAAAATAAACTTAGATCAGAAACCCAAAACATAAGAGGATTCATTTTAACAATTAAAAAAAATGTATGTAGAAAAACCTCAATAAAAGAGTAAAGTAATAAAAAATACCAAAGAAAATATCAAAAAGCAAGATATATAAATGATCAAAACGTAAGTTTATTAAAACCTTATTCTATCCAATATTAAAAAGGTAATTGCGCTTGTAAAAGATATAACGCAATTAATCTTCTGCTTTCAAAAACTTCTGCGCGTGTTCAACCGATCCCAGCCATATCTGCACACCGTTTTTCTGACATATTGAAATTAAAACTAAATATGATCTTCTTAAAGCGTATCCAATTGAAAGCCAACTTTTAAAAGATAGAAGCTAATTCTATGGAGAAAAAACTGGTAAACTATTGGTTAATCAATCCTTTATAGCTAAACGGCAAATTAAAGAAATTCGCAAAACCTGGTAATTTGACAACTGACCATTTTGAAATAAATGACACTTTTAGAGAATTTTATTCTAAACTGTATAGTTCTGATTTTGTTAAAGATAATACTGCAATGAATAATTTTTTAGACCAATTAAATATTCCTGGACATTTGGTTGATAATCGAAAGCAGTTGGAATCAACCTATTTCTCAGGAGGAAATCACTGAGGCTATACATTCATTGCATTCTGGGAAATCTCCAGGACCTGACGGATTCTCTGGAGAATTTTATAAGGCTTTTTCTTCATTGCTTATACCTCATTTATATTCTACCCTTACTGATTCTTTCAAGGTGGGTAGGTTGCTACAGTCTTTTTATGAAGCTTCCATTTCGCTTATTCTTAAAAAGAATAAGAATCCCACTGAATGCTCTTCATATAGACCAATTTCCTTACTCAATGTTGATGCTAAGATCCTATCTAAAGTCTAGGCCCATAGACTCGAGAATATTATACCTTCTATAATATCTGACGATCAGACAGGATTTATTAAAAATCGATATTCCTATTTTAATATACGGCGATTGTTAAATGTTATGCATTCTCAATCCAAGGATATATCGGAATGTGTGATTTCTCTGGATGCGGAGAAGGCTTTAGACTGAGTTGAATGGAATTACCTATTTAAGACCTTAGAAAAATTTCAATTTGGGCCCAATTTTATTTTTTGGATTAAATTACTTTACTTACCTCCCTCCACTTTGGTCCTTACTAACTTTCAGAATTCTAAACCGATTAAACTCCAACGTGGAACCAGACAAGGATGTCTGTTGAGCCCTTTGCTTTTCGATTTGGTATTAGAGCCTTTAGCAATTGCCTTTCGAGAGTCTAAAGACAGCACCCATATCTTAACGAAAGGTACTATTCATAAAGGTTGGCTGTATGCTGATGACATGTTGCTTTTTATATCTAATGTTACAACTTCTTTACCCTCTACGTTTCTTTTACTAACTAATTTTAGTAGTTTTCATGATATAAATTGAATTTACCTAAGAGTGAATTGTTTCTTTTAAATAACTCGCTACCATCCGATATTAACCTTCCTTTTAAAATTGTAAGAAAACAGTTTACATATTTGGGTGTAACAATCACTAAGAATTATAAAGATCTATTTAAAGAAAATTTTCTAACCTTAATGAATAATGTGAAAAAGGCACTTTCTAATTGGTCGCCTCTTTCTTTATCATTGATTGGTTGAATTAATTCTATTAAAATGAATATTTTTCCTAAATTTTTATAGCTTTTTCAAGCTGTACCTGTTTTTATTCCTAAGGCTTTTTTTGATTCTTTAGATTCTATTCTTTCTTCCTATGTATGGAAGAACAGAAAACCCCGATTAAATAAAGCCCACCTTCAAAAAATTAAAAAGAATGGAGGCCTTGCTCTACCCAATTTTAGGTTATATTATTGGGCAATTAACATACGAAATGTCATGATCTGGTTATATTAATCGTGAGGATTGTCCAATATGGGTCTTCTTGGAAGCCAGCTCTGTTACGAAATTTTCTAATATTTCTCTTCTCGGATCCTCGCTTCCTTTATCTTTAAATAAATTAACTGACAGTTTGGTGGTTAAACACACTTTGAGGATCTGGCTACAGTTTAGAAAACATTTCGGTTTATTGAGATTTTCTCTTTCTAGTCCTATTTTTTTCTAATTTTTTTAAAACCATCTACGACTGATCTGTTTTTTAGAAAATGGGATAGATTAGGCATTAAACGATAAAACTCTCTCCTTGGTTGTCTAAAATATTCAAAGAAGCAATCAGTTTAGGTAAATTACCATAATCGTTTTATGAAGCCTCTATTTCCTTAATTCTTAAAAAGAATAAAGATCCTACTGATTGTGCATCATATAGACCGATAGCCCTTTTGAATGTAGATTCAAAAATTTTTTCAAAAATTTTAGCAACTAGTTTAGAGAAGGTATTACCTCAAATTATATCTGTGGACCAAACAGGATTTATTAAAAACTGTTATTCATCCTTTAATATTAGGGGGCTGATGAATATTGTTTATACCCCCTCATTTAACACTCTGGAATGTATTATCTCATTAGATGCTGAGAAAGCCTTTGACAGAGTTGAATGGCCTTATTTATTTAGTGTATTCGAGAAACTTAATTTTAGTTTGACATTTATATCTTGGATTAAATTGTTATATCATACCCCTGTAGCTTCGGTTTGCACTAATAATCAAAGATCTCCCTTTTTTCATCTATCTCGTTGTACTAGGCAAGGATGCCCTCTTAGTCCTTTACTATTTAATATTGCTCTTGAACCTTTAGCAATTGCTATCCATGACTCGCCCAACATTTTTGGTATTATCCGTGGAAATGAAATACATAAATTATCACTATATGCAGATAATTTGTTATTATATATCTCTAATCCGGAGAAGTCGATTCCTGCTATTCTAGCTTTGTTGGCTCAATTTAGCAATTTTTCTGGTTACAAATTAAACCTTAATAAGAGTGAATTATTTCCCCTAAATAAGCAGGTTTCTATTTATGGATGTTTACCATTTAAATTGGTTACTGACTCTTTTATATATTTAGGGATTACAATTACGAAAAAGTATAAAGATTTATTTAAAGCTAATTTTTTACCTCTAATTGATCAGATTAAACTTTTGTTTACTAAATGGTCACCAATATCTTTATCTTTGATCGGTCGGATTAATGCTATTAAGATGATTATTTTGCCTATATTTCTATATGTATTTCAATCAGTTCCAATTTTTATCCCAAAATCTTTTCTTTGATAATGTTGACTCAAAAATTTCTTCATATATATGGCAGAACAAAAATCCTAGGCTATGTAAAAGGTATTTACAAAAATCTAAAAAACAGTGGGGTTAGCCCTCCTGAATTTTAGATTTTATTATTGGGCAATTAATATTCGATACTTAAAGTTTTGGTTACGAGACTTGGATGCAATTTCAAGTCCACATTGGGTAAATCTTGAATGTAATTCATTACAAGGGTTTTCTTTGGGTTCAGTTTTAGGGACTTTGCTTCCTTTCACTTTTTCTAAACTGTATAAACAAATGAGTAATTCAATATTTAAGCATTCTTTACGTATATGGTTTCAATTTCGAAAATTTTTTGGGTTGAATCAATTTATTTTAGCAAGTCCTATTATATCTAATTTATTTTTTCAACCTTCCACTATGGATCAAGCTTGTTCTGATTGGAAAATCAAAAGTATAGTACGATTTCGTGATTTATTTTTGAATAATTGTTTTATGTCCTTTGATCAATTATCTAATAAGTATAATTTACCCAGATTTCACTTTTTTAGATATCTACAGGTTAGAAACTTTTTAATTACTGTTTCTCCTAATTTTCCACACTCACATCCAATGGATATTTTGGAAAAAATTTTAGATTTAAATCTCTCTCAGAAAGGTGTTGTAGCAATTATTTATAATATAATTATGAATTTATGTCCTGATGTATCTAATAAAATTAAAACTGATTGGGAAAGAGAACTTAAGATTATTATACCGATTGAAAAATGGGAAAAAATTCTTCAATTAGGAAAATTTTAAAAACAACAAAAGGGAAGGCGATGAGAAGAAATTTTTAACCAGAGGGTGGTGAATCTGTGGAATCCATTACCTCAGATAGCTATAGAGGCCAATTCATTGGGTATATTTAAAACAAAGGTTGGCAGGCTCTTGATTAGTAAGGGTGTCAAAGTTGATGAAGGGAAGAGTGGAGAATGGAGTTGAGATGGATAATAAATCAGCCATGATTGAACAGGATGACTGGATGGAACGAATGGCCTAATTCTTCAGCAATGACTTGTAGTCTTATAGTACCCACAAAATCCATGACTTAAATAGTTTATATTTTCTTGCAATATAAAGGACACCATTTTGTCCTTCAAATCTATGCTGTCGTTCAAAGTGTTATCTTAGCTAAGTTTGCCTGCTTATTTCCCTGTAATCTATTCCATTTTATAACCTCATCAACTCGCCTGATTCTCCTACCACTATTTACACTCAGGATAATTAACCAATTGCTGCATGTTTGAGATATTAGAGAAAACTGGAGCTCCCAGGGTGCTGAGGTGCATGTGGTTAGAGGTGGAACATTTAAGCTTCACGTGTACACCATCAGAGGTTAGTTTTGAACCCAATTCATTGGGTGAAGCTGCTGTGTCACTGAGTTGTCCTTCCACCTTCACCTCCGATCTCTTTTACCTCAGACAAGAGCACCCCACACATGGGAATCCCACTATTCTTCAATTTCCTCAAGGAACACCTATCCTGAATTACAAATATATTGCTATCCTGTATAAGGCAGGATTAAAATCCAGAGCTTCTGTGGAAGTACCTTCATGGCAGGTGGTTCAACCGTACAATGTATTAACTCCCAAAACTGCCTCAAATGTTTGAGCTGCTGGAAAAGTGACTAACTAACTGCGGCTTGCATAACCTGCTGTTTATTTTACATGTAGTTAACAGGACAAGCACCTAATGGAGATTCCTGGCACCTTCAGACAGCTGACAAACAGCCTGAAATCAACAGAATGCTTAACTGAGTAAGTATTGGTTAAGCTCTGAAATAATCGGTGCTTTTATTGTATTTTAGAATAGATCATTGACCTACTAACCAAACAGAAGGGTGTTTATAATTTGATTTATTTATATTGATTATAGGAGTTGGGATGCTATGGGGGGGTTGTATAAGACATTGGTGAGGCCAAATTTGGAATATTGTGTACAGTTCTGGTCACCTAACTATAGGAAGGATATCAGGAAGATTGAAAGAGTGCAGAGAAGATTTACTGGGATGTTGCCGGGTCTTCAGGAGTTAAGTTACAGGGAAAGATTGAACAGGTTAGGACTTTATTCCTTGGAGCGTAGAAGAATGAGGGGAGATTTGATAGAAGTTTACAAAATTATGAGGGGTATAGACAGAGTAAATGTGAATAGGTTCTTTCCACTTAGATTAGGAAAGATGACTGTGAGAGAACATGGCTTTAGGGTGAAAGGGGAAAGGTTTAGGGGGAACATTAGGGGGAACTTCTTCACTCAGAGTGGTGGGAGTGTGGAACGAACTGCCATCTGACGTGGTAAATGCGGGCTCACTCTTATGTTTTAAGAATAAATTGGATAGGTACAGGGATAACAGAAGTCTGGAGGGTTGTGGACTGGAATGCAGGTTAATCGGACTGGCGGAATAATGTTTTGGCACAGACTAGAATGGCCTGTGCTGTAGTGTTCTATGGTTCTATTGGTCAATTTTGGACAGATGGTTCTGTGTCTGTGCATTAATATACATTGTCATCTATTGAATACTCCACTTAAAGCAATCGAATGAGTCGGCACATGGCCAGGAGCGCCTTCCATTTAGATATTCACATCCATTGTTTTTGATTAGATGTCAATAGATCTAATAGGCTTTGTATCCAATTATCAATGTATCTAATTAATTAGTTTAACAGCCATTTAAGCTGGTCTCTCCCTTGGAGAAGACTGTTCCTTGCATATACCCAGAGATGATTTTGTGTTACTGCACATTCTTTGGTGGTTCTTTAGTGTGAGTCCTGTTTATCCCAGGGGTGTTGCTGTGTGAAGCTCATGAGTTAGTGGCATAGTTTCCAAGAGGCCAAGAATGGATGAATCCTTCAGCCCAGAGCTGGTAGATGGGATTATTATAGGTGAATACTTGACATTGGGCTGGAGGGCCTGTTTTTGTGCTGTACAACTATGGGGTTGCAACAAATAGGTACAAATTAACTCCAGACAAATTGAGTCCTGACGAAGGGTCTCGGCCTGAAACGTCGACTGCACCTCTTCCTACAGATGCTGCCTGGCCTGCTGCGTTCACCAGCAACTTTGATGTGTGTTGCTTGAATTTCCAGCATCTGCAGAATTCCTGTTGTTTACAAATTAACTCGACTGTCAGGCATCTGAAATCATTGGCTTACATTTGATTTTTGTGACGCCTTTTAAAGCATGCCTTCTAATGGAGGATCTGGGAATGACATCCAGACAAGGGAACAGGGCAACTCAAAGAGGCAGAGAAGAAGGGCTCAAAACTTTACTGACAATGACCTACAAACACTTCTGAATGAGATGCAGCCAAGGAGAGCCAGATTGCTGGGTGTTCATGGAAGAAAACCACAAAAATGTATTTCACGTACCATGTGGAGAGAGGTGGCAATGGCACTGAATGCCTCCTCTCTCACCTCAAGGACTGCAGAGCAGTGTCGAAACAAGTTCTATGATTTGACAAGGGCAGGCAGGGTAACACATTGGGCACTATCATGTTGTTTACCCTCTAAAACTTTACATCTCTGCAGCACCGCCTTCACACTGCTTTGCTGACGCAAGAATTCTCGCTGCAAGCTACCAGAATGATAGGTTAATCTTCGCAGATGACTAAAATGTCAAGGATAGATACTTGAAGTACTCAGATAAACTGATGGAGTGTGAGCAGTTATATTTAGAAAAATGGAGCACAGATGCTGTATTACAATGATACAAAGCTTTAGTTAGAGTAAGTCTGGAGAATTGTGAGCAGTTCCAGGTGTATACCTGGGGGAGGATATATTGGCATTATACTTGGGGGACCAGAATGCTATCTGGACCCCTAAATATAAATTTTGAAGAGATGCCAAGTGTTGTACTGCAGAAGATCAAGGGTGGCTTTCAAGGTATTAATGTGAAGCGATAGGCTGAATGAAGAGAAACTGTTTTGGGTGGTTGGGGAATTTAGGTCAAAAAGGTTTTAGAATTTTAAAAACTAGTAGTAGGCTTTCCAGGAGTAATAATTTGGAAACAGGTTTTGTCAATGGTAGTTCATTTAAGGTCAAGTTCTCATTTTAGATTGAAGATTGATCATTTTTCTGTTACCTAATGGCATTACAGGACATGGGGAAGAGTCAGCTAAGTTGAACCGATGTTACAGATCAGCTGTGGTCTTTTTGAACGATGGGACAGTCTCAATGGGAGCATAAACTACTCCTGTCCCTATATTACTTTGCCAGATCCCTTGCATGCAGAAGCTTGCTCTATGATATCACCCAGCTCTAAAATTTCAGCAGGGATCTGGGAGATGTTTCTCCTGCTAACCATAACTTAATGACGCATTCTTGTTACAGGAAAAACTAATGCACAATGCACGCGAGAGGCAAGAATGCAGAGGATGCATTCCCAACATTAAAGACCTCACCCCTTACGAGGAGCAGGCTGTGTAGCTGCTGGGTAGACAGTGCGGTCTCGCAGTGGTGGCAGATGGTGAGATTGGTGTGACAGTGCAGGCCACAGGTTAGTGCTAGTGCATTGGTCAGTACATTGTATGGCAGCACTCCAGCAAGAGCCTGCTTCCCTGGGCTCAGGGGAGATATTTTACCTTCTACCTTGCTTCACTTCAGAGCCTTCACTGCAATGGGATCCAGAAGATAACAATGATGAGAATGACGAGGGTAATGATGGCGAGGACAAACTTTGCTTCTCCGTTGATTTTGAGGATGAGCAAGGGGACGGTGAAAGCAAACCGGATCGTGATTCCTTGCAACTTGAACCATCTCCATGTTCCACTGCTCCAACCCTCTCTGTCTCAAGCTCCTCGAACATGGCTTTCCCACTCCCCTCCTCCAGCTCCAGCTCCAACCCCAACCCCATCACGAGAGTGCACTTAGATAGCCTTGGTGGGGAGGATGCTTTGAGTGATTCCCAACATAACAGACAGCCAGAGAACTAGGCAATGGATGAGGACATGCCATCCTCCCAGCGGAGGCCGAGAAGAAGAATGCCTTCTGCCTCCGAGCTGTGGGACTCCAACTTTGCGGGGACTCGGCCCAAGAGGAGAATGTTCAATGAGCATGTCACGTACTTGCAGCAGCTGCGGTCCATCTTTGAGGACGTGCAGCACCTGACAGCTGTGACGCTGGAATCTACAGCCCTCATCTGCAGCAGCATCAAGGAAGCTTTCACGTCCCTGCAGACCTCGATGGAGCACTTTGCAGCTTCACTGGAATCTGCGGCGCATCTTCACCTGCAGAATGCTCAGGGTCCAGTCCGTGCCCCCACTGAAGCACATAGTGCCACTCTAGCCCTAACTGGGGAGAGAATAGATGGCACCCTACAGACCAGCTTTCAGACTCTAGGGTCAGACATACAGACTGCTGTCTCCCAAGGCTTTCAGGAGCTGATAGCTGCCATTAGACCAACTGTCCCTCTGGTCAATGGGAGTTCAAATCCAGGGCCCAGTGCAGCTGAAGGTAATGTGCTTAGTGCGGCCAGTTCTCAGGGCAACATTACGTGGCAGATGCCTAGCCTGCCCCCTCTTGGTACCAGACAATCAGAAATTGGGCGGCGATGCCAGACCTTCCGGGCGGAAGCTGGAGAGATGCAGGCAGCAACAGCCCCCTGCCAGGAGCAGGCAGTCCGAGGAGGGGGACCACCCCAGTCACAGGAACAGCCAATCAGCTGCTGCGACACTCAGCCTGCACCCAGGAGAAACTGTAGGATAGGAGATAAAAAATCATACTCAGTAGCTCCAGGGAAGCCCTGTGCAAGAAGAAAGTAGAGAGGTGTATTTTTACGTTTCAGTTGGTCGGAATTGAAGAGAATGTGCCCTAATTTCGTGCCAGTTATTTGGTCAGATGAATCGAACACATACGATCATTTTGAATGTAATGTGCGGATATAGCTGGATCGGTAGCAGTGTTAATGGTTTATCATTTGTGTGAAAGTGGGGAGCAAGAAATCTTTGAGTTGTGGTAAGGTTAAACTGGTTGTGTTCAGCCATTGAGCTGTCTGTGTGGTTTGGTCATCCTGACATTTTCCTCCACATACTTTTGCCTCCAGAGCAGCCAAAGCTGATTACTCAGACACCAGCTTCTCCACTTCCGTGCAGCTTGTAGGTTGCTGAGTTCTGGCTGCAGCAATCTGTGAGTGGGGTCACGTTGTAAACTGAGATCCCAGTGTTCCCTCAACGGTTAGGGTGGGTGCTTCTCCGCTGTTCCTACAGCTAGCAGTGAGCTCTTTAACTGTGCCACCAGGAGCAAAATCTCAGGCCTCAAAGTCCCTAGATGAAGACATGTTGGAACAAACACACATCTGTCAAGGAAAGCTCTCTATGTGCTATCATACTGACTCTTCTTGTTCATAAGACTAGCAGTCTAATCCCCTTGACTGTCTGAAATGATGTGATGTTGGAAAATTTAGTGTAGTCATGACTTTTAACAGTGACTGGTGCAGTTAGCCAAACAGTAATCTTAACTGGCAGCTTTCCTTTTGTCCTTTTGGGTATTTTGTGCATAGCACCTTATTAAAGTCTGCATGAACCCGTATAGGCTGTAAATTATTTAAAGGGAGGATTTGCATAATCTGCTTCAGTCTCTTTTTCTCTTTCCACTGTTAGTTCTGTTCTGTCAATATAAGGACAAACAAACTGATTCCAATCTGCAATCCCAGTCCCAAAGTCAACAATATCCTTGCGGTTTCGTACTCCCTCAGGTGGTTGGAACTGGAGCAGCACAACCCACAGAGGAAAAGATCAAAAGCGTTCTGAGAACGCCCTCAGTTCTAGTAAACCACAGACTTGTTCTCAACACTCTTCAGCCTCAAGAGATCCCAGTTTCCGCCATGCTCAGCTAATATCTGTAAGTTTCAGAACCAATTGATTTGGTGGCTTGGTGGAAGGAGGCAGTGGGTGATGGAAGGTTGTGTTTTCACTTCGGAGACCCATGATCACTGGTGTGTTGCAGTCTTTGGTGCTGGGTTCCTTGTTGCAAGAAATGTTTGTGAACTCTGGTTTTCTGCATTAATTACTCATAAAATGTGGTCTGATCTTCATCTAAGTCACAATACTAGACAAACACAATCTGCCTAAACTGATAACACACAAACTGTGGTACTTTTCGTGTCTTTATTGAAGGCATTATTTAATCTTTCACAGTCTAGGCTGGAAAAAGTATGTGAACCCTTGTATCTAATAAATGGTAGATCCTCCTTTAGCAGCAATAACCTCCACCAAACATTTCCTGTAGGTGCTGATCAGACTTGCACAACAGCAAGGAGGAATTTTAGACCATTCCTCTATACAAAACTGTTTCAGTTCATCAATATTTCTAGGATACTTTGCATGAACAGCCCTCTTCAGGTCATGCCATAGCATCTCAATTTGGTTAAGGTCTGGACTCTGATTTAGCCGTTCCAAAACGTGAATTTTCTTCTTTTTAAACTATTCTCTTGTTGATTTAGTCTTTTGTTTCATATCGTTGTGTTGTTGCATCATATAACTATTAAGCTTCAATGGACTTGTCACCCTGATATTCTCCTGTAAAATGTCTTTATACAATTTTGAGTTCATTATTCCCTCAACAATTGCAGGCTTCCACCATGCCTTGCAGTTGAGATGAGGTTTTGGTGCTAGTGTGCAGGGTCCTTCCCCCCCCCCACCCCCACCCGCCCCACCAAACATAGCAGTGTGCATTTCTGCCAAAAAGTTCGACTTTTGTTTCATCTGTCCAGAATACGTTGTCCCAGAAGTGTTGTGGAACATCCAAGTGGTCTTTTGCAAACTTGAGATGTGCAGCAGTTTTTTTTGGAGAACAGTAGTTTACTCAGTGGTGTCCTTCCATGAACACCATTCTTATTCAGTGTTTTACTTATAGTGGACACATGAACAGAGACTTTAGCAAGTTCTAGAGATTTCTGCAGGTCTTTTGCTGTTACGCTTGGGTTCTTTTTCACCTCCTTCAGCCTTGCACATTGTGCTCTTGGTGTGATCTTTGCAGGACACCCACTCCGAGGGAGAGTAGAAACAGTACTGAATTTCTTCCATTTGTAGACAATTTCTCTTACGGTGGACTGATGAACATTCAGACCTTTAGAAATGTTTTTGTAACCTTTTCCAGCTTCATGCATCCCTACAGTTCTTCTGAAGTCCTCTGAAAGTTGTTTTGATCCAGGCATGGTGCACATAAACAGATTTTTCTTGGGAAGAGCACACTCTCGTCAGTAACCTGACTTTGTGTGTCTTTTTAGTAGGGCAGGGCACCTCTAAAACCCACACCTCCAATCTCATCTCATTGAGTGGAACAACTGACTCTAAAGAGCTTTAGTAGAAGACATTACCCTAGAGGTTCACATAATTTTTGAACCTAGACTGCGAATTATTAAACTATGTGTTCAATAAAGACATGAAAAGTACAATTGTTTGTGTTATTAGTTTAGCCAGATTGTGTTTGTCTATCATTGTGACTTAGATGAAGATAAGACCACATTTTGTGAGTAATTAATGCAGAAAACCAGGTAATTGCAATGGGTTCACAAACTTTTTCTTGCAACTGTATGTTAATAACTTGCATGAAAATATAGATGGAATGATTAGTTAATTTGCAGATGACACCAAAAGTGGTGGTAAACTGGGCAATGAATCAGATGGTCTCAGGTTGGAACAAGGTATAGATCAACTAGAAATTTGAGCAAAGAAATGGCAAATGGAATTTATCCTGGACAAGTGTGAAGTCACTCGTCTTGATAAGTTAAACCCAAGGAGGACAGGCCCAACCTCTCCAGTCTCTCATCATAACTGAACTGCTCTTGTTTATCTCATCTGCACCCTCTCCAGTGCTATCTCATCCTTGCTGTACCTTGGTGAACAGAACTGCATGCAGTACTCTAGCTGAGGTATGACCAGGGTTTCCTACAGTTGGACAATATCCTCCCTACTTCAGCATCTTGATGTCCTGACTAATGAAGGTCAGCAGCCATTATGTCTTCCTAACCTTCTACTTTTCTATTTGGTACCTTTTCAGTGTCTGTGAACTTGTACTTCTCCGCAAGATCTTTCCATTCATGGTGTATATCCCAGCTTCATTACAGCTCCCAAAATGAATCACCTTATACTTGTCTAGATTTAACTCCATTTTTAATCATTTCACTAACACATTAACTTTCTGCAGATTAGGATTGACTTCCACACTATGAACAACTCTGCTAATCTTGTCTCTTGAGCTTATTGCTCATCTTCCACATCCATATCCTAGTCATTCAGAGTAATAGAAAACTACAGCACAGAATCAGACCCTTTGACCGATCCAGTCCATGCTGAACCATTTAAACTGCCTTGTCCCATCAACCTGCATGCACCTGGACCATACTACCTATCCAAACCTATCCTACTACCTATTCAAACTTCTCTTTAACATTGAAATCGAAGTCACATATATCACATGTGCTGCAGCTCATTCTACATTCTCACCACCGTCTGAGTGAAGAAGCGCCCTCTATATTCCCCTTAAACATTTCACCTTTCATCCTTAACCCATGACCTCTACCTCAGTGGAAAAGCTTGCTTGTGTTTACCCTATCTATACCCCTCATAATTTTGTATGCCTCTATCAAATCTTCCCTCAATCTTCTATGTTCTGGGCAATAAAGTTCTAACCTATTCAATCTTTCCTTATAGCTCAAGTCCTGCAGTCCTGGCAATATTCTTGTAAATTTTCTCTGTACTCTTTCAATCTTATTTACAGCTTTCCTGTAGGTAGCTGACCAAAACTGAACACAAAAATCCAGATTAGGCCTCACCTTATTATACAACTTCAACATAACATCCCAACTTAAAAACTTTGATCTATGAAGGCCAATGTGCCAAAGGTTTTTTTAACAACCCTATCTACCTGTTATGACACTTTCAATGAATTAGTGGACCTGTATTCCCAGATCCCTTTGTTCTACTACACTCCTCAGTGCCCTACCACTCACTATGTAAGACTTGTTTGGCCCTCGCAAAGAGCAACACGTCACACTTGTCTGCATTAAGTCCCTTCTGCCATTTTTCCAGCTGGTCCAGATTCCACTGCAGTCTTCCTCACTGTCCACCACACCCCCAATCTTGGTGTCATCTGCAAATTTGCTGATCCAGTTAACCACATTATCATCCAGATCATTGATATTGATGACCAACATCATTCATGCATTCACGAACGGTGAGGATCCTGTGGGACACTACTAAACACAGCAATCCAATTACAAAACATCCCTATACTGTCACCTTCTGTCTCCTGTTGCTGAGCTACATTTGGATCCAGTTTGCCAACTTGCCCCGATCCTCTGGGCTTTGGCTTTTTGAGCCTTCTGCTTCTTGATGGTGGAGGTTGAAGTAGCCCAGGAGGTGCTGGGTTGGTAGTTGCTGAATGGTTAGAATGATTAATAAGGTGCCTATCATCCTGGGTAGTGTTGAGCTTTCTCAGTGTATTTGGAGCCATGGTGACCTAGGCAGATGGAGAGTATCCCACCAAACTTGTGCTTATCGGTGATGGAAAGGCTTTGGGGTATAATTGACTTTAGAATAGCCCACCTCTGACCTATTCATGTAACTGCAGTAATTACATGGCGGTTCTGGTTGACCGTAGGGATACTGACAGTGGGGGACTTGGTAATGGTAATGCAAGTGAATGTCAACAGTAGGTGGGTAATTGGTATATTGGGCATGGTCACGGTGTGTTATAAATGTTGAATGTTGCTAAATACAGGTCGATCCTGCTTCCTTTTGTGAGGAATTGTGAATGGAATCGACCACTATGCAATCATTACTGAACCTCTTGTAGACACAAAATAATCTGCAGATGCTGTAAAAGATCAAAGCAACACTTTCAGTACGCTGGATGAACTCAGCAGGTTGGGCAGCATCGGTCAGAAACGATGAGTCGACGTTTCGGGCTGGAACCCTTGACAAAGGGTTCTAATATCAACTGACGCTACAAGCATTCTTCAAATCCTTCCCCATCTTTCATTCTTCAGTCCTGACAAAGGGTTCCGGCCCGAAACGTCGACTCATCGTTTCTGACTGATGCCTCCCGACTTGCTGAGTTCATCCAGCGTACTGAAACTTTTACTGAACCTCTTGTCGTGGAAGGTCAGTCATCGATGAAGCAGCTGAAGATGGAGAGCTCTGAGGAGCTCCTGCATGAATGACCTGTGGATTCATCCCATTTCTTTTGTTACCCATTGACTTCAGTTTTCCCAGGCTCCTTGATGCTACAATTAGGGTAAGTGCTGCTTTGTGTCGGGGCAGCCCGTTTCTGGAACTCACATCTTTATTCAACACTTGGGCCAGGGAGAGCCACCTGCTGAAATCCAAACTGAGAATTGGTGAGTATGTGTCACTTAACACTGTCAACAAGAGCCAATCACTCTGAGAGTGCACTGGACAGGAATTAGCCAGATTAGATTTGTCTTGCTTTTCATGAACAGGGTGCACTGAGCAGTTTTCCATGGTGGCAGATCAAGCCATCGATGTACTAGGACAGCTTGGCTGGAGGGTCAGCTGACTCAGGATCAAGCCTCAATATGACAGCCAAGAGGTTTCCTGACCTCATGAACAGTGTGGTGAACTGTGCACTGAATAGATTGAATTGACTATTGTTCTTGGAGAGGTTGGTTTGCTTATCCTTCCAGAAGCTTCTATACTGGTGAAGAAGGGAGACAGACTGGACCATCTACTTGCACTGAAGGCAGAATGTGGTTACAGGAGATTTAGTCTTGTCTTTAATTTTCAAGTGCTGGGCTCAGGATGTCACCTGTTCTTTTATTAGTGATCTAATTGTCCAACTCCGTGTTCTAGATGTAGCAGTAACATAGATCTTTAATGTGACCCTTTAGTTGTGGATCACCCAGCTCCACCTGCTGAGTGCTGATTTTACTGCTTAACATCATCTGTAACTTTTATCGTGAATGTCTGTCTGTGCTGAGAGCTCTCTAGTCAACTGAGGAAAATGGTGTTTGAAGGTCAGCATCTCATACCTGGCATAAAACTCGTCATCTACCGAACAACACTGATCCCACCCTCTTTTATGTTTCCAAGACCTGAACTACCTATAGCAGGCATGTCACGATGCCACCAATGTCTTCAAACCTCTCCAGCTTCACTGCAAATCAGCAGCTTCAATAATAATGCCCAGGTTACACCTAATTGGCTGGCTCTGGACAGGCATGGATTCGTATGCCAAACACCATTCCAGAACAGACACTCAAGCTCTGTTACAGGATGTAAGTGAGTACCAGATAGGCAGAGGAAGATATTCAAGGACATGCTCAGAAAATAATATCCTTCCTGACTCCTGGGAACCTCTGCCCCACATCATTTCAAAGTGGGGAGATTTGAGATGGTATTGAGAATCTCAAATGCATTTGTTGGGAACACACAGAAGCCCTGTATTAGCAAGTGGTGGAATGAGTGGACCACCTCACAAACTACTCCATATCTACCCTGTCTGAGGTTCCCTCCCTGGCCCATCAGTCACCTCAGAACACCTTGAACTGGAGTGGAAGTGAGAAACTGCTGATGAGGCAGCTTTCACGAGGAATTCTGCAGATGCTGGAAATTCAAGCAACACAGATCAAAGTTGCTGGTGAACGCAGCAGGCCAGGCAGTATCTCAAGGAAAAGGTGCAGTCGACATTTCGGGCCGAGACCCTTCGTCTGATGAAGGGTCTCGGCCCGAAACGTCGACTGTACCTCCTCCTAGAGATGCTGCCTGGCCTGCTGCGTTCACCAGCAACTTTGATGAGACAGCTTTGCCTGGTTGGCACCTTAGTTTTAGATCCATCCGATCCACTTCACTGAACCAGGGTTGATCCCTGACTTGCTCGGATTTCTGTAGTGAGGAATATGCTGACATCTGTACAGGAGGGTAGAAAGGATACAGGAGGCTGGATAACAAAGAACTCCCCAGTATCGTGGTTGGATTTGACCTTAATTACATTGGACATTTGCTCAGATTTTGGGATAAAGGAATTACGAACATACACACTCTACCACTGTTTTACACCCAAGTTTAACTTTTTTTAAAAAATATTTTAAGAACCTTTCCCTTTTCATACACTATTCTATATTTTTATAGGTCCACATTTCTCCACATGGATATCCATTTCCTCTTATTTTGCTCATTTGTTCAATGTAATAACATTTCTATGCAACTTAAATCCTTATTCTACAATGCTTTGGATATGCATATGGAACAGCACAGCCCCTTCAGTCCACGATGTTGTGCCAATCTTTTAATCTACTGTCAGATCAAACCTTCTCTCCTGCATAGCCCTCAATTTTATACCATCCATGTGCTTATCTAAGAGTCTCTAATGTATCTGCCTCTACCACCACCTCTTGGCAGGGCGATCCATGCACCCACCACTGGGAAATAAAAAAAACTCTACTCCCCTACATCCCCCTTATACTTCCCTCCAAACAATTTCAAATTATGCCCCTTTGTATTAGCCATTTTCACACACCTTGATCCTTATGCAAAAGCACCATTTTCCTGTAGATCCTAACAGAAACATATCCAAATGATGTCTTAAAACATTGCTGCAAATGGCTGTCAATTAGTCAATGTTGTACAGTATTACTGAGAATAAGGTGGCTCAATTAGCTTTGGGGTAATGCTTAAGCTGGAGCATGGGAGCACACACCAAGGAGCCCAGCATTCCAAAACATATGCAGGTTCTCTGTTGATCATCACTGAGAGGGTGAACCACTTTAAACTGCATTTTCACCAGATACTCAGTACTATTGAGACTAAACCAAGGTAACAGAGGCCGAGAGAAATGACTGAGCAGCTAGCACGTGGTTCAAACAAAGAAAGTAGTTTATGGTAATTATTTTGCTTGTTGAATAAAATGTCTATTACCAGATTTCCTGTGTCAAAATCTTGGATATTTTGTTACTCTGGAATAGTTCAAGCACTGTGTACATTGGGTATTGTAATGTTACTTGCTGTGGTTAACATGCACTTTCTTACCTGCAAATAAAATTATATATTACTTTTATTCAGTCTGTGGTCTAATTGCATGTTTATTATCTTCTGGGCAGGCAGGATTGTTCCCTGGTGTATCCTCACAATAAATAAATTGTTGTTCATAGGATCGCAGAATTACCATAATGTGCAAGCTTATGTTCTGTTGCACATGTGGAAGCTCTGCCATGTACCAGTGGATTGTGTTGCAACAGCACACATTTAGTGGACAAAGAAAAATTGATGAAGACTAATGTAATGTACAGAGCGTTTCTGGAGATTCACCAAAGAAAGAAGTAGCTGGGATTCTCAATAGACAAAAAGGAAGAACTGGCAGGCCCAGAGGAGAAGTCACCTAGCCCAGCTAAGGTACATTCTAGGTTGCTGAAGGGAGGAAATCCTGACCATAATCTTCCAAATATCAACAGGCTTGAGAATGGTGCACGAGGACTGAAGATTTTCAAGTGTTATTCAACAAAAGGTGTAAGGTAGACCTAAAGAACTAAAAGAAGACACCAAGAGAATGCAGATGGTGGAATCTGGAAGAACTTAGTGGGTCAGATGGCATCTGTGGAAGGTTGAAACTCTTCACTTGAACTGAAAAAGTGGAGTTAACTAAATGGCATTCTAGTGATTTACAGATTTTATAATTATTCAGTGTTCATCCATCATCAACATCGATGAGAACCTCGACACCAGTATGATGGTGTCGAGACTAGCGCGTGATTTGGATTTAAGTGAGGGAGAGTTGAGCAGCTCAGCGGATGACCAGGATGTCTTCTGTGTCTAGTCCTGCTCTACACATTCCACGGCGCTTGCAGAGACCGCCTTCTTGACTTTTGGACCTTCCATTGGTCTCGTCCGCTCAATCCACCGGAGTCCTTCTGTCCTTCTTCACATGCTGGGATAGATAACTCCCTATCTCACCGGGGGTTTGAGACCCATCGGCTACCCTCACTTGGTTTAGCCGGCTTGTCAAAGCTGTTACCCGGTGTGTGGCCACTGTCGCATGCAAACAGCTACGGGGAGCCACAGGTGAGAGCTGAGTGCCAGGTGGAGACCAAAGGTGGACTAACTGCCTAGAAAAGGATGTGACATGTTCCCCCACCATAGGTGCTACCCCTCCCTGACACCCCATACACCCCTTATAATTATTACTACTACATTGAAAATACTTTGAATATATGGCATTAAGTCTGATTTCTGTAAGTCAGGTCAACTGATACTGGGGAGTCCCTGTAGTTACCTGGTTTATCCCTGCTGCCGTTTTTAAAATAAAGGAATAACATTAGCCATCTATGTGTTCCAGGCCCTCACCTATTGCTAAAGAAGATGCAAAAATCTATCAGAGCCCCAGCAACAACTTTTCTTGCTTCCCATAGATATGCAGAGATCTTATCTGGCCCTGAAGATAAGATTTACTAACGTTGGACAGGGTTCAGAGAAGATTCACGAGAATGATTCCAGGAATGGAAGGGTTACCATATGAGGACTGTATTCCCTGGAGTTTGGGAGAAAGTGGGGGGGGATCTCATAGAAACATTCCAAATGTTAAAAGGCCTAAACAGATTAGATATGACAAAGTTATTTCCCATGGTAGGGGAGTCTAGGACAAGAGGGCACAACTTCAGGATTGAAGAACATCCATTTAGACCAGAGATGCGGAGAAATTACTTTAGTCAGAGGGTGGTAAATCTATGGAATTTGTTGCCACGAGTGGCTGTGGCCAAGTCATTGGGTGCATTTAAGGCAGAGATAGATAGGTTCTTCATTAGCCAGGGCATCAAAGGGTATGGGAAGGAGGCAGGGGAGTGGGGATGACTGGAAGAATTGGATCAGCCCATGATTGAATGGTGGAGCAGACTTGATGGGCCACATGGCCTACTTCTGCTCCTATATCTTATGGTCTTATCTTCTTGAGAATATTGGCAGCTTTAAAATTAATAATAAAATAAATCCAATTTTTATTGTTACCATTCTAGCCAATAATTCCATTATCATCCTCTGAGCAATATAACCCCCACTATTTCTGAAAGACTACCAGAGGTAAAGCAGGAAGTCAGACTAATTCCTATTGGAACTTAGAAGTCATATAGAAGTACAGCACAGAAACAAGCCCTTTGACCTATCTAGTCCATGCCAAACCATTTAAATTGCCTACTCCCTTCGACCTGCACCTGACATAGCCCTGCCATCCATGTTCCTATCCAAACCTCTTTTAAACGTTGAAATCAAGCTCACATGCACCACTTGTACCGGCAGCTTGTTCCACACACTCATGACCCTGTGAGTGAAGAATTTTCCCCTCGTGTTCCCCTTAAACTTTTCACCTTTCACCCTTAACCCATGACCTCTGGTTGTTGTCCCTCCCAACCTCAGTGGAAAAAGCCTTGTTTGCATTTGCCCTATCTATACCCCTCATAAACTTGTATACCTCTATCAAATCTTCTATATTCCAAGGAATAAAGTCCTAATCTATTCAATCTTTCCTTATAACTCAGGTCCTCAAGTCCTGGTGAAATCTTTCTAAATTTTCTCTGTACTCTTTCAACCTTATTTACATCTTTCCTGTAGATAGGTGATCAAAACTGCACACAATACTCCAAATTAGACTTCACCAACATCTTATACAATTTCAACATAACATCCCACCACAACATAACTTCCCTGTATTCCCAGATCCCTGTGTTCCACCACAGTTCTCAGTGCCCTATTGTTCACTGTGTAAGACCTACCCTGGTTGGTCCTCCCAAAGTGCAACATGTCACACTTGTTTGCATTATATTCCATCTGCCATTTTTCAGCCCATTTTCCAGCTGGTCCAGATCCTTCTGCAAGCCACAATAGCCTTCCTTGCTGTCCACTACACCCCAATCCTGGTGTCATCTGCAAATTTTCTGATCCAGTTAACCACATTATCACCCACATCTTTGATATAGATGACAAACAACAGCAGACCCAGCACCATCCCGGCACAATCACTGATTTATCACTCGGCTCCAGTCAAAGAGGCAATCACCCACTAACACTCTCTGGCTTCTCCCACAAAACCAATGTCTAATCCATTTTACTAACTCATCTTAATGAATTCCAAGTGACTGAACCATCTTGACCAACTCTTATACGGTACATCTTTGAACGCCTTACTGAAGTCCTTGTAGAGAACATCCGCTGCCTTGCCTTAACTTTCCAGAATCAGAATCAGGCTTATTATCACTGGCACGTATCGTGAAAATTGTTAATTTAGCAGCAGCAGTTCAATGCAATACGTAATATAGAAGAAAAAATTAAGTAAATCAATTACAGTATATGTATATTGAATAGGTTAAAAACTATGCAAAAACCAGAAATAATATATATCTAAAAAGTGAGGTAGTGTTCAAGGGTTCGATGTCCATTTAGGAATTGGATGGCAGAGGGGACGAAGCTGTTCCTGAATCACTGAGTATTTGTCTTCAGGCTTCTGTACCTCCTGCCTTATGGTAACAGTGAGAAAAGGGCATGCCCTGGGTGCTGGAGGTCCTTAGTAATGGATGCTGCCTTTCTGAGATACAGCTCCTTGAAGAGTCCTGGGTACTTTATGGGCTAGTACCCAAGATGGAGCCAACTAAATTTACAACCATGCAGCTTCTTCTATATCAATAGAAGTTTTTGAGTGTATTTGTTGACATACTAAGTCTCTTCAAACTCCTAATGAAGTGTATTTGCTGTCTTGCCTTCTTTATAACTGCTTTGATATGTTGGGACCAGGTTAGGTCCTCAGAGATCTTGACACCCAGAAATTTGAAAGTGCTCACTCTCTCCACTTTTGATCCCTTTATGAGTATTGGTATGTGTTCCTTCGTCTAACCCTTCCTGAAGTCCACAGTCAGCTCTTTGATCTTACTGACGTTGAGTGCCAAGTTGTTGCTGCGACACCACTCCATTAGTTGGCATATCTCACTCATGTACGCCATCTCGTCACCATCTGAGGTTCTACCAACAATGGTTGTGTCATCAGCAAATTTATAGATGATACCTGAGCTATGCCTAGCCACTCAGTCATGTGTATATAGAGAGTAGAGCACTGGGCTAAGCAGATACCCCTGAGGTGTCAGAGTGTTGATCGTCAGCGAGGAGTATATGTTATCACCAGTCCGCACAGATTGTGGTCTTCTGGTTAGGAAGTCGAGGATCCAATTACAGAGGGAGGTACAGAGGCCCAGGTTCTGTAACTTTTCAATCAGGATTGTGGGAATGATGGTATTAAATGCTGAGCTATAGTTGATGAACAGTATCCTGACATAGATGTTTGTGTTGTCCAGGTGGTCTGAAGCCATGTAGACAGCCATTGAGATTGCATCTGCCGTTGACCTATTGTGGCAATAGGTAAATTGCAATGGGTCCAGGTCCTTGCTGAGGCAGGAGTTCAGTCTAGTCATGACCAACCTCTCAAGGCATTTCATCACTGTAGACAAGAGTGCTACCGGACAGTAATCATTTAGGCAACTCACATTCTTCTCCTTTAGCACTGGTATAATTGTTGTCTTTTTAAAGCAAGTGGGAACTTACACCCGTAGCAGTGTAAGGTTGAAAATACTCCCGCCAGTTGGTTGGCACAGGTTTTCAGAGCCTTACTGGGTACTCCATGGGGACCTTCTGCCTTGCAAGGGTTCACCCTCTTTAAAGGCAGCCTAACATCAGCCCCTGAGTCAGAGATCACAGGGTCACCGGGTGCAGCAGGGATCTTCACAGCTGTAGTTGTGTTCTCTCTTTCAAAGCACGCATAGGTGTTGAGTTCACCTGGTAGTGAAATATCGCTGCCATTCATGCTATTGGGTTTCACCTTGTAGGAAGTAATGTCTTGCAAACACTGCCAGAGTCGTCATACATCCGATGTCGCCTCAAACCTCGTTAGAAATTGTCTCTGCCCTTGAAATAGCCCCCTGAAAATCATACCTGGTTTTTCTTGTACAGACCCGGGTCGCCAGACTTAATTGCCACAGATCTAGCCTTCAGTAGATGACATACCTCCTGGTTCATCCACGGCTTTTAGTTTGGGAATGTACAGTAAGTCTTTGTGGGCACGCACTCATCTAAACAGATTTTAATGAAGTCGGTAACAACTGCAGCATACTCATCCAGATTCAAACTTGAATCCCTGACTGCAGTCCAGTCCACCGATTCACAGCAGTCCTGTAGATGCTCCTGTGCATCCCTTCTTGGTCCTCACTACTGGTGCTGCAGTCTTCAGTCTCTGCCTATGCTCAGAAGTACAGGTCGGTGATCAGACTTCCTGAACTGAGGGCGTGGAATAGCGTGGTAGGCATTCTTGATGGTGGCGTAACAGTGGTCCAGTGTATTGCTTCCTCTGGTATTGCAAGTGATCTGTTGATGGTAATTGCTTAGTGATTTTTTTTTAGACTGGCCTGGTTAAAATCTCCCAAAACAATGGTGAAGGCATTAGGGTGCACTGTTACGTGCATGTCGATCCCTTTGCTCAGATCATCTAAAGCCTGATTGACATTGGCCTGAGGTGGAATGTAAACTGCTACCAAAATGATCCCGGAAATCTCCTGTGGTAGGTAAAAAGGACAGCACTCAACTGCTAGATATTCCGGGTCTGGTGAGCAAAATTGGGACAGCACTGATATATTTGTGCACCAAGAAGAGATGATCATGAGGCATACTCCTCCACCTCTGTTTCTGAGAGACTCTATAGATCTATCCTGACAGTGTATAGTAAACCCGCCGATCTATATTGCTGCATCCAGTATGGAAGGGGTTAACCAGGATTCCATGAAACAAAGAACACACACAGTCCTGTTAACTTCCTCGTAAAACTCTAAGATTGGTTTGACATGACCTACCACCACGATGACACGCAGGCTATCCTTAATCTGTCCACATCTATCCAAATATATATCTGGTCCCTCAGAATACATTCCAATAACTTTTCCCACTACTGATGCCAGGCTCACCAGCCTATGTAATTTCCTGGTTTATTTTTAGAGCTTTTCTTGAACAGTGGAACAACATTGGCCATTGCTCAATCCCCTGGTACTTCACCTGTTGCTAATAATGATTTAAATATCTCTTCTAGGGCCCCAGCAATTTTTGCACTTGCCTCCTGCAGGGTCCGAGGGAACACCTGGTCAGGTCCTGGGAATTTATCCACCCTAATTTGCTTCAGGACAGCAAACACCTCCTCCTCTGAAATCTGTAAAGAGTCCATGAAGTTGATGCTGCTTTGCCTCATTTCTACAGACTCCGTGTCCATCTCCTGAGTAAATACAGATGCAAAAAAATCTTCCCCATCTCTTCTGGCTCCACACATAGATTACCATTTTGATCCTCCAGAGGACCAATTTTGCCCCTTGCAATCCTTTTCTTCTTGACATATCTGTAGAATCCCTTATGATTCTCCATCACTCTATCTGATAGAGCAACATCATGCCTTCTGATTTCTTTCTTATGTACTCTCCTACATTTCTTATAATCCATAAGCACACCATTTGTTTTACTGCCCTCACCTGCTACGCACCTCCTCCTTTCTTCTTAACCAGGGCCTCAATATCTCTTGAAAACCAAGGTTCCCTACATCTGTGATCTTTACCTCAGTTCTGACAGGCACATACGAGCATTGTAGTCTCAAAACTTCAGTTTTGAAGGCCTCCTATTTACCAAGTACACCTTTGCCAGTAAACAGCCTGTCCCAATCCACACTTGCCAAATCCTTTCTGATACCATCAAAATTGGCATTTCTCCAACTTTGAATTCTTTTCAGTATCAATGTACAACAGATTACACTCCAATGCTGACAGCAAAACTGGAATAATTTTGCAGTATTTAAGATTAAGGACAAAGCATAATGTAATATGTATTACTTTGAGCTTAGTTAAAAATACTTTAAAACAAAAACATTGATGTATTTGAGGTTTATGTGATTTTAGATAGTTTTTGAACTTTTTTAAACATTCAAAGCTTCATTGGGGTTGACAGTTGACAAAGACTGTGGCTTAGCTGGCTTTAAAAATTTCAGGTTTTAGTTGTCCATCTGCTACCTGACACCCTAAATGATGGCATTCCATTGTACACAACCATGCACAAGTTGTCTGTAGTTCATTGAAGGCAAGTGCATTTTTACCACAAGTCAGCAGTAAGCAAGTTGTAACCTATTACTCTACCTGGTTTCTGCAGCCACCTCAGGACTCTGTGACGTTATAGCTTGCGGCTGAATGGGAGCTGCAAGTACTGTAGATTTGAGGAGAATCAGGAAGTGGCAGTTATACAAACCATGTTAACAAACTGGACTTTAGAAGCACTACATGCATATACTGGTATCAGTAGGCTTCAGCATTGTCATCAAGATAACCTACATGATTCGGATTCTTCAACAAAGTATTCAAAGAGTACACAAGGAATTCAAAAAGATAAATATTTATTAATTGAACACTGAAGTTTTGGCTTCTTTCATTGGAAATACGGCAGATACCAGCCAGCAGTGTGCACTCCTGGTCACACAGGGGTACCTTCATTCACTTTTCCACTGACAGACTGGGCTTTCTCTGTAGCTGCCGCTTTGCGCTTCTGCCGTTCAGCAGCACGGATCTTCCTCACCTCCTGGAAAACCTGAATCAAAGGAGTGACAGAGGATTATTCTGACTGCAAAAGTGTGTCTGGCCTTTTCCATTTTTTTGTACTCCACGTGGCCTTGCTTTTTCCATTCTTTAGTCCAGTTCTGGTAAGGGTTTCCTTTTTGCAAAACCAATTCTGTTGCAAGAACTCTACCCAAAGGCTCATCTTTCAGAGTTGCTGTGTTTCTCTTACATTTTGTCATAACTTTTCACTTCAGATGTATGATAAACATTACTGCAAATATTTCTCTTCACGTTATTAGTATCTGTGCAGTTACTTATATACAAAATTAATTAAGTACTCAAACTAAGCTTGTTTACTCCTTCCATTAAACATCACAAACAGTGTACTCCTCAGGATGTCATCTCCACTGGGCTGGAGTTCAACTTGCATCACGGATCCCCCAGTCTTGGTCCAGCAATCATTCTTCCTGCGCAACTTTGCATCATCTTTAATGGCAGGCTGTTCAACGGTACAGACAAACTGATTCTACCTTAAGCTGATATCAAGATCCGTACATTCTGGGCATCAGCAAAAGGCAGAAACTCCAATCAAACATCACCACTCAGTGTGCCAACTACCCTGCAATAGCTCAGTTCCAGTGTTGATGTTGTACTCATTAGTCATTCTATAACGGAGGCCTTTCCAAGATTCATTTATCATGCCTACTTCGAAATATAGAGTGAACTGTGTCATTTGCTTTAACAACCAACACGACCCGAGGGTGTGCTGGGGGCAGCCCGCAAGTGTTGCCGCACGTTCCGGCTCAAATATATTACGCCCACAATGCTGAGCAAAACACAGAAAACAACAGCAGCAAAACGAGCCCCTTTCCTCCCTGCCTCCCACCCACTCACCCACAGGACAGGTCGTTTTCTTCCGCCAGTGGACTAGCACTAAATGATGATCAGAATGGCTCCCTAACTGACTCAAACCTCCCATGTCCTAAAGAAGGGTTAATTGCAACTCCCAGCTAATTGCCCACTGATAACCCTGCTGGCTAATATCCTTACCTTTATGCACAAAGCTTTCTTGGCAGCCCATCGCCGTGTCACTTTCCTGTAATACTCAGGGGGGAAGGTATACTGGATGCCCAACTGCGTGCACAAATTCTCGAAAACATTGTAGCGCGTCCGCCGGAGGTACTTCAGCAACTTCTTCCGCCTGTCGATTGCCATCAGCATATGGCGTTTGTTGGTCTTATCCTGGCCAAGTGAAAACATGAATGAGTGCTAGAGAGTGGGGTATGTAACTACTGAGGGCCAATCATTTCCCATAACAGGTAACTAGGGTGGAGACAAGGGGAAATGAAGGTCAAGTGATTTAATTAGTTTGGCTATCAACTGAATTAATAATCCTTTCAGCTTAGTACATGAATAAATGCTGTGAAATAACAGAATCCAGTGAGAGGAACTATTAAAGCCACAGAATTAGAGAGAGCAGGGCAGTGAGATTAAATCAGAGAGGTGCAGTAATGGAATTGGATGAAGAGTAGAAGTTAGCTCACATGGACCACAAAACTGAGGTCAGAGAGGGGGAGATGGAATGAGCAGAATGCCTGTGATAGGATGCAGACTGAATTTGTGTAACAATTTT
This sequence comes from Mobula birostris, assembly GCF_030028105.1. NCBI lineage: Eukaryota > Metazoa > Chordata > Chondrichthyes > Myliobatiformes > Myliobatidae > Mobula > Mobula birostris. The sequence goes on from NC_092399.1 coordinate 32,934,606, forward strand.
AGAAACCATCAGCTGGAACTATTTGAAACAGGAAGCTGTAAAGTGCAGTAAAGCTGATGTACTCACCTTTCTGTGGAGCTGCAGGTGCTCCTGGTAATTCCGAATTTTTGCTGTTAAGATGGCAACTAAGGGAAGGATAGAGGAGAGGTAGGTAATTTAATGCATAACCATCTATGCTTTAAACTGAAATCATGGAGCGAAGAAACACAGATGCTGGAAACCTGAATTTAAAACTTTTACACTTGAGATACCCAAAAGGCATTTGATTTCAGGTATCCAGCAGCTGCTGTTTTGGTTGCTTCAGATTCAGTAACAATGCACAGAAATAACTAGTCAGTCCGAGTTTGCACCAATCACCCAGTTCCCATCAACTTTCTTGATTCTACCACTCTTCCACACTTTACAGTAGTCAATTAACTTACCAGCCCACATACCTTCGGGATGTGGAGGAAAATCAACACACCTGGGACTGTCCCTATTTCTGGAGAAAGGTCATTTTCCTGACACATTAAGTTTGATTTCTCTCCACGGATGCTGCCTGCTTGGAACAGCACACACTGAACCATTTCATGGTTCGATGATCTTCCAGTACATCCTTTAAACTCATGTGTGCTCAGAGTATAAAAAAATGTGGCTGCTCTAGCTTCCCCTCTTCAATCTTTCTTCACAGGTGTAAATTTTCACACTTGCCAATATTGTAAATTTCATCTGCACCTTCTCCAGTGCAATCACATCTCCCCCGGAAGGTGATGACCAGAATTACATCCATATACTACTAAAACTCTCATGCTCTGTCTGTTTGTGACCGCCAATTAGCGCAAACGGTGCATTACAGCAGGACTTTTTTTTGGCTAAGTCAAATTAAAATGCGCTAACTTACAGAATGCAGGCAAAGTTCAGCGTTATATATTCACATAAAATTGCTCATTCGCCAAAAATCAACAGGCTGGCTTTCACCCGAGACCCGATCGGCCATCATGGAAATCGGGACGCCACAGCCCGACGCATGCGCACGGCCAGCCTCAGCAGTGCCTCACGAAGCTCACAGAGCCGCTTCTACCTTCCATGGAGACCGCGACGCCACAGCCCGACACATGCGCACGGCCAGCCTCAGCAGCTTGGAGGCTTTGGTGGTACTGCTTCCCATCTTCTATCAAGCATTAGGGTAAAAATATATGGATAGCCTAATTATGCCACGTAGAAAGAGAAGGGGGACATTATAGTCAACAGATGTTGCCAAACGTCGTCGGGAAGCGGCAAGGAGAGGGAGAGAACAACAGTCGGATGAGGCCAGGGCCGCACGACTCCAAGATCAAAGAGTCAGGACAAAAAGGATGAGAGAAGACGAGACAGAGGAGGACAGGCATGCACGTCTCCAAAATGACAACAATAGGCACAGGCGGAGGACAGAACAAGAATCTGATCAGGCCAGGGCTGCACGACTCCAGGATCAGAGAGAAAGAACAAATGGTAGAAGAGATGAAGAGACGAAGGATGAAAGGGCTGCGCATCTCCAGAATGACAAAAACAGGCAGAGAAGGAAGAGAGAGGAAGAGACAGAGGAGAAAAGGAAAGATCAACTCGAGAATATGCGGCACAGAGTAATTATTGCGAGAGTTGCTGAAGACGACAATGGCCGCTTTCAACAACAATACCTTGACGGAAAGAGCAAGGCAAAATGCACAACTCGCATGCCGTCACATTTCTGCTGACATTGGTTCGATGACCAGAGTATGCCCTCACTGTCGTGCCTTCCTATTCACTGGAGAAACCGCACATTTCTACTGTATGAAGGAAAAGATCAAGATAGGCAATTTGCAGCCTCTACCTGATGAACTCCTCAATTTGTACAGCAATGATGAACCTATTGCAAACGAGTTCAGGAAGAACATCAGACAATACAATTGCCTCTTCCAAATGACATCCTTCGGTGCCAAAGAAGTCATTCGAACTAGGAATCGATGGAATCCTTCTGTGATTATTCAAGGCCAAATCCATCATTACATCGGGACATTAAATTCCAGACCTGACCCAGCAAGCCCGATTCCTTCAAATTTACTTCATGGATATTTAATGGTCATTCTGGTCACATATTTGTCTTGGTATGCGTCTTTCTTCTTTAATAAGCTGAGTTTTTCTTCTGTAATTTCCAAATCAAAGAGATAGCAATAGCATTCAGGAAAATTTAATGTTCATTCTGGTCACATCAGACTGCACTACCCTTCTCTCAGAGGGTGCCCCAACGGGTCACCCCATTGTCTAGTACAGAACTCAACCTGTACTCTTATCTAGTACATGCTCTGGCATAATGTACCCATCCTTATATTCTATATATTGATTAATAAAGGCATCTCTCTGATGTGGCTTTTAACCACTAGTGACCTGTTTGCTACCATTAAAGACCAGTAAAATTATACTCCAAGGTTTTAATGCTCTTCCACTTTGCTCAATATTCTCCCAGTTATTGTACACTCCCATGTTTTCTCACAGTCCTCTGCTTTATATCCTACTTGCCACTTTCTGACCATCTGCATCGTACTGCAGTACAGAGGAATAACCATCCAAGGCTTTTATTATCACCTACAGAAAGATTGTACCCTCTATAATTAAGTTTGTATCATTACAATATTGCAAATAAGAAATTAGCTATTGAGCACTGTAGAACTCTCATTGCATCAGGCTTCCCATCACAAAAATAATTCTCAAATCCCCAATATCATTACTTGTTTCCTGCTCCCGAGCCAATTTTGAATTGCAAGGTACCCCTCTCCAATACTTGAGGACTATTACACTGTTGACCACCTGGGACCCTGTTTCCACCAGGAAACAATAGTTTCGTTATTGCTATTGTTGATCCTCCTTGTGACCTCCTCAAAAAAAAATTCAGTCATTATTCAGGCAGGGCATTATAATAAATTCACGTACTCTGACCTGATTTGTTTTTCTAAATGAAAGTTCGTACTCAGAACAGATTCTAAAAATCTGCCCACACTGAAGATATATCAGAGATACACATCAAAGTTGCTGGTGAACGCAGCAGGCCAGGCAGCATCTCCAGGAAGAGGTACAGTCGATGTTTCAGGCCAAGACCCCTCGTCAGGACTAACTGAAGGAACTTTGATGTCTGTTGCTTGAATTTCCAGCATCTGCAGAATTCCTGTTGTTATATATCAGCGATTCTGTTTTTGCTACCACCAGTGTGTACATTGACACGTTCTAAGTCAACAGTCTTTTCCCCAGGGTAGCAGAGACTAAAATTAGAGGAGATACAGTTAAGGAGTGAGGGGAAAGATTTTAGAGACCTGAGGGCAACTTTTACCACACAGAAGGTGATACATAAATGGAATGAGCTGCCAAAGGTGGTGGAAGAGACAGGTACAATTGCAATGTTTGAAAGGCACTTAGATACATGAATAGGGAATGTAGAGAGGGATAAGGGCTAAGCACAGGCAAACGGGACTAGAACATGTAGATAACCTGGTCAGCATGGGCCAGTTAGGCCAAAGGATGCTTCCTTTTGGATAATTCTATGACTCTAAATGCACATGAAAAGTTCTCTATCTATGGGACGCTTGGCCATTTTCTGACAATGGTGTCATTGGTATCATTCCTCTAGGTTATTTTTAAACCCTCCCATATGCAATTGGTCCAAATCTTCTTAAAAACGGATTACAAAGTGGAATCAAATTTATGTTAAGTAAATTATAGCATTTCCAATCTTCTGATATTGAATCCAGTTGACCTACATTGTTGGTAAACATAGATGATAAGTAACAAAAGTCGGCAATTATTGAAATATTGCTGTCAAGTTTCAGAGACATAAGACCATTAGAAACAGCAGGTTTCAACCATTCAGTCAAATAGGTCGACTTGTCCTTAGTAACCTACACTACAAATCTCTTAACAACCAAAAATTCTATTGATCTGTGTAAATATTTTCAGTCCTGTAAGATGGGTGCCGGGCACTTTGTGAGATTAGGCGGGCGCTGGGCGCTCGGCTGGGGGCCGTGGTCAGCAACTTGGGCCAGCTCCCCCACCAGACTGAGTCTGGTGAGGACGGTGTGAGGTCACCCAGCAGGACTGAAAAAAAACAAGACCTGACAAAGGGCGGATGAGCTCCTTGTGAGCCAACGGCCATCTTCCGTGGAAGAGATTAAAGCCTCACCGTGTATCTACGAATAGTATGCGATGCACCTAGTTAGAAGAGACATGATGAACTTGGGCGCTGCACCGTCTGCCTGGACCTGCCCAAGGCCTCCGCCTAAGGAGGGGCCGAGCTCAAAGAAGCGGCCATGGCTGGAGGCCGACACGGCCTCGGGCTCGAGTTCGATGGAGGCGGTGGCGGGTGGTGCCAAGGCGGCCAGCGAGAACAAACTGGAGGAGAGGCTGTACTCGGTGCTGTCGCAAGATCGAAGAAGATGGAGATGCATAGCCGCCAACCCCGGATTCGGGACGGCACCCACTGACTGACTGACTGACTGACTAAAGATGGAGTATTACTTGCCTAACTTAGCAAGAATATACTTACTGATTAAGGCTGCATAGTAACTTTGATAATTGATTCTAAAGATTCACCACCCACTGGGATGACAACAATCGTTACTTGCCTTCTCTGTCTGTATTAGAAGAGGCCAGTTTCTGCTTTAAGTCATCACTCTGTGGCATTGATTCAGTGGTTTCTTTCTCCATTAGAACCACCTGATCTACTGGGCACATCACACACCTCCGCCATTATAGCACATAATACAGAGAAGCATAATCTCCAAACTGCTCCATTAACTCACTGTAGATCATCATGCCCCTCATCACCTTCATTATTTGAAATGATCTTATTTCCTCTTCCCCAATCCTCATCTGAAACATTGACTGTTTCTCTTTCCACAGATGCTGTCTGATCTGTTGTTTCTGCTTTTACTGATGGACTTCAGTAGATCAAGCTGACTCTTCATCTCATGTTCTCAATATTTATTGCTTACTTATTTATTATTATTGTTTCTTTTTATTGTATTTGAACAGTTCGTTGTCCTCTGCATTCTGGTTGAGCATCCAAGCTGGGTGGTCTTTCATTGATTCAGTTATAGTTATTATTCTATAAATTAATTATGGCCCCAAGAAAATGAATCTCAGGGTTGTATATGATGACATATAGTTCCAAGAAAAAGGTTCTGAACCCTTTGCGATTACCTGGTTTTAATTAGACAACGTGTTATGAGTAACCTTCATCTCAGTCACAATAATAGACAAACACAATACTAATAACAGACAAACAACTGTACTTTTCATGTCTTTATTGAACACATTGTTTAATCATTCACAGTCCAGGCTGGAAAATGTATGTGAACCCTTGTATTTAATAACTGGTAGAACCTCCTTTAGCAGCAATAACCTCCACTAAACGTTTCCTGGAGCCGCTGATCAGACTTGCACAAGGGCGAGTTTGAATCTTAGACCATTCCTCCATACAAAACTGTTTCAACTCATCAATTTCTGGGATACCTAGCATGAACTGCCTTCTTCAGGTCATGCCACAGCATTTATCCATACTATCCTTTGACCTCAACAGTCACATTTTTACAGATACTGATTGCAACATTTTAACGGTAAACACGACCGCCTTCCCCAGGCACAAGTTAGTCAAATAACAAGTCTCCTCTTCTTCTTCTTCTTGTTTTACGGTGGTTGGCACCCAGCTTAATGGTGCATTACTGCCACAATAACAAGTCTCCCTGGAGACACCTCCTTATATACTCTCTTGAGTGAGCAGGGCATGGGTGGGGCTTAATTCTCGATGCTGACTGGCTGGATCTGAACTGCCAATTCCTGACTGGTTAGTTTGAATTGAGCTTGTTCTGATTGGTTGACACAACTCCGACACAGTTCAGAGGACGCAATTAGACAAAGCCTAAGCAGAGTGGCACCTGGAAGACCTAAAAGAACTGTGTCAGGGAGTTGTGTACTCCATAACTTTATCACCATGCCAAAAAGTATATTTTGGTGAGACTGGAAGTTTATTGAACACGGGATAGCTGTGGCTTAAAAATGAAAGCAAAACGAATTTGGCTCGCTGAACACTGTCTATCATGCTCAGGTAGACCAAGGTTTGATGATGCCAACATCCTTGGCATGGTAGAGAATGCCTACAAGAAAAAGAATAGGGAATCACTTGAGATGAAGCATGTAGGGGACCTAACTGTAGGTTCTAAAAGTGTAGAGATAACTCCAGTCTGGCACCAAATATTCCTAAAGAGGGTGTGGCCTAAAAAACTCATCCAATCAAAACAAAGCCAATTCAAACTAGCCAATCAGGAATAGGCAATTGAGATCTACCCAATCAGGATAGAGTATTCTTGTTCAGTGCTTTTCTTATAGTGGACGCATGAACGGGGACTTGAGCGAGTTCTAGAGATCTCTGTAGGCCTCTTGATGCTACCCTCGGGTTCTTTTTCACCTTCTTCAGCATTGCGTGTTGTGATCTTGTTGTGATTTTTGCAGGATTCCCATTCCTAGGGAGAGTAGCAACAGTATGGAGTTTCCTAAATTTGTGGACAATTTCTCTTACTGTGGAATGATGAACATTAAGGTCTTCAGAAATACTTTTGTAGCCTTTTCCAGCTTCATGCATCTCTATAATTCTTCTTCTAAGGTCCTCTGAACATTGTTTTGATTGAGGCATGGTGCACATAAACAGATAGTTCTTGGGAAGAGCAGGCTCTGTCAGTAACTGGACTTTGTGTGTCTTTTATAGGGCAGGCACCTCTACAACTCACACCTTAAATTTGATTGGAACACTGACTCCAAATAGCTTTTGTAGAAGGCATTACCCCAGAGGTTCACATAATTTTTGAACCTAGACTGTGAGTGATTAAACAAAGTGTTCAATAAAGACTTGAAAAGTGCAATTGTTTGTATGTTTTTAGTTTAGGCAGATTGTGCTTGTCTGGTATTGTGACAGATGCAGATCAGGCTACATTTTATGAGTAATTAATTTGGAAAACCAAGCAATTGCAATGGGTTCACAAACTTTTTCTAGCAACTGTAATAATATACTTTGATAATAAACTTACTTCGAACTTTGAATAAAATGCAACTGCGCTGAAATTGACAGCATTCTTAAAGGGCTCGTCAGGATGGAGTTTGTTAGGCTCAATCTCCTGAACACAGAAGCTAAAATGGAGGTTATATTAGTATCAGGCATTTAGAGGCAAAGGATGGTTTTGCTTGTAAGAAGCCTGTCAATATGTAGCCACTAAGCTTATTTGGTAAAACTGGCGATCGGATGGGAAAATGACATCACAACTAGGATCCTAGTTCATCTGTGTCCTGGTTTTTAATGAGTGACTGAAATACAATGAACTGTGCATGGAAAGGCAAACTCACCTTGGACTTCTGTGGAACCAACGTCACTGGGGCTCCTCCGCACCTTCTCCACCAGCTGGCTGGTCTTCAACTGCAGCTTCTCTCTCTAAAAGTAAGTCATGCAATCAGTCCTGTACCAGCAGGAAAGGCAACAGCACAAGCAGAATACGTATAGAAAGGTTAACCTGCCCCCTTCACCGTATCCACAGTGAATCACAGGAAGGAGTATTAGGTAAATTCAGATGAGCAGTTCTTTCAGCCCAGGCTCTGAATGTGCTAAGTGTTTTTAAATTTACGTTGATGGTTATGTTCTGGAGTTAATAAGTTGCTGTTAATAGCCTCCAAATCACCAGTCTTTACACATTGTGTGTAACAGCCAACAGATCAAACCATAGTCACTTAGGAATAATAGAAATACCCAAAATTCAACACAAATATTTAATTAAATGTGGCAAATGTTCAGGGGATATTTGTGTGCAGTTCTGCATAGGTACGTTCCAATGAGACAGGGAAGTTATGGTAGGGTACAGGAACCGTGGTGTACAAAGGCTGTAGTAAATCTAGTCAAGAAGAAAAGAAAAGCTTACGAAAGGTTCCGAGAGCTTGGTAATGTTAGAGATCTAGAAGATTATAAGGCTAACAGGAAGGATCTTAAGAAGGAAATTAGGAGAGCCAGAAGGGGCCATGAGAAGGCCTTGGCAGGCAGTTTTAAGGAAAACCCCAAGGCATTCTACAAGAATGTGAAGAGCAAGAGGATAAGACGTGAAAGAATACGACCTAGCAAGTGTGACAGTGGGAAAGTGTGTATGGAGCCGGAAGAGACAGCAAAGGTACTTAATGAATACTTTACTTCAGTATTCACTATGGAAAAGGATCTTGGTGATTGTAGTGATGACTTGCAGCGGACTGAAAAGCTTGAGCATGTAGATATTAAGAAAGAAGATGTGCTGGAGTTTTTGGAAAGCATCAAGTTGGATAAGTCACCAGGACCAGACGGGATGTACCCCAGGCTATTAGAGAGGCAAGGGAGGAGATTGCTGAACCCCTGGCAATGATCTTTGCATCATCACCGGGGACGGGAGAGGTTCCAGAGGATTGGAGGGTTGCGGATGTTGTTCCCTTATTCAAGAAAGGGAGTAGAGATAGTCCAGGAAATTATAGACCAGTGAGTCTTACTTCAGTGGTTGGTAAGTTGATGGAGAAGATCCTGAGAGGCAGGATTTATGAACATTTGGAGAGTTACAATATGATTAGGAATAGTCAGCATGTCAAGGGCAGGTCGTGCCTTACAAGCCTGATTGAATTTTTTGAGGATGTGACTAAACACATTGATGAAGAAAGAGCAGTAGATGTACTGTATATGGATTTCAGCAAGGCATTTGATAAGGTACCCATGCAAGGCTTATTGAGAAAGTAAGGAGGCATGGGATCCAAGGGGACATTGCTTTGTGGATCCAGAACTGGCTTGCCCACAGAAGGCAGAGTGGTTGCAGATGGGTTATATTCTGCATGGAGGTGGTGTGCCTCAGGGATCTGTTCTGGGACCCTTACTCTTCGTGATTTTATAAATGACCTGGATGAGGAAGTAGAGTAATGGGCTAGTAAGTTTGCTGATGACACAAAGGTTGGAGGTGTTGTGGATAGTGTGGAGGGCTGTCAGAGGTTACAGCAGGACATTGATAGGATGCAAAACTGGGCTGAGAATTGGCAGATGGAGTTCAACCCAGATAAGTGTGAAGTGATTCATTTTGGTAGGTCCAATATGATGGCAGAATAATGTATTAATGCTAAGACTCTTGGCAGTGTGGAGGATCAGAGGGATCTTGGGGTCCGGGTCCATAGGATGCTCAAAGCAGCTGCATATGTTGACTCTGTGGTTAAGAAGACATACAGTGCATTGACCTTCATCAATCGTGGAATTGAATTTAGGAGCCGAGAGGTAATGTTACAGCTATATAGGACCCTGGTCAGACCCCACTTGGAGTACTGTGCTCAGTTTTGGTCACCTCACTACAGGAAGGACGTGGAAACCATAGAAAGGGCGCAGAGGAGATTTACAAGGATGTTGCCTGGATTGGGGAGCATGCCTTATGAAAACAGGTTGAGTGAACTTGGCCTTTTCTCCTTAGAACGACGGGGGATGAGAGGTGACCTGATAGAGGTGTATAAGATGATCAGAGGCATTGATTGTGTGGATAGTCAGAGGCTTTTTCCCAGGGCTGAAATGGCTGCCACAAGAGGGCACAGGTTTAATGTGCTTGGGAGTAGGTACAAAGATGTCAGGGGTAAGTTTTTTTACACAGAGAGTGGTGAGTGTGTGGAATGGACTGCCGGCAACGGTGGTGGAGGTGGATACGATAGGATCTTTTAAGAGACTTTTGGATAGGTA